>NW_017806173.1:562767-576682 GCF_001891065.2 Hippocampus comes
CTCGTGTCCCGGCAGAAATACGGCTTGTAATCTAAAGCGAGGCTGTACATGCACATTCACTTTACGGCGCGCGGAATTCTCCAGAGGGGGCTCCCACGCTCCCTGAAAAAGGGGGTTAACAAGAGCAGTTAGCGCCGCGATGACGTTAGCGGCCGGCGCTCGACGTGTGCGAGCGACCGGAGAGTGTGACTTTTTGTTTCCTTCGCCTTCACGTGCGCGCGATCCGTTCCGCTTTACGCCGTCATTTTTGCGCAGTGTGTGTTCATAAGCCGGCCGTATGTATTTAAGCCTCGCGGCGGCGTGACGTGCCAGCGCCGAGCGGCGTGACTTGATTACGGCCCGGTGACGGTTAACCCCGGCGTGCGCGGCGATTACGCGTCCGGTTAATGGACGCGCGTCCCCCGTCCCGATTAGTGACTTAGCAGCGGCGGACATATGCGACATGAGAGCGATTTAACAGAGGAGCCGCTAATCATCAAAAAAGCCAAAGGGGGGAAAGCGGGCGTTCTAATCTGAGTTTAGCGTTGTTGCCGTGCGCGCCGTCGTGTGCGTGCGGTCGGGGCGTCGGTGATTTGTAACAGAGGAGACAAATAACAGATTAGACGCTTATTTTTTTGATTTGATTTGGGGTTTGTCGGGGTGGCCATGAGTTGTTCGGACAGCGTCATTCCAAAGTTTGGGGCCACTTACAAATGTCTTAACCCTGGAGAACCCAATAACCCTTTTCTTCTTTGGAAAATTATGAATTATACAATAAATATGTTCACTGAACACCAACATATGTTTTTTCAAACATTCAACACTTTAGTTCTAATTTAGGATTAGGGCCAAATTTGACCCTTTGGTATTTAAGGGTAGCAATTGAGTAGCAGAATTTATAGGGGCCAAATTTGACTCCGTGGGGTTCTCCGGGGTTTATTTAAAATTTTTTTAGGAGTTGAATATCACTGCAGCTTTATGTAGATAAGGTATGAGGTGGTCCTTTCATACCACCATGAGCCTGATGAGTCGTGTGTTTGACATGTTGAGTGCAGACATTATGCTAATATTCTCAAATTATGACCTGGGCCCATGCTGCCAATTTATAAAACCAAAGAAGGGGAGGGTGGGAGGGGGTGGGTGGTGGGGGGTGAAGAAAGCGTCATCTGTGTTAATCCTCGCGTCACTCCCCGTTTTCAAGCGCTTTCCCTTCAGGTCTCCGGCGGGTTTTAATGAAGTCGCCGGCGTAACCTGCGAGCACAGCGTGCCCAATTGTGGAGTAATTCCACTTCAAAGGTGCAAAGTGGGGCGAAGTTATGGGGAAGGGAGTAGGGGTGTGTGTGTGTGTGGGGGGGGGGGGTTTTTTATAGACGGAGAGGAGTTGCAAACGGGCTCCCCTCTGAGGAAGAGGTTGCGAGTTTCCAAAGGAGGGAGTGGGTGGCTTCCTGGAGAAAGTCATCACAAAAAGTGCGCTCTTGTCAAAAAACGTGATCAATGTTGCTACTGTGCTCTGAAGACTCCCGGAAAAAAAAAAAAAAAAAAAAATCCTCCCATTTTTTTGTTTTTTTTTTCTGTGTGTCCCTATGGCGGAAAGTGTGTAAGGCGATTCAAAGGTGACCCGGGCCGTGCGCCTGTGTGTGTACATAGGGTTATGATTAGGCAGAGGTGCGCGCGGGACACAAGGGGACGTGTGTGCCTGGCGGGTGCGCGCCAGACAAAAGGCCTCAGTGTGAGCGAGTGAAAGGAGGTAAAGTAAACAGGCAGTGATGAAGACAGACCTGCAGTGTGGGGACCTCTGTTGTATGCAAGCATGTGAGCATGCTTGCATGCGTGTCTGCGCTCCGGTTTGCACAGCTGGGCCTAACCACTCGGCGTTGGCTCTCGGGACCGCAAAGATCCACGCACCCTTATCGTTATCTGGAAATGATTCCGCTTTTTAATGCGCACAATTGTGCGCGCGGGTTTATCGCCGGAGTCTTTTGTCATCGACTTGTTACGGATCATTTATGGCATCTGGTTATGCTGAGTAAGAACCACAAAGGTGGAACGGGCGCAGATAAAGAAATTGACGGCGGTGCACATTCCGCCACGTTGACTTTTCATGGATCTGTGCCTCGTTGTTGCACACCGGGCTTTGTTGACGTCACATTTGCCGCACTCCGGGATCCCAAAAATGTCATTTGATGACATTTAAGAAAAGCTCCGTTAGATGTGAAGTCACGTTTTGCGGGCCAAAGCAACAGGTGGTGATATAACCCCGAAATGGAAGGCCCCCTGAGTCAATCAGAAGCCCCCCCGGAGAAAGTCGCCGCCGGAAATGGCGCAATGACTCCATACGTTGGAGAAAAGACAAATTGTTTTGAACCATCCAGTTCACTTGAGTACAATTTGACCAAGCGCCTTAATCTTGTTTCGGTAATGGTTTGATTCAATTCCAAATAATCGCATCGGGTCATGCGTTAGGACTGAAAACAAAGTGAAACACTGACTGAATTTGTCAACACACTTGAGGTCCTGAAAGATGAAATGATTGGAAAGCGCGGATGTTGTCTCTGCGGCGACGCAAATTAGAGGCTTGATTTCCTTGAAAAGGTCCCTTTCCCGCATTGCGTTTCGACCGTCGCTTTCCCCCTCTTGCTATGCGCTAGCGCCGCATTTTTTTTCTTTCCGAGCGCGGGCGGGCAGCACTGGAGATTGTTTGACTTTGGCTGTCATAAGGTAAATAAGCCATGAATTAGTAGCGGAGGCTGCTCCTCGGAGCAATGCCAGAGACGCCGTCCAAAAGAAATCCAATAGAGGCTAATCAGTTTAGCGCAGACAAACGGAGAGGACGACCGGTGAGGAAATAGTCGGAAGAAAGCAGCAGAAGCGAAAGAGATGAAAAGTCGGATACCTGTTGCTTATTTCGGCGACTTCCCCACACACGCGCGCGCACCCGCACAAGTCGCCTTCAATCCCCGACCGTGCGTTGCCTCCGGGAGGGAGGCAGCCCGTTAGCTGCCTATTACCCAGGGTCATAGTCGCAGTGGCTTCAAGGCTGACAAGTGCATCTGAAAGCACTCAGCCGACGCTGAGAACCGCATTAAATTCTATTATTGCTGCATAGTCACTGCATCTCTATTCAACTGGAGTACGGCGGAGGCAAATTTACCTTGCGAGGAGAGTTCACCTAATAGATGTGGCTTTATATCCTTTTGCTTCTTTTTCAAGGGAACAAAGCCGCGGTAACAAATTGACACAGCGGGGCTCTTGTGTTGCTCGCCCATTTTCCTCCAGTCCCTCTATTGTCCAGAGGTTTTCATAAACGCATATTATTGTCAGTGTTCATACTGTTCTCCCCCCCCCCCCTCTCTCTCTCTCTTTGGCTCTGTCTCTCGCTCGCCGTGTCCATTATTTTCTTCCCGTTCCCACTCGGTGTCTGTCACTGAAAGCCCATTGTCAAGACGCGGTGATTTCCCGCACAAAGCCAGTGCAAGCGGGCTTCATTTGCAGTAATGACCCCCCCGTCTTTTGGAAAAAAACGTAAACACACTGGAAAGAGTGAGTTTGAAGGTCCGCCAAAGAGCTGAAGGGCTTTTGCACCTGAATGCAAGTCGTCGAGAAAGACGGCGATTTTTCGTTGTCTTCATATTTGAACCTCCATGTATGTTTTTTTTCGAATGATTGTCGCCGTCGGGGCTGCATATGAAATCATCCCGTTGGTCATTCATTTTTTTCCTGCCTTTATGTGCAGAGTGTAAGGAACTCATGGTTGAAGTATATTTTCTGGCACAAACGCAGTATCGGAGTCGGATCACGGGGGCAGGCGCAACCACAGGTTGAGGTTGAAAACAAGTTTCTGGTGTTGAATTCTTTTTCGAGTGGGAATGGCGTCATCGTTAGGGGTTGCTAAGAGATGCACGCAAAATGGATTTCCAGGTGGACAGTTACTTGTTTTGTCCCCGCAGGACACACATCATATTTTGAAAAGTACTTGTGGGGACCGGAAGACACTCGACCGCCCTCAATTTCTTTTTGATTTTCACGCTACTGTCAAAATCCCAAGTAACCCGTTTCTTCTCTGTCATTCTACCTTCCTTGTTGTCCTTTTTTTTTTTTTTTTTTTTTTGTGGCTCCCAGGATGTCTTCCAAGCGACCAGCCTCTCCATATGGGGGGACAGATGGAGAGGTAACCATAGCAACCAGCAGACAGCGAGTGGAGGATGAGGAGAGCGAGGGACTGGGTGGTGTGATCCACCTCCCCCTGGCGTCCTACTGCAACAAGGTGTCCCCGCGCTCGCCCCCTTTTCGGACCTTGGACAGCCCCCCCAACAACACGGTAAGAACTTGGGAGCGGCGGAGAGCGTCCACCGGTAGCCCGCGTGTGTGGAGTGCAGTTCTTGAGGCTGTCATCATCCCTGTCCTCATCTTCCATGCGCATCCCATATCAGATTTTGGACGTGGTAATCCAAACATAAGAAGGAAACGTGGATGCTGAAGGCCTTAAGCGGCATCAACATAATTGTTCAATTTGGATGCAATTTCCTTCTGGGGCTCTCCCCTGACTATTGGAAAAGAAGGTTGAGGGCTACTGTTGGACACCACACACTTTTTTTTTTTCGCCGTCATGTGCGTGCCACCAGCCGTGAGCCTGGAGCCCCTTCTGACGCGCATTTGCGTGACTGCGAAACGTGAGCCATGGCGGTGATTCACGGCGCGCGGGATGAAGTGTGACATTGGGCGGCGCGTCCCCGATGCTAGGTGGATAGTTGCATGAGGGTTTGGTTACAGTGTCATGGCTCGGGCTCGGCGAGTCATCAAAAATCGGAGCAGACCAGCCAAACCGCGCAATGATGGCGCCCCCCCCGTTAGCGCACACACCCTCTATTGAAAAACAGTCACCGTGTTGAATCAAACGTTTATCAATGGATGCCTTTGAGAGAGTCGGTTCTTCACAGAGATGTTTGGTCTTTGCACTGTTGGGTGACTAATAGGATCATGCTTGATGCGGTTGTCACATTTTTTGGTTGTATTTTATGTTGCCTGTCCGTTGAGTATATTTGATTTAAGATTTGATACAAATTGGATAGAATGTTGAAGAAAAAATAAAAATAAAACCAAAATGGCTTCACAGTAAGTTTGTTTTGTGGGTCTACTCTTGATAGACACGTCAACCAAGTTTTGCATTATGTGAAACTGATTTTGTGGGCTGACTTATCTTTCTTTCATGGACGTAAAAAAATGATCCGAAAATGGCCAGCTCAAACCAAATGGCAGACTTCAGTCGTTGGTTCTAGAGACATTTTTTTTTGGAGGGCTCCTCACGATCGCGACCGTTTGTCGACCAAGTTTCACGTTTTGACATGAACCTGGCTTCAGAGGCTACATTTGGAAAAGGAAAAGTGAAAACGATCAGAATAGGGCGAATTCAAACCAAAATAACAGACTTCATGTTGTCATGGGTTCTCAAGAATTTTTTTTTTGTGTGGGTCTACTCTTGATCGGCACGCTCACCAAATTTCATGCTGCTCATTGGAACTGCCTTTGGGGGGGGGGCTTCATTTCCAAACTTCCTAGGCGCACAAACGGATCTTTCTTTTGACCAGGATCACCACTCCTGTAAAGATTTGATATTGTGTGTGCGGGGAAAAGTCCTCCGCACGATAACATCCTCATAACTTTGTCAGGAACGTCAGGAACCGGACAATAAACATGAACCGCGGTGTGTTTTCAAATCTACGCTGAGCTGTGGGCAACATTTAGCGTGCGTCATCATGTGTCCTCGCCTATAAAACAAATCAACCTTTCCCCCACCTCATGCTGCTCATACCAACGCGCCGTAAAACAATGAACAGGCGCTTAGCGTCTATAATAGAGAGCTAATTTTGTAATTAGCCAGCTGATTAGGCAGCGGGCCCCTCCCGATTGTGGACTCTGCATGCGCTTGACAATAAACCAAAGTCCTGGGGGCCGTGAGCGCAGGGATCGCAAACGGAGATAAACGCGAGGGTTCAAGTGATTTGGGATGTCATCCTCCTAGGAAATGGATTCTTTCTCTTCATTTCTCAGCAAATTATCGACGAAATTCAACATCCCATCAAAGCCGCTGATCCCAATAACGACTGCCGCTCTCAAAGTGCCACGTTCTCTTGTCGGAGTGACACCGCCGAACCGCCTTTGGTAGTTTAATCTCAAAGCTGAAAGGCGACAAGTATTGGCGTGTGAGCTTTTTCCTCTCAATTTTTTTTATTTTCCATTTCGTCTCCAAGAGGGTTTAGAGTGGCAATCCCTTCCGCCGCTGACTGTCAGCGAAACGTGGAGGGATACCGCGGGGAGTGGAGAGTTTGGTGGGGTTGAGTGGGGGTTTGGGGGGATAAATTAACACGGGGGCGTGCAAGCGCTGGACTGACCCCTTCATCCCTTTCGCCCTGCAGCATTGCCTACCTGCCACACACACACACACACACACACACACACACACACACACACACACACACACACACATGCACACGCACACGCACACATGCGCGCTGTACATATATTTCACTTAACTGCATTCGGTTCATTTTGGAACCTCTCGATTATGAAGGCTGCTGTTTACGATAGTTTCCGAGCGATTGTAATCTGGCTAAAAGGCCGTTTTATTGCGAGGAAGCGTGCGATTGGATCTTTAAAAAAAATAATAAAAAAAGATTCGATCATGGAGGTGCGGCAACACCAAATCAAATGTGGCTCGGGGATCATTTTATGTTAGCATATCTTTGCGGGGAAAAAAAAAACTGCAATTGAGGCAGAGACAAGCATCCCAGCGCTAATTGCTTCGCAAAGACAAATCTATCAGCATTTTTTTTTTTATTTGTTTATTTTTCAAGGGTGCCATTGTGGATTGGTGTTGCCTATCGCCGGGCAGATTTCACACCAAGCGGTCTTGCCATGCAGCGGTTTATTTCACATGCCAGCAACAGGCTAATAAATCATCGCCGTCGTGTTGAAATATGCGGGGGTAATATTCGGGAATATGGAGAAAACAGCCACCTTTCAGGCTCTCCCCCCCTCCCCCCCAAAAAAGGCTCCTTTAAATATTAATAACACAGCCAATGCTTGTTCCCAAAACCCAGGTTCAAAATAAAAAATTAAAAAAAATTAAAAAACTGGCAACTGCTGATTGGACAATCCGAAAGTACAAACGCATCCTTCTGAACATGGAATTAGATGTGGTGTGTTTACATTGTTTTCTAATCAGGATCAGATCTGGATTCAATTTGGTTTACCGCAGTTGTTGACGAGATTCGACACAGCTCTCAATTACTTTTGATCAAGTTTTGTCGACTTAATAATGAATTATCGGTTCTTTTGTGGTTTTTTTTCAACCCATTCAGGGACAGCGGTCACTGCAGCGGAAAGTTTACCAGGTTATAAGGTTATTATTATTGGTGCATGACAGGGTGAATCAGCAGTTAACATGATCCTTCATCAAATTACAACCCGAGACAATGACATTGGAGTGCCTGAACCCGATCACGTGCCTTGCAGCTCAAACTCGATCGGCTCCAGATAAAATCCGGTTCAGCCCGCCCCCCTTTCCGGGTTCTTGCCCGCACATTACGAACCAAATGAGAGTCGAACGGTTCATCCCGGTTTGAGTTTGACGACCTCCGAGTCCAAACCGACAGGGTCAGCGTAGAGCTGTGGCATGTTTAAAAAAAAAAATAAAAAAAAAAAGGTTTTACTGCGGGTGCGCGGGTGAGCACGTGCGCGCGGGTGTGCGTTTGGCTGCCGAGTGTGCCGTTGGAAGATTGGCAGCCCCGGCGTGGAGCTAAGTCTTTAACTCCCCGCAGGAGCGATCGGTGACAATCTCGTCCCGCGTGTGTGAGCGTATTTTAGTCGAGCGGTTGTTTCCGGCTCCGTTTCGTGTCTTGATCCACGACGACGCGCCAAGCATCAAATATTGTTTCTCCACGCATGCACCTTGCACAGCCCCAGACATGTCAGGCAAGAGCGTAGAAAAAGAGAGAGAGAGAGCATGTGTGTGTGGATGTGTGTAAGCTGGGGGGGTTGAGGGGCTGTGTTGGCTCTGGGGGGCGACGGGAGAGTTTTGGATTCTGGCAAGAGCGAAGTGTTTTTGAAGCAGATGAGCTTCAGACAAAAGTTGCCTAATTCGGTTCCATTGCAGAGGCAGTAAAGGGATAAAGCCGAGCGAGGCGCGATTTAAATTTTTTTTTTTTTTTTTTTACTTTGTTCCAGTCATTTGGAAGAGAATTGACATCTGCAAACTAAAGGCAGAACCGCCCACGCTGCCAGGCTGCCGCAGCCGGCGTGAAACGCGGGTGTGCACGCACACACCACCATGCACACCTGCAGGCTATCTGGGTGTCAAACCAAATGGCACAACTTGCTCACTGGCGAAGAGGAGAGGGCAGGAAAAAAAAAAGGGGGGGGGGGAAGCGCTGGCGCACTTGAATAAATGCATGCTGATGAGGAAAAAGTTGCAAAAATCGCGTTAGCCGAGGAAGAGCGCGGCGGCGGCGCACCTGACTGACACCCGCATTGGAAAGTCTCCCTCTGGTTTCTCTTGTCTTGCATGCAAATGGCAAGGCGACAAAATGTCACTCGCGTGGATTATGTCCTCCATTTACGGAGCCTTTGGGATGAGGCTGTCGGTCGATCTGACTTGACGCACGCGTAATGCAACGGACCCTAATAGAGTTTTTTTTTTTGTTTTTGAAGGGGGGCAAGGTTCCGCCGGGAAATGACCTTGGTTGTCGAACGACATGACATCTCCGTGGCAGATTCTCGATCTCCCACGTCCCTGTCCCCCCCCCCCCCACCACACACTTCTCTCATTCTTGTTTTGTTTTGTTTGCGCGACATCTTTCTCGAAAGAAAAGTGCGCGCGTCTGTTTTAAGTAGGCGCCGGATTAGATAAATGGGATGTGACAGGTGTGACCGCTGCCTTCAAGATGCCTCCTTCCCTCCCTCCCCGCTCCCTCGTTCTGTCAACTCGCTCATTTCCTCTAATAACATCACCTCGCTCATTCTCTTTACCGCCCCACTTCCCACATCGCCCCCCGCCCCCCCCCCGCGCTTTCTTACCAGTCTACCTCCGCCTCGTTTCATTTGCATGGCGTGCGCTCGCCATGATGCAACCCGTAATCACACAGACGCTCGTTTTGAAGTGCGAATTACCCTAATCTGGAGAACAGGAGAGGGTGGAAGGAGGACGCGAGGAAGGAAGGATGCGACCAAGGAGAAAAAAAAAAAAGTTACTTCGACCCCTCTCAGTGCAAAAAGAAAATTTGGTTTGGAAAGGCGACTTGACCTCCAAAGCTTCGAGCAAAGTCTTAATCATGGTTTTATTAATCACGGTTTTATTTTGATCTTGACGTGCTCATTAGGAATCAGTCACGTCGTCGCGAAAATCTGCGGCATATCGCTTCAAAAAAAATTTTTTTTTTAGGAGTTATGCCCTGCCATGTGGGAAAGGAGAGCCACAGTCACGATGCATTTTGCAACCATTTCGAGATCGCTGGGAAAATAGTAAAACGCCAATACAATGTCAGCCACTGCTCACGCCCAATAATGACAGGAAAGTCTTCCAAAAAGTTGGGTGAAATTAAATTGGGGTGAGGTCAAAACTTTGTAAAAATTTGACCGTGTGGACATGGCCTTGGTTTGGCAATTTTTTTTATTTAAAATTTTTTTTAAGTTACACAGTAACCACGTCATGCTCGGCGCACAATGCATGTGCAGAAATGCCGTCGGAATAAATGAATTATTGAGCGCGCTGACTTATTCAGAGTGTGTGAAAACACAGGATCGCAGTGCGAGAAAGCGGGAGAGTCGGTCAAGTGTCGGGGGCGGGGGGGGGGGCGGGGGGACTGCGAGTCCCAAGTGATAATGGCGGGGCCTGCACCCATCTTGCCAATCTCCAAATCTGACGTCAGAGGAGTTATACCAGCATTTCCTATTTTGCGGGGCATTCTTTGTTGAACGAGTCATCGGCTTCTCACCGATGACTTTGTCGTGGACTGTGATCCGAGTGTCAGGTTCCCCCTTCCAGGCGGGCGAGTTAATCATCTGCAAACGATCCGCGCCTAAATCCATATTCATGACATCAACGGAGTGGCGCCTCCGTCACGTGCGCCCGCCCGTCCGTCGGCCCCGCACGCGTCTAATCAGATGTAACGCAAGTACAGTCCTGGATGTGCGCTGTGGATTTGGAGGTGGCGTTTGCCGCCCTTGCGCTGAGATTAGCCAAAGATTAACTGGGTGGACCATTGACCCTTCGTCTGTATGCAAAGAGCTGAGCTGACAGACTGACGGGCGGATTGACTGAGTGACTCACTTGGTTTTGGAGTCTTGACCTCCCTCTCTGTGATGATCGTGTCAAACGTTGCTTTTATTTCTCATGATTTGAGGAAAATTGAACGTGATGCTCTGCCGAAGCGGCTTGGTTGCAGCGTGGAATCGGTGGCGCCGTCGCCTCTCAGTGTCACTGTTAATTGGGCTGAGAAGGTATTAGCTGAATCTTCCAAACAAATGCCACCTCGATTGGATTGAGGGCTGCACCGGACTCGCTCTTCAAGCTGTTCCCGTGACGCTTCGCGACCCCGCGACCCCTTCATCCCAAAGAAAAAATGTTCAAAATGAATCCGGAGCCGGTTCCAGTCGCTTTGCGAGGTTCAGTAAAGACAGCGGGATCATTATTCGACAATTTGGCGGGAAGACCGTAGCGTTAGCTCGCTACGTGATACTTTGTCGCCGTCGTGCCAGTTGTTCACTCTTTTGTGATTTCATTCCTGACATAAATTCACAGCTTGACAAAGTTCCAAAATCTTCGCACCATTAACAGTCGCGCGAGACAAAAGTAGCCGGCGCCGAAGTTCGGCCTCACGAGCCGCGCAAGCTAACATTGGACGCCGCTCAAAGCCGAGCGGCGGAAGGCTTTGTAACGAAACGCTCGCGTTTGTTTTGTTTCATGTCCCGGTTCTGTCAAGTACCTCCAAGTCCGTCAAAAGCGGATTCCAGCGGAGAATAAGAAAAGACGCGTGCCCTAACTAACGAAAATCTGGCAAGGGATGAAAGTCGAAATTTCCGTGCCCGTTGTTGGGCTCCGAGAAAAAGGCGAGAAGAAAGGGAGCGAGATAAGGAGATAAGAATGGCGATCCTCCCGACCGTCCTTATTTGGAGGTAATTCATGAATTATTTTTTTCCCCCCCTTCCAGGATCTGGACGGCTCCAAGGGGAACTCCCTGAGCCCTTACCCCCTGCACAATGCTACCTCACCGGGCAAAGACGAAGGTGGCGCCGGGGGTCGGCCGTGCGGCGACGGTGGCGCGGCGGCGGGCGCGCTGGGAACCCCCGAGAGACGCAAAGGGAGCCTGGCGGACGTGGTGGACACACTGAAACAACGTAAGATGGAGGAACTGATCAAGAATGAACCGGAAGGTCAGTCTGGCTTTCGCTTTCTCTCCCTTCGGGGCCTTCGTCTGTTCCCGCTTGTCCTTTGCTTTCCTTCTCGTTTGAAAAAGCTTCGCGAAGCTTCGCGAAGCACCCCCGGCGTGGGTTTTTTTTTTCGGTTCCCGCGCGCCATCTCGCTCCGATTGGAACCGCGGCTAACGGAAGCGACTCCAGACAAGCCAATCACAGACGCTGCTTTCTCGGAAATTAAGTCTCGGCTTTTGACAGTCGGACTGAACCAGTCGGGAGTTAAAATTAGCCTTTGGCCAACTCTAATTACCCCCTTGGCAGATAACCCCGGCGCTTAAGTCACTCCACGCGGCGCTGATAATGGTGATAAGGAGATGCCCAACAGGTGTCTCATCTCCTGATAGAAATCCCTTTTATTGTCGGACGCCTTCCCCTGTTTGGTGGAAAAACAACTTGCGGCGAACGTTTCTCTGGCCTCTCGTGACATTCTGCCCGTCCAAAAAAAAAAAAAGGTTACGGCACAGTGAAAGAAACACAAGAGTGTTTGCCGCCCTTTGTCGGAACTTGTTTATGTGCGCGTGCTGGTGTGTGTGTGTGTGTGTGTGTGTGTGTGTGTGTGTGTGTGTGTTCCGCCTATAGTTTCCGCTGGGGCATCAACAGGCTTTTCATTTCAAGCTGTGATGTGCTAACCTTATTTTTTTCGGGCTTTTCTCTCCGCTTTCCAATGCGGTCAAGACCGCCGCTGGTCCGCTCCCTCGCTGTCTGCTTGTGTTTTTTTTTTTATTCCGGTCGATAGAGAGGTCTGTTGCGGCGCGCGCGTGCACCCACATATATACAAAAAAAAGAAAAGGAAAAAGGGAAACTGCTGTTTTGTCGAGCTGCGCTGTAATTGAGGTGTGCTTTGGGTTGTTTGCTGCTTCAGCGGACCTCATGAACTGGCAAGGGAGGGGAAAAAAAAAACCCAAAACAATAATGGATCTTTATGAGTCAGCGAGGGCAAAAAGAGAGAGAGAAATGAAAAGAGGAAAGGAGAGTTAAGAAGTGATCGAGAACATCAGGCATCTTCACAGACCCCCGCCCGTTAGTGGCGAGGCGTCGGCTCCGGGTTCAAATGAAACGGGCCGGCAAAACCGCTTTCGGGACCGGGCGAGAGGGAAAGGGACTAAGGAGGTGGTGGTGGGGGGGACACTGGAAAGGGAAGGGGGCGGTATTGAGGGCGAGATCAAAATCCTTCTCCCGTGTGTCCCGGCTGGCTATTGTTTGGCTGCGCGGCTCACAAAGGCCATTAGTAGCAAACAGCAGGTTGGGATGAAAATTTAATGAAGGCTTTAATCATTATGAAAGGCCCCGAATATTACCGCTACACACACACACACACACACACACACACACACACACACACACACACACACACACACACACACACACACACATGCAACACACATTCGCGCGCACACACTCACGCTAGCATATCGCTTCCAGCTGGCCCCTTCATTCATCTTACTCCGCCGCCCACCCGCTATCCCTTGAGACACACCGCAGACACGCACGACACGACGCGACGGCCCAGGTGCGCGGGCGCACACACCCGCGCATTCCCCAAGAGCAAAGAAGCGGACGAAGCTAAGAAGGCTTTGCTGCCTTGGCCGTTTGCGGAGCCACGATGCGTTTGTCGAGGCGAAGGGATGCGGGATAATGAGAGCGAGAATCAATTCCCTAGAGAGATGACCGAAACGAACACCCGCACAAAAAGATGCATATGCACAGGTGGCTTGGGCAGCGCCTTGGGGCCATGACTTGAAGCTAATGCAACCCCGCTAGGGTGGGAGGGTGTTTGCCTTTGTGGCTGGATGCTTAGATACATGACAGATGCACATTTTAATGGCTGCCGCATTGGGAATTTGGTTGTTCCGAGGCGATTCAGTCTGGAGATGGTGACCCGGACAGGTGGATTGGCGCCTTGCCACCTTGGGATCCTGGTTGAGGTCCCGTGCTATGGTGGAACTTCATAAAGACACCGAAACCCGCCGCTGCCACAGCTTGAGAGGGATTGGATTGGTTGTACGGACAGTTGGTAGATTGATAGAGCGGGTCGACAGGTGGGTGGAGGGGTGGTCCGGTGGAATCAGAGGGCGGTTGGAATCAAATTCATGAGTTGGACTGGTTCTCGAGTGGTTCAGTCTGTAGTTGCTAACTGGATGACTCGTCACTGCGGGATCCTGGTTTCAAAATCCAAGGCACCCGAACCCTAAAACGGCCTTCCAGTGTTGCGGGTTGCCCCCCTCCCCTCTCGGAGGGGAACACGGTAGGCTTCGTACAATGTATTGACAGATGCAAGGGTGCAGAAATGGGTCGGTGGAATCAAACGGGGACTGATGGATCTGTCGAACCGGATCAAGGGGGTCGGACCCATCCCGCGGTACTTTATGGCACTTTTGACAGCGCGGACACAGACGCACGCCGGAAAGCGCCAGAACAGGCACGCCGGCAACTCTGGAGGTCAAGCGCAATGGCGTTTTTTTTTTTT
>NW_017806173.1:576866-580330 GCF_001891065.2 Hippocampus comes
GTAGGTGTTTTTTGTGTGTGTGTGTGTGTGTGTGTGTGTGTGTGTGTGTGTGTGTGTGTGTGTGTGTGTGTGTGTGTGTGTGCGAGCGCGAGCGCGCAACTCTTAAGCAGAAGGGCTAAATCCTCATTTCAGTGAGAGGCTCCCCTGATGCAGCAATGACCCCATTTCTGACCTTCTCCACCCTGAATCTGACAGGGGCTGATCTGCCTCATATTTCATCTAACGGAAGAATAGGATGCACACACACACACACACACACACACACACACACACACACACACACACACACATGCAACACACATTCGCGCGCACACACTCACGCTAGCATATCGCTTCCAGCTGGATCAATGGCACGCGACCCTTTTTCTAGGAGCAATAACGGGGAGGGGCGCGGGTAAGATGCGAGCCAAAGACACAAAAACAATAAAGATCTCGAAACTCAAAAAGGAGGCCGGATTTTGCCGAGGCTGGCCTTGAGCTACACTTCACACCCGCCCGCATGCACAAAAGACGTCACACGCGAAGTAAGTTTGTGGCCGGCGTTGCTCTACTTTAACGGGAGATGAATGGACTTTCTGTGCTTAATGGGGGCAGAGTGTGGACACCCGCAAAAATGTGTGCGCCTCTCCCGACAATCCCAACATTCACCCGCGTTGATGTGTAACGTTTCAGGTTGTCGTGTGTGTTCGTGTCCAAAGCATCTCATAAATGACTCGCCGCGTGCTTAGTTTTACAGTAAATAGGTTCCCTTTTTTTTAAAAGGCTATACAGTGGTACCTCTACTTGCGAAATTAATTGGTTCTGGAAGAGATTTCGTAACGAGAAAACTTTGTAAGGTGTAGACGTGTTTTCCATGTTAATGCCCTAATCCGTTCCAAGGCCCCTTAAAATTCAGACACAAATGTTTTCTAAAGCATAAAAATGCATCAAAATATGGAACAAATACACGTTACAATTAGATTATTGCACAATAAACGAGAGTTGTGCACAATGTAAAAAACAAAGAATAAAGAATAAAAATGATTTCATGTTCTCTCTCAGAAGTGTTTTTTGCCTGGCATTTTGTAAAGAACTGATCCAAGGACGTTTACTTTTGTCGGCTTTTAACAATCCTTCGAAAGTGTCCAAGGCAAACATCAGCATAGTGAGTGATCGCCCGACTGGTGAACACTTTTTCTGGGTGCCCATACAGTATTTTTACCTTTCGTATCTTGAAATTTCTTTCGTAACAAGAGGCAATATTTTCCTGTTGAGGCGTTTCGTAAATTGAAAATTCCGTATGAAGAGACGTTCGTAAGTAGAGGTACTGTACCACTGCATCTGTGTGGCCCAGTACCAAGGTCGTCGGGGACCATTGCTTTAAGACACGCTTAAGCAACTCCAGGAAATGGATGTCTTATTATTCCTTATCGCTAGTTGGTATAGATGCTGACATTCGGACTTCTTCCACAATAAAAGTCACATAAACAATTGCCTGCAATTGCTGCCCCCAGAAACTCTGCCGCAGTGCTCTAAGACACCAGTCTCCATCCTGCGAATGCCAACTCAATGACAGATGTCGCACAACACACACACACACACACACACACACACACACAGACACACACACACACACGCAAACACACGCACACGCAGCACTTCATCTACTTCCAAGGCAGTGAGGGATCCAAGGGCCTTGCTTTTAGAGCGCACTGAGGCATTTTATAGGACAGCACTTAGGCGAGGCCATTGTGCCAGACGAGCACACACTGGCCGCGGCTCCCCTCACGCCTCCGTTCACTCCAGTGGGTGACAATGGGAAGGGCGGATACATTCTGCCAAGGAGCAGGAGCGGGAGAAAGAAAAAAGGAGGGTGGAAGAGAAAAAAAAAAAAAGCTTGATAAGTGGAAGGATCGGGGCCAGTCTTTCGTTCGTCGGTCCACCTCCCCCACGTCTTTATTTTTCGTCATCCTTTCACCGCCGTGGCTAGCGCACATGCTAAACGTCAACAATGACATATACAAAGTCCTCACACAGAGCCTTCACTTTTAAGCACAGTGCGCCCTGCGGCCATTTGTGACCGTCAATGCGCTAAAAGACCCAAAAACTGGTACGGTAGTTTCCGAGCTTTCATCAACTGGAGTCAAAGTCAAATCGGCATGCGATTCAAATGGAGACTTTTTTTTTTTTTTTTTTGCCCTTTTGTTTGGTTTTTCGCCCCCCCCCACCCCTCCCCTTTTTGCGCCATGAGAAACCGGGCGGCCGCGTCGTGCGCGGCCGAACCTGAGGCCTATTGTGCGGCCGTCCATTGTTGCCCCGATGAAAGACGCATTCAAGTCACTTCTCCGACTCAATTGTTCTGCCTCGGCTTTCTCTTTCGCCTTTCCCTGCTCCGACAATCGGCGGGGATGAAACTCCCATTCTGCCTTTCTCCCCCCCCCGTCCAGAAGAACGATATCGAGGACATGAATAGTATGCGTGTCCGCGCGTGTGTGTTTGTGTGTGTGTGTGTGTTGGGGTTTAAAAAAAAAAAAAGCAGTGGCCCTGCTTTTGTCCTATACAGAAGCATAAAGGGGCTTAGAGAGAGGAGAGGGTCCTGCAGTTTTCCTGATGGTCTCTGCATGCGTGTGTGTGTGTGTGTGTGTGTGTGTGTGTGTGTATGTGTGTGTGTGTGTGCGACATCGGCCTCCCGGCGTGGCATTAAGTTAAGGACAAAGGCTCGAGGTTCATGAATCAGCCGAGGCTTCCAAGCTTGGCTATTGTGGCCGAGTCACAGTGTGAGTGTCCTGCAGCATGCTGAGCATATGTGTGTGTGTGTGTGTGTGTGTGGGTGTGTGTCCACCACCCCCCCAGTAAGGGAGTACTAGTTCACTTCCATTCACCAAACATGTCTTCCAATCAAATCATTGGCAATTGATCTCATCTTCTCATAGACTCTCCTCATTTTGCACGGCCAGTTGGATTCTCCTGACCCCCCCCGTCAGAAGTCCCACCATTACCATGGAGGGATAGAAGAATGTTTTTTTGGGGGGGCCGCATAAGAGCTTGAAGGTTGAATTAGTTTTCTGAACCAAACTTTTATCATTCGGTTTACTTCCTAGGGCGGGGATCGGCAACACGCGGCTCCAGAGCCGCATGTGGCTCTTTCGCGACATCTAGTGGCTCCCTGGAGCTTTATAAAATATGTTTGAAAATGGAAAAAGATTTTGATAGTAGGCTAATATAGCTCAAATAGATATAGATACATGTTGCAGCTCCGAAAAAGGAGAGCTGTGGTGTTGGTTTTTTTAAAACGTACACTTTATTTATGCTTTTAACAGCCTCGACAAACACAGACCCGTCTGCGTCCGACTCCGTGCCCTGGTGACCAGGCAGGTGCGGTCAATATGTCTACACTATGTGCAATGTGTGCATCAAGCTGAGTCGATATGAGTGCGTTTTCCGGGCAAGTGTTACGTCCGAAATAATTGACAGCCCCCCCCCCC
>NW_017806173.1:580584-585651 GCF_001891065.2 Hippocampus comes
GGAGAGCTGTGGTGTTGGTTTTTTAAAACGTACACTTTATTTATGCTTTTAACAGTCTCGACAAACACAGACACGTCTGCGTCCGACTCCGTGCCTTCTCTCTTCTCGTTCGACTCGAGAGGCGTTCAAAGACAGCCTCCGAAAAACGGAAATTAATTCACTGACACTAAGAAAAGCGAAAATAATTCACCAAAACAAAAAATCAAGCGAGGAAATCACAACATAAATTCTATGAGGGCATTTGTGAACACACAACAAAGGGATGAATAACAAACAATTTGGAGACAATCCAGTCTCCTACATACATACAGCATGTTTCTCCTTCATTCTAAGGTTGATAGAAGGTTTTGATTTTTTTGTGGCTCCAGACATATTTGTTTTTTGTTTTTTTTTTTGTTTATATGGCTCTTTCAACATTTTGGGTTGCTGACCCCTGTTCTAGGGGAGGTGGTGAGAAACCTGATGGACAGCGAATTCATCTTAGTTCATCTATCTATGCCAACGACGTACAGTGACAAGCAGAACAATTGAATGCTATTTTGCCCGTCCCATGTCCCTCAGATGCGGATAGCCATCAAATAAGGCCTTCTAATCCTTTAAAGGAAATCTTGCGATACTGTCGTGCCTGTCAGCAGGGCATGATTTAGAAATCCGTCATGGACGTGACTGACTTGAACGGGGTTGATTGGGAGCGTGTGATTGGTTGACGCGAGTTTTGTCCGTGTCCGTGCAGAGTGTCTGCTGATGGGGGGATTTGGTGGCCTTCAAGAAGCTTCCGGTGTTTGGGTTTGACCGCTTTGCTGTCACTCGGACGGATTAAGGCCGCGTTTCGACAAGGTGGGACTTCTTCGTGGGAACTCGGCTCACGAACAAAAAATATTTTGGACTGATAGAGTTGGGGTGTCGTATTCAAACGGAATGTGGACTTAAAGCAACGCGCAAAAACGACACGATTTGATCGGTTGCCGAACATGCCGAAAAGCTTCGCGCTGGGCCGTCTTGCGCGTTCAGTCGCGTTGGCAAAATATGAAATAGTTTCGAAGTATAGCGGTGGAACAACAAACCCTCCACGGGGTTTGAACCCAAATGGCGGCTGCCGCAAATGAAGCCCTGGTGTTATTCGAGTCAGATGGTGGGGACAAGAACCCCATGAGCCCGTCCATGCCCGCTCCCTAATCGCGGCTTCCTTTTCTTTTCCATCTCGGCGTTCACGCCGATGCTCCTCTGGAGTGATTGTTGTCCTTGCATCCCCTTCTTTCGGATCCCCACCATCCCTCCTCTTCGCTGGCAGCTCGCCCTTCTCTTCACCCCTCTCCGGCGTGTCCCCCTTCCAACGCCCCCTCCCCGCGTTCCCAATTCGGTCTTTTTCCACGCGCGCCCTCCATTCATGCTTCCTCCCTCCTCATCCTCTTCCCTGGCTGGGCTCGGGAGCAGTGAACAGGTGTTGTCTCCTTTTGATTTGGGTGCGTTCGGATTAATGTTGTCAGCTCAGCTGTTAAAACAACTGCCACCGCCAGATGCCAGTCAGTTCGGGGCTGGAGCTGTCACCTACACACACGCGCGCATGTTCGCAGATGCAATCGCTCTCTGTCACACGCGCAGACGCGCAGGTCCTCTTGGCTCGTTGTTACAGTGACGGCGCAAATCAGCTGCTGCGCGCCAGTCGCGCTTTTGTAACCCAGGTGGGTTTTTGTTTCCAAAAAACGCGGCAGTCGCCGAGTGTGACGTGATACCGCATCGATCATGAAAGCGCAGTCGAGGGCCCTTCGTTTCAACCGTCGGGTTGAATCAACATCGGAAATTAGGAGGAGGCTATTTTCAAATCGCAAAGTAAGAATAATCGTTTGCGTTATCGTTGGAAGGTGATTTACGGCTCATGTTTCTGCAACTTGTTGGGGAGGATTTTGTCGGCGGACAAAATGCCGACAAAACCGCAAATGCTTTGAAAGTTAACAACCCTAACTTCTAAAACCAAAACATTGAGGCAGACCGTATTTTCCGGATTATAAATCGGACTGGAGTATAAATCGCATTTTTGGGGGGAAATGTAGTTGATAAAATCCAACACCAAGAAGCGACGCCGTCTTGAAAGGCAATTTAAAATCAAAATAAAATCGCGAACAACAGGCTGATTAAGTGTACGATATGCTAACGTTGCACGACGCATCAACAGCGAACGGAGAACGTGCCTGGTATGTTCATGAAACATATTAAGAATTATTCCGATAACGATAGCATAAAGAACATGCTAACAAGATTAGCAAACAGTCAGTGTCACTCCAAATCACAAAATCCAACGAAATCTTAATTTTCGGTGTCACTTTCAAACAACTCCGCCAACTCAGAGGTAGAAGATGCGGCACTTCCTCTTCTATGTCGCTTACATCAGACTCATCGTTGACTTATCAACACAGGCCTCGAATGCCCTCTAGTGGTTAAATGTGAAAATAACCTGAAATGACGTAATAATGTGTTCATAATTTCACACATAAAACGGCGAAACTGAAAAAAAAAACTGATTCATAATCCCGGAAATACGGTATCATAAATCTGATATTGTTGAGTGTAATACGGATTGATTTATTACTTATGTTTATTTAAAAAAAAAAAAAATACACGGGAAGGGGTCCTGCTGGCAAAGATCGGAATATTGACGTGAGAATTAAAAAAAAATTAAATAAGACAAAATCGATGATTGTTCCAAAGCATTCAGCCCCATTCAGTCGTGAGTGAAAAACATGATTTGAAGGGACACGTTTTGCTCTTGTGATCCTCATGAGAACGATCACTTGGCCCGACGAGCATGTTTACATCCAACTCTCGCCTCCTTCCGTCTCTGATTCACGCTCGTGCTTTTTTGTTTTTTCTCTGCGTGTCCGCGTTTGTCACCGTTTTCTTTGGACGCGGGACCTTGTTCCACACACGCACACACAACAACCCTTCTTTTATTTTAGTTTTTATTTTTTCCCTTCCCCGCCACAACTTTGAATGACCGTTAAATTTAGAAACGGCATCCAGCCTGCAAAATGCGACTAGAAATGTGATTAAGCATAAATCATCAGTATCCGCTGACGCGTTGTGAGATAATAAGCGTCTGTTGGGTGTCATCCCAGGACAACGAGTCGAGTGGTAGTTTTCGCGTTCAATTTTTACAATGCCGAAATAAATATTCTGTCATTAATCATCATGTTTTTTTTTTTTAATTTTAAATTAAAAAATGGCAAGACCTAAAAAAATATTTGTTGAACCTTTTCAGGTACAGCAGTCACTACAGTGGATGGATTATCAGGTGAGCCTTATTTGAGCATGAAAGGGTTAAATCAATTTAAAAAAAATATCACAAAATGAACCTATAGTTGGGCAGTTCAAAATACAAAATTTAAAAAAAATTAATGAACACAAAATAAAATCATAAATGAAACTAATTAAACACACATTCGGAATAAAATGTGAAAAATGAACAAAAACAAAACGACAGTTCGAAAAAGAACACACTTTGTAAACTGCTTTGAATATGTGAAACATTTCAAAATAAAAACTAAAAAAAAAAAAAAAAAATCAATGCAAAATAAAGCTCTGGCCGCAACAACTTTGAAAAAAGTTGAAACAAAACGTTTTGACCGCGGACTAACAAAACCACCGCAGAGTATCATTTGAAATGCCGTGCTCGACTTTTTCGCGCTGGTTCCCCGCGTAACATTTTGCAGATTTGCAGAGCGAAATTCTGATGAGAGCGCTTCGCACGAATCACTGGAAGTCCCCCTTGCCCTGAAAGCGTCCTCATACTTGAGTGCAAGCCTCACACTGGCCAGTCTTGTGATACGGTTTCAAGGAGCCGCGCTCACTCACACACTGGACGCTTGTTTGTTGATCTGACACACTTTTACACACCCGCAACGCTCACGCAGCCAACAGTGAGCCCTCTTTTTAATCTTATTTATTATTATTTAAAAAAAAAAGTTTCCTTGCTCTCTTTTTATCAGTTTTAAGGAAAATAGGGCTGAATGCTTAAAAAAATCTATTTTCAATTTTTCAATTTGGAATCGTGAATTTGATGACTTGTTGTGGCCGATAGGAACCGCACTTTTTATTTAATTTTTTTTTAAAATAATGAAGCAAAGAACAGACTTCCCGCCCTTCCTCCACTTTTGCAACAATGGCGCCCCGTTATGGGCCAAGGTTATCATACACCAACCAAGTCCTTTGATATCTGCGCAGCTAAACATTGTGAAGACAATTAGCCCGCTCGGAGATCCAGTCACGGGTTACTCGGGAGGGAAAGGCGGCCGGCCACCGAGGAGTGGGGATCGGAAAACCGACCGATATGTTCCAGAAGAGACAGAAGCAACGCAGCCCAAGTTGAAACAAGTGGTAGCTTGAAAAGAGCGTTCGCCTTACGTAGTTCACACATCAAATACACATGAAGGCTCGAACCCTTTCGTGCACCCCTTAACCTGATAAGCTGTCCACTGTAGTGACCGCTGTCCCTCAAAGGGTTAAAATATGGCAGCTTCAAGTGTCGGAATCAATTCTGCCTTTACATTGGTCACAGATGGGCCAAAATCAGCTCGAAAGCGCTTCGCCATCATACTCGCTTATTCACCCCCGCTGGCTGAAGAAAAAAAAAAAAGTCATCTTCCCATGGAAATGACACGCAAAAAGCTCAGAGCACACACATGCTAGTCAGCCCAGCATTCCTGGACTAGTTGGGCGCTTACTGCGGTCGGGTCTAATGGTTCTCACATGCCCATCGCCCTTATCTTTGAGAGGGACAATACGGGCCTTTTTTTTTTTTTTAACTCCCTTGAAGACTTTACAAGGCATTCTTGTTTGATGGGACAAACACTCGCAAAGTTTAGAGGGAGCGACCGCAACAGCAAAAAAAAAAAAAAGATCCAGATATCGAAACAAAAGTTATTGCAGGGTAATCGCAAATCAAGGAGAACTAAGTTGTTGTGATTTATTTATTTTTTAACTCCCTTGAAGACTTTACAAGGCATTCTTGTTTGATGGGACAAATACTCGCACAGTTTAGAGGGAGTGACAGCAAAAAAAAAAAAAAATATA
>NW_017806173.1:585682-587567 GCF_001891065.2 Hippocampus comes
TATATATATACAGATATGAAAACAAAAGCTATCGCAGGATAATCGCAAATAAGGGAGAACTAAGTTGGGATTTTTTTTTTACTCCCTTGAAGACTTTACAAGGCATTCTTGTTTGATGGAACAAACACTTGCAAAGTTTAGAGGGAGCGACAGCAACGACAAAAAAAAAAAAAAAGATACAGATATCAAAACAAAAGTTATCGCAGGATAATGGCAAATCAAGGAGAACTAAGTTGGTATTATTATTTTTATGTTTTTTTCCAAAAAGACCCCGATGCAAAGCCTGCATGCTCGTGTCAAGAGCTTCTTGCCGTGCTGTCCGTCTCCGCGCCATCGCTTTGACAGGCAGACGAAAAATGTCACGACTCAGTAGAGAAAACCGCATGTGTGCGCGCGTGCGCGCTAGTGCCGTCGGTCTCTTGCTAATGCGTGGGTCCGTCCTCCGCCCCCCACCCCATACACAGCAGGGCCCGACACACAATGTCTTCTTTTGTTGTCACGTTAAAGTGATGCAATAAAGCCGCGCAGTGACAAGGACGGCCCGCGGGCCACTGCAGTGTGACAGGGATGTGGAGCGCGCGCTTGCGTCAAAAAGTGGAGACGCGAGCGCTGACGAGGGGTTATTGCCACAAGACAGATTGCAAGTGTCATTTTCCATTACGGCCGCTCGAGCCAGAGAGCGCGTGCAAAGCGCGCGCGCACGCGAACAGGCGCGTGCGCGCACGCCTCGGCCTACTTTAACAAGATGCGTTTGACAGCAAGAGATGTGCGTGCCTTAATAGAATGCCCAGACTATTACATTGTCACCTCGGGAGGAGAAATCGGGAATTTTCGTCCTGGATTTTGACAAGAATTGGACTTGAAATGGAACAAAAATTCAAGAAAAGGTGGATTTAAAGCAACAGGAGGGAACAATTTGACCACTAAATACCAAGTTGAGAATTATTTGGATGCTACAAAGGGACTTCAAATGATGAGGAAAATATCTCTGTGGGCACCAGGGCAACCCAGTCCAACTTATTTTTGCAGTCCGAAATGTATTTGGACCAGCGAAAATTTATTTTCACGCTTGTTGCACCAAAATAAACCAAGAACGCCACGGCTAGTATTTAGACCAAAATAATTTTAATTCGAAACAATGTGCACACTGGCTTCAAATTATGGACAAAGCTCTGTGGTCACCATGACAACAAGCCGACAACAAGTCGGAGTCATTTATGGACCAGCCGGGACTTACGTCTACTTAGATACTTGGTACTGATTTTTTACAGTTTTACAATTGTGGTGTAGTGGAGGAGGGAGACACTTGACAGATCGATTTTTTTTAAACAGTTTCTCTGTGGGCCCAAAACTTCAGTAATTACAATAACGCGAGGAATTTGTTGACGAATGCAATTATCATATGTTCGGGATCCAAGGTGACTTAAGTCAAGCACCGATTCAAACACCGCAATGATCCCGTCCGGGCGTTTCGTGATCATCGAGGTCGCCGCAGGAATTGTGGGGGCAAAAAAGGGGCGTGTGCGCCTGCGAGTGTGTGAACGGAACATACTCCCTCCCTTGCAAAAAAAAACCACAAGATAGCATCGTTAATTTCCACCGGCTTGGCTCCAGAAAAATAAATAAATAAATCCACAAAGAAGTGAGAGGACGGGAGAAAAATGTTTGTCGCCGCAAAGTTAGCCGGCGACTTTCTCGAATGTCGCTCCAGATTTGTGGTTTTCATTTTTTTTTTTATTTTTGCCCTTCATCGTTCTTTTGCAATGTCGCGCCCTCGCCGCTGCTATTTCCGACTGCCAGTGTGTGTGTGTGTGTGTGTGTGTGTGTGTGTGTGTGTGTGTGTGTGTGTGTGTGTGTGTGTGTGTGTGTCTCGCGCTCTCGGATA
>NW_017806173.1:587634-589242 GCF_001891065.2 Hippocampus comes
AGCGTGTGTGTGTGTGTGTGTGTGTGTGTGTGTGTGTGTGTGTGTGTGTGTGTGTGTGTGTGTGTGTGTGTGTATCAGGCTCTCCGAGATTTCATGCCAGTATCAGAATTGGCTGTGGGTTTGGTTCAAATCAAATTGGACATAAGCACCCACAACACCATCTGTTAGGCAAAGGCAAGCGGAGTGAAGGGCACAACTCTCTGTGTGCGGATAAATGGATTTTCAATTTATTAAATTGTTGACTGACACCCTCCGAAATTTTCACTTCCCGCGCCGCCCGCCAACTATTCTTAGAATGTCGCGTTTCGAGCTATACGGCGATCGGGCCGAGAGGCGCTAATATTAGCGGCGGGTGAAAGAAGCGCTACATCTGTTGTTTGGATTCACATGCGATGTTCAAAATATAGAAAATGGGACTTTTTCACTGCCTGTTGACAAATAGTCGGGCCTCGAAAGCGGCAACTGAACGACCAAGTAGTCTTCGACGTCGAGCTAAGAGTTAAGCAGAGCTGCTGGATTTGAATTGCCGCCACAGATTAGCGTTAGCATCTCATACTTGCTGCTAATATACTAAATATACGCTACTAAGACAACTGTGTATCGAAGAGTTGTGCCTTTCAAGGGGCGTGGCTTCGTGAGTGATGTCAGTAACATGGCTGGTTAGTCTCAGTGCAAGGTGTTTTTTTTTGGGGGGGGTAGTGACAGAGGCCAGTTTGCTCATATTTGGACGGTGGATGTGTAGCACTCAGATTGGCCAATCGCTGTTGGCGCTCGGAAATCACTCTGCCGGCCCCTCTCCTATCGGATGGGCCCTTAGCGGGAGTCGGAAAGTAAGGAGGAGGGATTCTTGCTGTTTACACAAGTGGGGGGGCTTCACCGCCGCGGCGACTGTTGCCAAGAGCCGCTAAAACAACGAGGAAGTAATTGGTGCTGCGAGTTGCTCACCTCACAAAAAAGGTGGACAAAAAGCGTTGCGCGATACGTCTGTTCTCCCTCGATATTACAGCGCCCCTTTCTCTTTCTTACCACCCCCCTTCCTTATCCCTCGCCTTTGGCAAAGCGATTTGGACCCCCATTAGAGGGAATCAATGGAAATGTGTCCAGACACATGGACCAGCACAACCAGACATGAATTGATCATCAAAATAGCAACATCATCATTGCTTAAAAGGGAGCATGTTGGAAGGCGAGATAGCCAGACTGTCAAGCAAATGCTTCGGGAGGAAATACGATACTTTGAAAGACGGCTACGCAAATCCACAACGCGCAAGAGGCCCGTCTGGAAGTTCCACAACGCAAGACGATCCAAAAAGAAGAGATTGCAGGTGACGTGGAGCATCGCGGCACACCTGACTTATACGTTCACCGGCTCCAAACGCGTGTTCCGTCATGTTCGTTCGTCCCAATGAGCCTGAAAGAGACTTTCCACCAATTTTAGAGGTCTTAACTCGGTTAAGATAACGCACTTAACCGGTTCGCAAGATGACACTGGCAACGATTTAGGTCTCGCCCGAACTGAGTTCTTAATCTAATCGCGCCATCGTACGTAAACATACTCTGTCTGCCTCTTGTCACGTTTGCGCCGCCGTCTCAATACTTCAGTGTTCG
>NW_017806173.1:589321-589647 GCF_001891065.2 Hippocampus comes
CCAGGGCCTTTTTCCTGTGGACCCTCCTTCTTCTCCTTCATCCTACGTCTTCCTCAGAGCCCGGCTGGGTCTGGCACTGGCACAGAGGCCCCTTTGTTGTGCACCCGAGAGCTCGGACTCTCTTTTTTCACTCTCTTTCCACATCACCCCCACGGCCCCACCACCCCCCCTCGCTTCATCATTCCACCTCCACCTCGCCGGTCCCTCCCTCCCTCCCTTTCACAAATATGAGATAATAGGAAAAACCGAGCTGGCCACTTGTGGTGACTCAGAGCAAAAAAAAAAAAAAAAAAACACAAAAAAAATGAGGCAAACAAAGACAATGG
>NW_017806173.1:589820-591215 GCF_001891065.2 Hippocampus comes
ATATATATAAAATTTTCAAATTGTTTTTTAAGTCGGGTATCCTCCCAAAGCCCCACCCTTTTAATATGCAGGCCCAAATGGGCACAAACGCTCTCGGCGCTTACCTCATGCTCAGACTCAACGTCACAAAAGAAAAAAAAAGAACAAAAACAAAAACAAAAAAAACATGGGAGGTTTTTTTGTTTTTTTTTTTTTGGGTGGAAAGTGTTGTGCTGTCCTTTTGCATGATGTGGTTCCTGGCAAGCGGTCGAGAGTCGGGAGCGGTTGCTATGTTTTCGTGCAACTGTCGTGTTCGATTAGAGCCGAAAATGAAATAGAAGGTGAAATAAAGTGGAAAATGTGTCAAGCAAACTGCAATTAACAAATGTGGTGGTGGAAGGTATAACATTAAATTCATTCACAACGTGTCGTGTCTGCAGCTCAGGTTTTTATGTTTTCATGCACCTTACTTAATAACGCTCAAAAATTCAAAAATTAATCTACCAAACAATGCAATGAAGAGATCCGATATTTTTTTTTTTTAATGAAATGAAATCGTGTAAAATAGAAAAATACATTAAATCAAGTGGAATGAATGAACTACAATGAAATCAAATTAATTAAGAAAAAAAAATAGACGTATTATATGGTTCCCGGAAACTCTCAAGGTCATTAATATATATAAAAAAAAAAAAAAAAATAGAATTACATGAAATAATGCTCTATACTGTCATAATAATGAACAATACAGCATGAAATAAACATTACGGGTACTTTGCTGCTTTTTATGCAACTCCCAATAAATAAATAAATGACAAAATAAATTTTATTTTATTTTTTTTATCATGATTTTACAAATTTTTGGTTGACCTTGTCCGACGGAAAAGCAGGAAAAGGACTTTTCTGGCTAAAGTCATTTGGCTATGAGGAGCTCAACAAGGAAGCGCTTGAGGGGACAAGGCAGTCACAGTTGACAGAGCCCCCCCCCCACACACACACACACACACACAGACATACAGTACGTGCGTCCATTTCTGGATTGTGTTTATCAAGGTGCGGGGTCAATGCGGGTTCATTCCGTGCCGGGTCTACATCATCAATCAACATCTCCTGTCGTCTTTCTGTATGTTTTTTTTTCCCACAATAAAAGAGCCTCTTGGCTTTTTATTAATAGTTAAAATATCGCCCCCCCTCCCCCCAAACTCCGGCCTGTCACTTGGGACAATGGCTGCAGCCCTGTTAATAAATAAAAATACTAACTAGAGATGGAGACAAGAGAGGCAGAGAGAGAGAGAAAGAGAGAGAGACAAACGGGCCCTCGCTGCCATTTGTTGTTCCCTCTCACTTGTCAAAGCTCTTTGGCTTAAAAGCCTCTGTCATTGTGGAGCAAGGGGGTTGGAGGGGGGCGGGGCGGGG
>NW_017806173.1:591287-593068 GCF_001891065.2 Hippocampus comes
GCTAATAGCACCTGTTGGGGTGATGGTGAGACAGCTGTCAAAGAGCGAGCGAAACACGGCAGCAGCGCACTTCTTCTCGCTCTCTGGGCGTCCACCGTGTAAGAGTGAGGCAGAGGCATGAAGTTCCGAATCGATCCTTCCCCCTAACGCTTGACTAAGTCGGCGGTGGGGAGGGGGTGGGGGGGATTTCAGGACTCAGGAGAGGTTGCCGCAGAATGTCGGGGGCTTGGGTTGTGAAATGTTTGGGTAAGACGCGTGCGAGTTTGTCTTTCGAAAGCTACCGAACTGCTAATATACGGTCATGTCCAATGACCGTATATTAGTTCGCGTACGATCAATTTGAGGCGTTTTTCCAAGTCAAGTGAAACTCAACTTATTGGGAGAAAAAAAATCCAAAATCAAAATCAATCTGTCGCAGCAACAGCACAACCTTACATCTGTCTTTTCACTCCAGTTTATGAGGTGGTAGCGCGGGAATAATCCAAGGACAAACAAACTTTTGCCTCATCTGTGTGCATGGCGCAGTCGCATCTACTCGTAAGAGAGTGCGTGTTTGTTTTGTGGCTCTCTGTGCATTAGTGCGAGCGTGAGCGTGTGTGTGTGTGTGTGTGTGTGTGTGTGTGTGTGTGTGTTTGCATTGGCTGACGGGGTTAATCTCGCTCCCCACACCCCGCAGTGTGAAAAACCTCCCTCGGTGCTTCCTATCCTAAAGTGCAGATGGCTTCCCCGGTAAATAAGATTTGCAGCCTTACTCTTTTGTCTCAGCACTCAGGCATCGGGCAGACCATTTCGAGATTTGAAAACAAATGATAGGATCTTAAAAAAGAACTCTAAAATGGAGGGATGCCAGAGTAGGTACCAATCAAGAGGCGAGCAGCAGTATTGTGGACCAACTGGAGACGCTTAATGGAGGATTGGCTGACTCCAAAGTAAAGTGCATTGCAGTAATCCAGCCGGAAAGAAGTTGGATTGAAAAACGGCACCAATTTGCCGGTCCAATTTAAAATCACTGTCCAGTCCAAGACCCAAGTTCGAGACCGTTGGCTTTGGATAAGGACCCAAGTCTCCAGGATGGGATATACGAGGGCCACTCGGACCAAACACCATCACTTCTTCTCTTTTCGTTGAAATTCAAGAAATTTGTGTCATCCGGGTCTTGATTACCTCCAGACTGGAAAAAAAATAGCCTCAATGAGAAATTTCGGAGACAGTGGTCACCTCAGTTGCGATGGGAGCGCGTTCTCAGACTGGAAACATCCCCGATGGAGTGGCATCAGTTTTTGTTTTCTTTTTCATGTGTGCGTGGAGGCGCTCACGTAAGCCAGGGAGTGTGTGTGTGCGTGTGTGTGTGTGTGGAGAAACAAAGCGCCGGCTGATAATGTGTCCATTGTGGCGGGTGCATTAAGGCCCCTCTTTGTCTCAGGGCCCACAGGGCTAATGATTCTCTAGCAGCAGGTGAGAGGCAAAAAGCCTCTCGCACTTCCTCTCCCCGCGCGCTCCACTTGTCTCTCGCTTTGTCTTGCGCCGGCTCGCTCCGCTTTTTCCTTTTTTTTTTTTTTTTTTTTTTGTGGACCCGCTCTCGCGCATTTGTTTTTGTTCCTCCGATTTCCTCTCGCTCGATGATCGGCGTCCCTTCTCCTGTCCTTTCTCTGCCCCACTCTCTCTCTCTCTGTGCCTGCTCCTGCTGATGCGGCCATTAGGCCGAGCCGCTGTTGCCTTTATTACAGTAAATGGACTTGAAAGGTGTTTGATTGTCATATTGGCCAGCCGACTAAACCCCC
>NW_017806173.1:593164-594947 GCF_001891065.2 Hippocampus comes
CCCGAGCTTAATTGAGTCCAACAATATTTATTTATTTTTCATGATTTTTGTCCTCAAATTTCCCAGAAACATTTAAATGCAGGATTGTTTCGAGCCTGTTTTCACATCAATCCCGTTGAGTTCCACTTCCGAATTCGAGAGAACACCCTGAAAGAAACGACTAACCCCCTCACCCCCCGCCGCGTGCGCATATTGGGGAAAATGCAAATCTTCTCGTGACCTTATTAGGCCAACCTTCCTGTTGCCCCGCGTGAGACTTGAATCGCCCCTTCGTGCTTCGCTTTGAGAACCAAAATATAAGGCACCTATATAAGGGGGTGCCTACTTTTCCTATGACCATATAAGGACAACAAACAACCACCACTTCAGTTCGAGACAAGAAATCATGAACAATCATTTGAAGAGTGATCAATAGATATGATATGAAACACCCTCCTATGCCCAGATTGATCAAATATGATAACGATCACCCACCCGTGGGTATAAGGGGCCGTTGCCCATATAA
Source organism: Hippocampus comes (assembly GCF_001891065.2). Lineage (NCBI taxonomy): Eukaryota > Metazoa > Chordata > Actinopteri > Syngnathiformes > Syngnathidae > Hippocampus > Hippocampus comes. Next base: position 593,670 of record NW_017806173.1, read on the forward strand.
GGGCATGACGCATCCTCTCATACCCATATAAGGACATGCCATTGCCCGTGTTCCCAAAACAAGACAACTTGTTGGGCGTTAAGAACGAATTTCATTGGTGAATCAGGCCTGTAATTTAAAAATAATCATAATAATAAAAAATTATCGTATTTCTTATACAACCACAAGCGCGCCAAGCTGTGTAGACGAAAGGCTAGGAAGGGGACGAGAATATGCGAGAGCCAACGAAAAATAGAAAAAAGGGGAAAAACATTTGCCGGCGTCGGCGCTTCGTTAGGCGGTGAGATGTGCAATCAAAGAGCTGTCGCGAGGGTGCGCTTCATTGATCATACCTCCGTGTATATGTTTTTTTTTTTTTGAACCCAGCTCCCTGCTGAGCTGACATTTCCGTGTTGGGTCCTGCACAGCGTCCGCACACCACAGCTGGGGGCAAAATCAGGAGTCCATATGAGTGGGATTTGTCTTGCAGTAGTGAAGCGTAGCTTTTATACGAGACCCTCACTGGACGTTTCATTAGGTACACAAGACGCAACCAAAATGGTCCTTCTGTCGTAAACACGCCAATCAACCGAAATCACCAACTGGGATTCCTTCCTTCATACTTGCTAAGACTTTTGTGGGCCTTTTTTTTTTTGCTTTCTTCTTGGCCTCTCTTCTTCCTCGTGGGTGGGACGGGGTGGGCGCTCATTAATTACCCCCCCCCCCGAAACCAAGTGACAAGCTTCGCATTGTTACAAATTGGTTAATTATGTTGAGAGTTTTGAGGCAAACTCGGGCTGTAATGATCACGACGCCGACCGAGGGCAGAATCGGGCTGATGGATTCTTCCTCACAGCAGCTGAAGAAACAAGCTGATGTGAGGAGGTGGGTGGGGGGTGGGGGGTGCGGCGCTTTGTCTCTCCGTCTGCTCTGGTTTACTGATTAAAGCTTCGCATCTGATGAGGGGAAGAAAGAAAAGCGGCTTCATCTTCACACACTTTTTTTTTTTTTTTTGAAACGGCGAAAAGGAATGCTCTTACACCTCGACACGCACACATCTGCAATGTTTGTGCTCAAGAGCGTCCCCGGTTGAGCGGGTTTGTGTGGAAGTGTGTGTGTGTGTGTGTGTGTGTGTGTGTGTGTGTGTGTGTGTGTGTGTGTGTGTGTGTGTGTGTGTGAGAGCGTGTGGGCCTGAGAGAGGACAAGAGAGTGAGAGAGAACAGTGACAAAGAGTGTATGAGTAACTGTGAATGGAGGTTTGCTACCTCATCCGAAAATTTGCAGAATGGGGATACAAAT
>NW_017806173.1:595135-595449 GCF_001891065.2 Hippocampus comes
GCCAAGGTTTTTTAACACTGGACCCTTTCTTGTCTTGGTCAGCTTGGGCGACACACTCACACTCCGACACACACACACACACACACACACACACACACACACACACACACACACACACACACACACTTCTCCCTTTCTGGCTCTACAAAGGTGGGTCTGTGTGTTAGGACAGCGGCCTGTTTATTTTTCCAGCAGCCAGCGCCGCCGACAGTTGCCTTTATTGTTCATTGTCGGCGGATGGATGGAGTGAGCGAAGGAAGAGGTGGCCCGGACGAGTGGGGGGTGGGGGTGGGGGTGCAGGCGGGGGGGCAAAT
>NW_017806173.1:595460-604525 GCF_001891065.2 Hippocampus comes
GACAAATGGATGACTCTCACCTTCCCGTCGCGGTCAAAGGCCAGGTCAGGCTCCGGTGTGGCACATTGTCTCTACCTCCATTTTTTTTTCTCCCATCCTTCTTTTCACCCCTCCCCCCTTCTCTTCAAGGTAGCAGCTGAGGAACAATGGGCGATTGTAGTCGTCGCACGCGCGCCGTATATGGTAAATCTGAAACTGGCGGGTCCGAGTTCGAGACGAGGACCCCGCGCTGATTGTGCGTCTCCTTAACTACATCCTGTTGAATGATTTAGGCCTTGTGCGGCCACGTATTCGGGAGCGTATTCGTGTGCGTGTGTGCGTGTGTGTGTGTGTGTGTGTGTGTGTGTGTGTGTGTAATGGAGCTGGTATGTCAGGATCTGAGGGGTTAAAGGTCAGGCCATGCTAAATGTGAGCAGAAGGCGGGTTGACTGCAGGGAAAACACAGACCAGACACACTTTCCTTCTCTGTCTCACACACACACACACACACACACACACACACACACCACACACACCCCCACCCACACACACCACCACACACACACACACACACACACACAACAACACACAAACATTCGCACACACACACTCTTGCTCCCGTTCTTAGTCAGAAATTTTAAAAGCAGCATTTTTTTGTTGTTGTTGTGAAGCTGGATCTGATTTCGAGTTTGCTTAACCTGTTGACAAATGTTTCCACTTCTGGGTCTTTTTTTTATGTAAATGAAGCAATAAAGACAGTGATGGATGTGCACGTGGGGGGGAAAAAAAAAAAAAAAGGTCAACATCTGGTTTTATAACACACCTTCCGTCGAAGGGACCCCAAGCCCCCAAACCGGTCGTATATTAGACGGCCCAACAAGCCGCGGGTTGCTTTATACTACTTTGTTGTTCCTTGCCCTTTCTGACCCGACTCCCACAATCCTCCGGCTAGAAGACATCCGCGCGCCCGATTTGTATTCTCGAGTAACTTTTCATGCCGAGCTTGAAAGAAGCTCTTTTTTTTTTTCCCGGAACATAAAATCATGCATCCTTCCTTCAAGTCTATGCCTTCAGTTTGCTTCCAAGGATTACAATCAAGCCCCCCCCGCCCCCTACCCTTTTTTTTCCAGGTACACCGGACAGCCTAGCGGAGAAAGAGCGCCAACTCATGGGCATGATCGGCCAGCTGAGCAGCCTGAGGGAGCAGCTCCTGGCGGCCCACGAGGAGCAGAAGAAGCTGGCCGCCTCGCAGATGGAGAAACAGAGGCAGCAGATGGAGCTGGCCAAGCAACAGCAGGACCAGGTACACAATCGTTCCACAACAATACCTTGGGAAACACCTTTTATCGACCCATTTCCGAGCGGCGCCGTCTTATGTCTTCACTACAAAGTACTGACGTGAAAAAAAAACAACAACAAAAAAAAAAAAAACACACCTTCACTTCCTCACAGGCTGCTCTCATGAAAGCACAGCGAGCCACCTCTGAAACGATTTTGCTAGCAATAACCGGCTACAAAGTTTTTTTTTTTTTTTTTGTTCTCAGATTGCCCGGCAACAACAGCAGCCCCTGCAGCAGCAGCACAAAATCAACCTCCTGCAGCAGCAAATCCAGGTGAGGGCCATCCGTGTGCGTTCCTCCTACGAATGGTCAATTGGACCTTCTGCCATCTAGTGGACGACCATGGAAATGTTCTGCCTGACAGTATACGTCACTGTCATCGACAGACAAGTCACAGATGCATACGTGGCGATTGACCCTCGCGCGCACGTACCAAGTCGCTACAATGGCAAAACTGTCACCCATGAAGTTGGTAATTGCGAACGGCAATGTACAATTTTTTTTAAGCTAGTCGCTAACGTTTAGCTACTCATGAACGCCCCTTTGCTCCAGTGGCAAAACTGTCAGCCATGAAGTTGTTCATCGGGAACGCCGATGTACTTTTTTTTTAAGCTAGTCGCTAACGTTTGGCTACTCATGAACCCCCCTTCGCTACAGTGGCGTGGCAAAACTGTCACCAATGAAGTTGTTAATTGCGAACGGCAATGCACAATTTTTTTTTTCAAGCTAGTCGCTAACGTTCGGCTACTCATGAACCCCCCTTCGCTACAGCGGCAAAACTGTCACCCATGAAGTTGTTAATTGCGAACGGCAATGTACTATTTTATTTTAAGCTAGTCGCTAGCGTTGGGCTACTCATGAACCCCCCTTCGCTACAGTGGCAAAACTGTCACCCATGATGTTGTTAATCGGGAACGCCAATGAACTTTTTTTTTTTTTTTAAGCTAGTCGCTAACATTTGGCTACTCATGAACCCCCCTTCGCTACAGTGGCAAAACTGTCAGCCATGATGTTGTTAATCGGGAACGCCAATGTATTTTTTATTTCAAGCTAGTCGCTAATGTTTGGCTACTTATGAACCCCCCCTTCGCGACAGTTTCACACGGTTTCCGGGCCGCGGCGCTCGGGCCAGACGCAGCAGCATCGCGCAAACCCCGCCTGGGTTGAACTCAAGCGACTTGAAAAAAATGGAAGAATTGTCCTTTTTCGGGTGCGACAGTGGAGCCTCTATGTCGGTCCAGGTGGCTCGGAACTAATAGCCCGGGCCTTTCTAAAGGCAGATGACACTGAATTTTGAGCTGAGAAAGACCCGCTTTGTATCAGCGAGACGCCCCGTCCAAAGCCGGAGTACGCACACATGCATCCACATCCCCTCGTAACCATCCCCCCCCCCCATGTGAGTCAGCCATACACAGTGATAAGGGGCCTTGTGATCACTTTTGCATGCACGTTTTTTTTTGGGGGGGGGGTGTAAAGCAGCTGTGTTTATTTGCTTTGTGTGAGTTCAATTATTAATTGTTCCCTTTCTTTTTTTGGGCGGGGGGGGTGACTCGTTGTCCGCGAAAACTCGCCCGTGTGCACGTCTTGGACCGCGACGCGTGCGCGCAAGCGCGCGTCCCCTGTGTTGCGTTCGCCGCAGCTGTGTGTGCGCAGCTATAAACACGTCCGCTCATGATTCACTCCCTCACGACCCCGCCGAGACAAAGCGCGCTTTTCCCATGACTTTGCAACCTTTTCCCAAACAAGCGTCTCTCCGTCAACCCCCTCCTCCGCCCCCACCCCCAACAATAGCCTCTCACATGGCGCGGGGGGGGACGAAGGGGGCAGATGTAGGCATCCGCTGCGTTAAAGTGTACGTATCTCGAAAAAAAAAAAAAAAACGACGCGCGGTGATCAAACGGGACGCTCGGCATCAAAGCGTCGGTGGAGGAAAAACGCGCTGCTTAATCATTCATGAAGAGATTGTCCGCGCAATCCCACAATACAATGGCCTGCCAGAGCGAGGGCACCAGGTTCACTATGTTGGGGGGTGCGCGGGGGGGGGGGGGGCGGGTTTTGTGTCTGTATGAACGTGTTTTGTGTCTGTATGATAAGCCCCTTGTGATTGCGTTTCCCCCTAACGAGGCCGAGTTCAGCTGTCCCTTCTTGTGTCTCTCTCCGTTTGTAGTGCGCACGTGTGTGTGTGTGTGTGTGTGTTAGCTTTGTTCGGCCCGAAACCCCCCCCCCCCCAAAGGCCCGCGAAGAATGCTTTCAAGCGTCCACTTGGACGAGGTGATGAAATGAAAACGAATGATCAAGCTCATGAAAAAGAGAGGAGAGAGTGGCACACATTCGTACGGCGAAGGAGGACAAATTATTTATTGTCCTCACATCCGCTCTACTTTTTTTCGTCAATTTTATTTCTTTTTTTTTTTCATTGCCCCAGAAGCGAGCACCCGATATGCGTGACAACTATTCAGGCCGCCGAACGGGATCCAATTGCGGCACTTGCTTTGCACTCGACGCACGTGCTCGGCGGTAGAAGCGCTCATTAGCGTCCGGAAGTTAGCGACGGACTCATGTGTGATTTGCGGTAATTGATTTTTTTTCTTTTTTTTTTTTTTACCTGGAATTAGCATCGCTAATGAGCCATTAGACAAACGCTGTCAGAAATAAGAGGACAGCGGAGGTCAATTGCAGTCCCTCCAGGTACAATCTCCGCTAATATAGCTAATTATCGGACTCCAAAGCAGCGGTGCGTAGCGTTTTCGAGGGCTAAAGTGGTACGGGTGTGACTTCAAGTTCAGCGAGTCCCAACCGTGATTGAGCCAAGGCACATATTTTACTCAAGCTAGCTCTTCACAGAACACCAACAAGTCGTAACTTCGAAATCAAGGCGCTGTATCCTGAATCCCGTCAAGTCTTGCGTGTTAGCCTTGAGGCGAACTGAAACTGTAGCGTTTCACGTAAACCCAACTGGACACGCGTGAAACCAGAAACGTATCCTTGGCCCCTCATGACGCTAATCTTCAACAAAATCTCGATCTATCCCCGAAGGGGGGGGTGGTTCCTTGTTGAGTTCGAACGAGCGCGCATGTTCCCTCTCGTCTTCTCTTGTTCTAATTAGGCGACTCGTCTTAGACGCCCCCCCCCCCCCCCCCGGGGGAAAAACGAAGCGCTGCGGGGATGAAAGGGGCTCACCTGCCGAGCGTCTGGGGGTTGATGTGGAGAGTGTAAAGAATACAAGCCAACGGGTGTATTGAAAACGCGGGGATGAAGCGACGCTGGAACGTCTCGGCGGCTAACGAAGCGGACGATTTAGCGCGTCTCAACTTCGACCTCGCTCCTTCATCTCATCAAGCGCGCCCGCACGCCGCTTTCGAGAGCGAGGCGAGAACAGCGTAATGGGGGGCGGAGGGGAGCAGAACGAGTGAAGCCACCTGATGCTTTGACTGGTCAGACGCGCTGGCGACAGCGGCTAACAAGCTCCCCATTATGGCTAACCCGCGTTTGGCTAACTCAATCACTCGACCGACCTGGCGCGGTCAGAAGCTCAGCAAAGGTTTTCATTCATTTTCGCACGCAGCGGAACACGCCGACTTGAAACAGCGAACCCAATCACCGGGGTAATTGTTTCATCTCCTCCATTAAACAGCGACTTTGTTCCCCCCGCCGCCCTCGACAGACTGTTTCCTCCCTTTCGGGGGTACGATGAATAGTTAGCGCATTTGCTTTCGGTTCAGAGGTTGGGGTTTCGAAATCCGGGCTTGCTTCGGGGTTCTTCAGGTACTCCGGCTTCCTCCCACGTGAGAAAGACATCGCTCAATTAACCCTTTCGTGCAACCTATACTCTGATAACATGATAAACTGTCCACTGTCGTCGCCGCTGTCCCCGAAAAGGGTTCAAGACTCTGAATTGTCTGAAATGTGAGCGTGACTGGTGGTTTCTCTCCAGGTGGGTGTCCCCTGCTATTGGCTTCAGGTACTTCGCTAATGAGGGATAAGGCATCTCAAAAAAAAAAAAAAAAATGGATGAATGACTCGAAGGGGTACATTGACTTGTCGCTACTCCAATAGGTTGAATCTTCATCTGATTGGATTTTCCCAAAAAAGGATTCCAGAACGAAATCTGACCATATCTTGGTTTTATACAGTTTCCGTGTAACTACCGTATTTTCCGGACTATAAATCGCATTTTTTTTAATCTGATTGGATTTTCCCAAAAAAATGATTCCAGAACGAAATATGACCATATCTTGGTTTTATACATTTTCCGTGTAACTACCGTATTTTCTGGACTATAAATCGCAGTTTTTTTTTTTCATAGTTTGGCCGCGGGGTGCTTCTTATACTCTGGAGCGACTTATGTGTGAAATGATTAACAAATTGTGAAATCATTTCACGTTATTTTCACATTACACCACAAGAGGGCGCTCTCGGCTTGTGTTGATAAATCGACGCCGAGTCTGACGTAACCGACGTAGAAGAAGCAGCGCCACATGTTCTACCTCTGGAGTTGGCGGAGTTGTTTGAAAGTGACAACGAAAATGAAGATTTCGTTGGATTTTGTGATTTGGAGTGACACTGACTGTTTGCTAAACTTGTTAGCATGTTCTTTACGCTATCGTTATCGGAATAACTCTTAATATGTTTCGTGAACATACCAGGCACGTTCTCCGTTCGTTGTTAATGCGTCACGTAACGTTAGCATATTGTACACTTATTCAGCCTGTTGTTCTCGATTTTATTCCCCCCCCAAATGCGATTTATACTCCAGTGCGACTTATATACAGTCAAACCTCGGTTTTCGAACGTCTCTGTTCTCGACCAAATCGGTTTTCAACCAAAAATTTCGAGTTTTTTATGCCTCGGATTACGACCGAAAATCGGTTCTCGACCAAACTGAGCGCACTTGAATGCGCCACTTGACTTTTCCCGCTTTCCTTACACGAGGAAGTGACGCTTCCTCGGGTAGACGAGGAAGTGACGCTTCCTCGTGTAGCATTCTGTTGTGAGCAGACGCCTTCAATAAAGATTTTTTTTTTTTTTTTTTAAAAAGAGCGTGGTTTCGGTTTTCGAACAAATCGGTTTTCGAACAGCCTTCTGGAAGGGATTATGGTCGAAAACCGAGGTATGACCGTATGTTGTTTTCTTTCTTTCTTATGCATTTAATGGCTGGCTCGACTCATAGTCCGGAGTGACTTATAATACGGAAAATACGGTGTCTGGCCCTGGAAAAAGAGTCCTGCAAGTCAGCTACTGTACCCGTTTCTGACAGCGTATGTATAGTATAGATATTTTGGGGGGAATTGGGATAGGGGAACTAACAAGGACTGGTAAATTCATTCGTCAATATACCCGCAACCGACGCCCGTGTCACGGCAGACTGGCCCGTCATATAACGTGAGCGGAGCGGTATTGCAAGCTCTCGCTTGCTTCAAATTAATTATTGGTTCTCTCCCCTGTTCAACAAAAGGTCATCCGGGTCTTGCATTAATTGCCGGAGCATATGGCCGCCCAACAGATTTGAGCTGAGGGACTGGCACTTGATCGGGGGGGGGGTATTTTATTTTTTTTCGCAAGCTCAGATACGGGCCATATTGTGCGGCGCTGGCAGCTATTGTTCAGCGCATTAACTTCATAGAGCTAATTACTCCCCAATAATAACTTTACCTTGGAGTTTTTTTTTTTTTTTTGGGCGAAGCGCACCGCGTGCCAACCAACCTGTTTCGCACCCCATATGTTAATTAGCGGCCACATCTTCATTATGCCGCGACGGCGCTTTAAGTTCAAGCTGTGCCGCCTGGCGCGTGGCGAACGCCGTTCTCCGCTCGCCGCCAATTATTCTCAACTCTTGCACCCCCCCCCCCCCACCGCCCCCCGCGCCGCACCGCCTTCTCCCTCTCCCTTGTTCATTCTGCTCACTCTGTCTACCGCCGAGAACTTTCTCTCGCCAGGACCGTTCCTCCTGTCCTCCGTGGCCCCTGTGAAACTTCGCACTTTCCTTTTCCAGATCCTCGTCAAACATTTCGCCGCTGATTAGAGAACGCTGACAGGGGCTCGTTTCCCCGTTCCCATTTTTTATTTTATTTTATATTGAGATGAGTTCTGTTTGTTTGATGGCTCTGGGATGTGGAGGAGGGGCTGGCAAGATTAAAAGCGCCTCGTTGTCAATGCCGCCCGGAGTCGACAGAAAGCGGCGGTGTGATGTTTTGTCTGCGCCCGTTGTAAGGTTTTCATGTTCACTTTGGGACTGATGTGAAAGAGAAGCCGAGGGGAGCGCTATTCCCCAAAGTGCCGGCTGTTTTCACATGCGCCTCTTTCCTTTATCCGCCGAGATGCGGGGATCGTCTGATCGATGCGGGCCCTTCGCTTTCTCGGACGAGCGTCTCTTTTCCTTTCTGCCAAAACGCTTTCGCGGGAGAATCTTTTCCCCCGATCTTGTTCCAGAACTCAGAAACGACTTCTGTGTTTGCGTTGAGCAGCGATGAGCTTTGTATTAGGTACCCTTGGGCCTCACTCTCACAGAAAAAAAAAACATCCCCTTGTAGACAAAATATGACACGTCTGTCTTCTGGAGAAGTTCTGAGTCAACAATTGACAAGAACAACGGGGATGAATGATCGAGTCAGGGGGAGGCGTGGCTAATAGCGAGCACCCGTCTGTGTTTGAAAACCGCGAGATTGTGTGAGTTCGGGCCCCGGGAACGGCGTCCACAATCCACAATCGGGAACAAGTCCCAATACTTAAGCCCGCCCCCGGCATCCGGTGGTTTGCTGACCCACGTGACTTTTTGCCTTGTGCGCGCTTGCAGCTGTTGCGTCGGCTATTATTACAGCGACATATGGGTTGGGAATGATTCTCTTTCCCTCTGTGATGCTTGATCTTTTTTTTTTTTTTTTTTGGACATTGTGGAGAATCCCGTGCATTGTGCAAAGCGGTGTCTGCTTATTGTACTTTTTTTTTCCGATTAAAGAGGACAGAAAGAGAGAGGCGAGAAGCTGAGAGTGCCATTAAGGATCGTGTGTGATATTTTCCATTCGCGATGAAAAGAAGAAAAGTGTGTGTGTGTGTGTGTGTGTGTGTGTGTGTGTGTGTGTGTGTGTCTCCTCGTCTCCTTGTCTCCTATCTCCTCCTCCCTACGGCGCATGACGGGATCCCTAGCCAGCTCCACTCCAGCATATGTCCAATTAGGCCTGAAAGGCAAAGCGGAACTGTTCTGCCTGTGATTCGTCCCCGCGGGGGGCCTTGTCCGAGCGCCGCGCTGGAACGCCTGGCGCTTTCTGATCGCGCAAAAAAAAAAAAAAAAAAAAGCGTGCGGTTTATGGTTAACCAAAAAAAAAAAAAATGGGGGGGTAATTATTGTTTTTTTTTTTTTAGGGGGTAGGGAGTGTAAACAGGAGCCGCTTGAAGAGAGCACTATTCCCCTGAGCTGGGATAGTTTGATTACAGTGTTGTTGGCATGCCAACACATGGGAGGAAGAAGTGGGGGGGGGAGGGAGGACACACACACACACACACACACACACACACACACACACACACACACACACACACTCACAGACGAGTGTTTTACTACTCAACAATCACTTCAGGTGCCCATATCAACTCAAATGTGACTGGATGATACCCCGGCGCATCTTTATGATTGCGCCGCCATTTCCCATCCATTTTCCCCCTCACATCAGACGGCTTTTACCTGCCTATTATCCTATTCAGCGATGTCACCGGCGTCAAAACACTCAGTGCGGAGGAAGAGGAGGGGGG
>NW_017806173.1:604763-608575 GCF_001891065.2 Hippocampus comes
GGGGTGGGGGTGGGGGGGTGGAGTCAAAGGTCTAATCACCTCAAAGCGAAACGGCCTGCGCTTCCCGCACCGACGGCCTTTTGGAGAGATTCGTTTGGAGGACGGAAACGATTCGCAAGGGCATTTCTGTTCCACTTTCAGGCGGGGGCTGTTCGACGGGAGAAACGCGAGAATCCGTTTCTGGTATTTGTCCTCTTCTCGCCATCATCGGCAGCTTGCGTCTTTTTTTTTTTTTTTTTGTTGTACAGATGATATTTGCTCCGTGTACAGCACTTTGTATACCGCGCTGGTTGTTTTCAAATGTTCTATACTGTAAATAAACTTGAGTTGAGTAGCCCGGGGGACACCCTGAACCGGTGGCCAACCAATTGCAGGGCACACAGGGTACCAACAACCATCCACACTCACACCTTGGGACAATTAAGAGTGTTCCATTAATCTGCAAGTTTTTTGGAATGTGGGACACACACACACACACACACACACACACACACACACACACACACTCGGGCCTTTGTGCGTTGTTTTTGGCAGCGCTCTGCTTTGTGCAACCATCTGTCTCCTACTTCTCTCTTTTTCTGACTCCCCCGTCTCTTCTCCTTCGCTCTCCCTTGGCTCCTCTGCCAAAGACGCCCGATCGCAGGAGTTTTTCTTCTTCCTCTTCTTCCGCGCTCCTCCTTTTGAAAATCCGACGGCGCCTTGTGAAGTCGCGTGGCTGTCTGCCGAAGAGTGTGCTGATACGGGTACTGTCTGTGCGCGCGAGCGAGCGTGCGCGGCGGGGTTCAGTGGAAGAACGTCATCTTTCAAACGCAAGGAAAAGACCAGCTGCTTGGAACTGTCCACACTCCAGAAAGTGTGTGTGTGTGTGTGTTCCATATGTGAAATGATCAATATGAGCCTGAACGCATTCTGATGCATGATGCCACTATACGTTCATTTTGGGGCCACTTCAATACTTTCTCCCACTCTCTCCACCCCCCGCCCCCCTCCTGCATCCTCAGCAGGTCCAGGGCCAACTCCCGCCGCTGATGATCCCCGTCTTTCCCCCGGACCAGAGGACCCTGGCGGCAGCGGCGGCCCAGCAGGGCTTCCTCATGCCGCCGGGCTTCAACTACAAACCGGGCTGCAGTGAGTGCCGTCGATCGACGTGGAAAATAAATATATCGGGCTACATACGGAAAAAAAAAATGAAAGTTAAGGAGATGGGTTGGGGGAGGGGGGGGGGTACTCCACTTCGAACTAAAAAGTCCCAAAGGTTTCTGTTTATAGGCTGCAGACCCTCGGGAAAGACTTTGTACACCGCTTGTCATTTGCTTATCTCCCTCGTTCCTTCTTCTGGCTCCAACCGTTTGTCTTCTATTTTTCAATTTCTAAAAGCAACATGACTTTTTTTTCCTTTTTTTGGGGGGGGGGGCGGGGGGGCGATCACGCTCCGGCTGTGTGGCAATGTGTTGTTTACCACGATAACGGGAGAGAGAGAGAGAGAGAGAGAAAGAGAGACAAGTGGGCACATGCCAGGAGATGCTGGGAATAAAATGCTCCACGGGGGGTTAGGCAAAACGGAGAGGGTGGTAGGTGGGGGGGGGGGCGCTTGGGGGAGGGGTGGTAATGTGACCTGCCCCAGGTTCTCTTCACATTAGCACGGGCCGCAGCCAGAATGGGTTTCCAACACAGCCCACACACGCGCGCAAGCATGGAAGCCAGGGATGCATTTAATACCGACACAAATAGGACGCAAGTGTGCCCACCCCCCACAAAAAAAAAAAAAAAATGGAGAATTTCACAGCTTCCCCAACAAGTTTGCTTCATTTTAATTAGAGCCACCCACAGCTTTGAAGCCCACCTAAAGCTGCGGTCAAATGGTGGGCTTGTATTTTCGCAGCTCTTTGCCAATTCGTACTGGACGCAGAACATTCTCTGGCACACTTTTCATCACGTTGAACTTGCATATTGTCACGCTTATGGAGCGCCCTGTACAGTGAAACCTGCATTTGTAGAAGTTTTACTCCTCCCACATGCTTCCAAAATACTTTTTTTTCCCCGCAAGTCTTTCTCACTCACGAGCAAGACGAGAAGTTAAAATTGTGCTCGCTTCGAGCTGACCACCAGAGAATCAAACATTTCAACGCGACCGTCGACCAAAGCCTGCTAGCTTCGTGCTAACATAATGCGAGACGCCCTCGACTTGCTCACGCAAATTAGCAGAGGCAACTGTAAATTTTGACACTTCAAACAACCGCGACTTGAACACGCACAAGAGCAGACAACAACGATTACTCGAGTTGGTAGGGGACCTTCTCTGCCTCTTTGCCTTGCTCTTAATTACGCCTCAAGTCTTACATTCAACTTTTGTACTGTTCATACAGTCAACGCTAACGTGTTGGTACACAATAAAACAAACAAACAAAAAAATCGGTCGAATGGCCACAAAATTAGGTACACATCCACCCACGACAATGGTGACGTTTGGTCGCCTGACATGAAATCTCCGTATGGGGAGAAACTTTTGAGACCCGTCTCACGAGTGAATGCGCGTGTGCCTAATGGAGTGTCCGGTGAGTGCTGATGATGTCGACGGAGCGGGAGAGGCGAAAGAGGGAGGCGAGTGGTGCAATCGGTGGTGGCGGCTCTTAATTACAACACCGCGGCCCGCTTTATCCCGAATCCCCTCACCTCAGCGCTCTTTGTCGGAGGGTATTAGCGGAAGGAAGACACACAATCAGGCTTTTCATTAAGAGCCGCGCGGCACAAAGGGCAGCTTTAACAGCTGCACAGAAAAAAAAGGGGGGGTGGGGCGGTTAGAGGAGTGAGGGCAAGGAGGAAAAATAGAGATTTAACAGCTACCAGTGAACCCTGCTTTATGTTCTTGCTTTAGGGGGAAAAAAGTTCAAGAAAAAGCTAGCGCAGCAAAATTGCGGGGGATTTTTGAAATGGGACGATTTCCATGTGGCATGAACAGGAACTGACCAAAGCAAAAGATTGGCTTTTGATAGCTGGGCAACGAATGCCAATCATGTTTAATGCAAGTGCAGCCGTACCTTAAAGTGGAGCTTCGGATGTGCCGCCGATCCTGGAAAGAGAGAAAAATAAATCAATAAAATTTCAGCAATGAGTGTTTGCAACAATTTTGTTAAAACAGTCGTTATCACTTGACAGTAGATTAAGAAAAACAAAACAAACAAAAAATACATAGCTGGCCACATTTCATGTACAAGAAACCACCGCGCGCCAAGAAAAACAACCAATCAGAGAAAGGAGACGTGCCCTAATAATAAGTTACCTTAAGTATAAACATGTCTCATTGTCATTACACACTATTTCTAAAAGGCGTTTTTTTTTTTTTTTTTGAACAACATTTCAGGTACATTTTTTTTCAATATGAATTCCAACCGAGCAACAAATACTTGCGAACGAAGTAAAGTTTGGGTATGCATATCTACTTAACTCCATAAACGCAGGAGAGAATCAAACGAGTTTTTGCCGATTGTTTTTGCTGATTAGAATATAAGTGAAAGACAATGACACAAAAACATGACCCCTCCCCCCCAAAACTGTTTTGACTTTAATTCATTTCTTAATCAGATTTAAAGGAAGTTATTTTAACCCTTTCATGCACCCTGTAAACTGATAACATGATCAGCCGTCCACTGTAGTGACCGCTGTCCCCCTCCCCACAAAAAAAAAATATATATAGATATATATATCTATCTATATATATCTATATATATATATGTGTATCACAAAAGAAATAAGTCTTGCTTAATTCGTCAAACCTTCATGAAAATGACATTGTGTATGGAAAAACCATGACC
>NW_017806173.1:608695-610247 GCF_001891065.2 Hippocampus comes
AAAAAAAAAAAACAACCCATGAAGTGATTCCGTATCAAGGTGATATATTATGATGGACAGCTGCCCCCGACACGTGTCCTGCTCACACATTCGAGGTAAATAAGGTCAAGCGGCGGTGCCGTTCACACACGCCGCCGACGGGGCCCATATGCGAGGCACGACGGGGAGAAATAGCAAAGCTGTGTGAAATTCTATCAGCGTAAACGGTTCTCAGCGCCACCGCCGATTTTGTTCTCACTCGTCCCGTGTGTGTGTGTGTGTGTGTGTGTGTGTGTGTGTGTGTGTGTGAAGTGTGTTTGTAGCCCGGGAATAATGTCCTCAGATCACGACTGCAATCTAGCTGCCCATATGTTCCGCCGTGTTCCGACTCACTTAAAATCTCGACTTTGTCCACTCGCCCCCCCACACACACACACACAAAAAAAAAATCTTCCATCCATCTCCATTCACACGCTCACATCGAGATTAAGGCTTTGTCAGAGATTTGCCCAGGATTGCCAAATCTAAACATGGGAGGATTTCTCAGATTTTGAGAAAGGAGGTCTTTGGTCTCTTGGTTGCCATAGCAACGCAAAACATTTGATTGAGAAGTAATTGTAAATATCAACACTCCTGCGTTTGCAAATGCAATCATGGTCAATTTTTGATGGACGCCGTTTGTGCAATTTTTACACGGCGATAATGTAGTGGTTGTTACACAAATGCATCTCAAATACTTAAGGGGGTGGGGGGGGGGCCATAATCACAACTTTATCGCAATTTGTCATAATGTGATTTCCTCCGATGATAACGATTACCCACAAGCCATCATCATCAGTTGCGGTATATTGCTCACACTGTTGAACGGAATCGTATCGTCCGCGAGGCATAAAATTAACTTGCGCAAATTACATGAGTGGGGATCTGGAAATTGATAACGGAAAAACCTCACCATCATTGGATTGGATCGCATTTAAGTCGGGGGGAAACCAGTGCAGAATACCGACCCCCACCCCCACCCCCTCTTGAAAGCTACAATCGTATCCTTTGAGTGCTTTCCTTTTCGGAGAGAGGAAGAAAAAAAAAATTGGTATTAATCTGCTAACGATTTAAAGCTCTTTCGGCGTTAGTAGAAATGGGAGCCCGCTCTCACACTCAACGGCAGCTTAACGTTGGTTTTTCAAGGCAACCGAGTGGACAAGGTTGGCATTTAGCATCTTAATCTGAAAGGGGGGGCGGCGGGGGGGGGGGGGGGGGGCCCTCCCTAGCCACTTGTGCTCTATATGGTGAGTTTGCCATTTTGTAGCGCTGTGTGAATTTGTACAGCAAACCTCCACACAGTCGCATCGACGATGATCACATTCGCTGGTCTTTTCGGAGAATCGACTATGTGAAGGAAAAAAGTTGTTTAGCGAGGACGACGAGGAGAGTTTTCTCTTCCGTGTGTGTGTGTGTGTGTGTGTGTGTGAGAGAGTGTGTGTGTGGCTTAAAGAGGGTCAATGGCGTGGGTCAGGCATCATATGGAGAGGCAGATGTTGCAACATATTGTCCTGGATTACCGGGGTGTACACCG
>NW_017806173.1:614570-621870 GCF_001891065.2 Hippocampus comes
GGGGGGACTGGTGGGAGGTGGACGGGGGCCGCATCGGTGAGTGCCGAGCCACACAGAGCGCTTAATTGAAGCTGAGGCTGATCTGATCCCAGCGAGCTGTGGCCCTCGTCGACGGACCGCTCCGGCCACCCTCCCCCCTCGGCCGGTGCGCGCGCCGGCGGCGGCGGCGCTTCCTGTCCGCCGCGCGGTCCACAATTACACTTCCTCCCTTCCGAGTTGGGAAGAAGCAGCAGCTGCTTGCGACTCCGAGCGGAGATTTATCAGCACCGCGCGCGAGCGGTCTATTGACTGTAAAAGGCACCGAAGTGGGCAAGAACACATTTTCTCCATCTTGTGGGTTAACAGCCCCGTCGCTAATTAGCTTGACTGGCGTCTTGTTTCTATTGGTGAAGGTTTTGCCCGTTAGCACGTTTCCGCGCATTATCGGGATGATTTGGGGGTCTTGTGAAAGCTGCCCCGATACCAGCCACCGATACTATATATATATATATATATATATATATATGAGAGGCAGACATGTTCAGCGCTGCCTCGCCGTGCCATCCTGTATATTTTGTAACACGTCACCAGCTGCCACTGCAGCCGCTCACTCCTACCTTGAATGCCTGAACTGCCGTGCTCTCATTTTTAACGCCTTGACAAGCTCCCAGTGAATATTGTCGGTGACAGACAGCAGATTAGTCCACATTCAAATATTTTTTTTCTCCCTCCCCCCCCACCTCGCTCTCGACAGCCAGCTCGATTGACTCACTCCTCTTATTTGTCTAAAGAGAGACAAATGTCTGCATCAAGACAGCAGAGGGGATCGCGAGTTGCGGCGGCTGTCGGAGAGGGGAGGGGGGGTTGGGGGGGGCTGACGGAGAGAGTTGCAAACAGACAGAAAAGATGGAGAAAGACAGAAGCAACGTCTCTTCCTTGGGCCATTTGCATAAAACCAGCCTTTGTTTGACGCCGGTGGCCGGCCGCCAAGCCCCAACAGAAGGACGGAAGTTAAACTATAGACAAAAAAAAAAAAAAAAAAGAAGAAGAAGAAAAAAGCTGGATGGTTGCCTTCCAGAAAATTAAAATCTTAAAATCAGAAATAAATAATAACAATCCTAACTATTTAAAAAAAAAAAAACATCTGCTCGTTCCCGCAAAAAGCGCTCTCTTTTTTTGCTCTTCAGAAGCGCAAAGCGACAATTCACTGAAAAAGCCAAGCGCCATCTCGGAGGATTTGTATTAAGCCACTTGAAAGAGACTCGAGCAATTCTGAAGACCCTTTCCAAGTTGTTGGAAAAAGACCGGCCAGACACTGTTTGGTGTTTTGCGTTGCGATTGCATAAATAGTGCAACAACATCATGCTGTTTAATTAAATGCGTAGATAATGGTGGCAAGCTGTGTTTTGTTCCACTCATAAAGCTGATTTAATTAACAACAACAACAACAACAACAAAAAAAAATAGAGGGTGAAAAGTGTGGCTTGGCGCGTTCCAAGTTTTGGGGTTTTTTCACCTTGAGCAACACACACGGCATGACCTCGATATCTCCGATGCTTTTTTTTCCCCCTTTCTCCCCCACCGATGCACCTGGAGGGGACATCGCCAAGCCTGTCAGAGAGGCTGTTAGCGCCGCTCCCGTGGGGGTGGGGGGGGGGGCGAAGGAAAGAAGAGCGGGGATGTCCCTTTCTGTGTCGCGCAAACAAGCTCGGCCACTAATGGCCTCTTTCTTCTTGGGCTTTTTAGCCGACCTCTTCTTCTTTTTTGTTTGTGCGCCCGCTCCGGTATTCATTTATTCATGTTGCCCCTTCCTTCCTCCTCTTGGTCTTCTTCCACCCCCCTCCCCTTTTTATTTTTTTTTTCTCCTGACACTGCAGCAGTTGTACGCGGCTCAGCTGGCGGCCATGCAGGTCTCCCCCGGGGCCAAGCAGCACGGCCTGGCGTCCCAAGCCAACCTGGGCACGCACTCCCCGCCCACCAACGCACACGCGCAGAGCGACAAGGGCCGCAGCTCCCCGCAGCTAAACAAGACCAAGGTAAACGGAAGATGAAAATGTGCTTGTGTGGTAACGCTAAAAAAAGCCGGTGGACGTGCGGGGGATCAATACGCGAGGATTCAATTTTTTTTCCAAGTCTCCGTTGCCGAATCGCTCGACTTCTGCCATGGCTGGACTCCTGTGTCCTCTAGGGGGCGGTAATGGTCACTGGCAGACAAAATGAGACTTAAAAAAAAAAATCTAATCAAATCCTCCAACAGCTATTCAAATCCAATCATCAAAAGGAGTTGTACAAAGGCACGTTTCGTACGCTAAAAAAATGAAAAAGCACAAAATGCTAAATGGCGGCCATGAAACAATAATAAGATTAGCTTCATTTCGAAACAATGTCCCAAACAACCGTCACTGTCAACCGATTTCAAAGCAGAAAATACAAAAGAAAATAAGTGGCGAGTCAACAAAATTAGAATCAAATCGACACCGCCGCAAAAAGGCAAATCGATACTGGGAACTTTTTTTTTTTTTAAATATAACACATTGTCACCCATTTCAAAAATCCGAAATTTGGAGGGACCACCAAAACGTCCATTAGGTTTGGTTTATAATAAGCATTTCATTCCACATTTTACCATCCGGTGACTGTAAATCATTCAATTTAAAAATAGTATTTGTGTGAAATTCCAATTCGCAGCCCCCCCTTTAACTTTCGTACGCTGAGTTAAAATAAACAAACGTGAAGGGCACTTTGTCGAGTGCATTCCTCCACCAAATTAAACAAAGATAAATAGAAAAATGTTGTTTTGGCGAATGGAACAGCACAAAATTTCAATAAGGTCTATTGCTGCCCCCCCCCCCCCCCACTCTGGTTCGGTGAAAGCCGGCCAAGTTGCATCTTTGGCTGTGCTCAACCTCGACAAGAAGATCCTGATTACTTGACAAACACTTGCCGTAAAGCGTATCAAGAATTACAGGCACAATTACCGGCGGTGTTTACATTCATTGACGAGGTGGGGGTCGGGGGAAGAAAAAAGGTCGTCATAAACGTGCACGTTGGTGTTTTCTAGCGTTACAACACAAACAAGTGGCAATGTTTGTCTCGTGTGTGGCGTGCGCATGGTTCCCTGGCTGTTGTTTGTGGAGTTTACCCCCCCCCGTTTTTTTCCCCCCTCTTATCAAACAATCACCTTTCCTGATTAAAACCTCAGCAAGTCAGCCAAGCAGGACGCGGCGCGGACCTTTTGCTGTTTGTGCCATTTTCTCAGCTGGCTGGCCAATAGAGGCGGCGGGAATCCGAGTGGAATTCAATGAATATGTGGTCAGCCTTTGGGACCTTGACCAGCCATCCATGCATGCACGCACACGCACACGCACACACACACACACACACACACACACACACACACACACACACACACACACACACACACACAAACCCTTATGTGGGTTGAGTCGGAAAACCTCAGCGCTATATAATAGTGGAGACATTCCGCATTGAAATAATAACCATAACCATAAAAAAAATGCCGAAAGGCCTTGCGTTCATAACACGCATACTTTTTGGGGTCTTTGTTGTGTCGCGGTTCGCTTTGTCGTTAATCGGAGAAATTCCGACGGATCCGTCATCAGACGAGTCGAATTCGATCACGGCGTTTCGATAAGGCGAATTGTGTTATTTAGCGTTACAACAGTTGTTTTCCGACGAACAGGACGATCACACTCGTGCAGCGCTTATTTCACTCACGTACGCTGCAAGTGAACCCGTCCCTCGTTGACATGGGCCTGCTCCTTCTGGTGTGCACGCCATGGCCACATGGGGGCAGTATAACGCATAATAAATACGGGGGAGAAGACGATCCCCTTTTGGCTCAGTCGGCTAGAGTGAAATGTCATTTTCCATAGAGGATAAAGAATATATGCCTGTGAGTGTTCAAAAATGTTGCTTAAAGGGTTCTAGTCACGCACGTTTATGGCATTTTGCGTTAGCATTAAGCTAGCCACTTTTGTAGGCGTATTTATTTTTGCTGTTTGTTTGCCACCAATCATGTTTCCTTTCCAAGATAAAAAAAAAAAACGAATGAGTTAAAAAATCCGCACCTATAGGCTATTTCAAAACTTTTTGGGTGGCTGTCAATTGTTATCGTATTTTTTTTTTTTAAATCGTATTTGTGACATTCCCAGATGCAATCTTGTGATGCCGCACGGCAATGTCGACAACCGAGGAAAAGGCCTACCCGAAAAGATTATAAAAGTCAAGATAAACGCTATTTTTGTGCATTTACTGCTCCTTCAAGAAATGGCAATTTGCCGCCAACTTTTCCACATGAGGAACGCGCGTTTTTACATCACAGGACTTCTCAACACAGGGCCTTCAAATAATGACTTTACAACGCTTGTCAGGCCGTTGTGATTCATTTATTTTTGTTCATGTGCTTTGAGGTCAGGCCCCCTGTCAGCTCCAACTGGGATATTCCCAATTTCCCTTCAGTATTGAATGCAGCAAAAAAGAAACACACACACACACACTTGAAAATTCTCACGAGAACAAGTCGCATGATTCTGTTGACAAGCAGGGTCACATCCTGACTGCGCGCGCGACGACATCATCACCGGCACAAACATACTTTCCCCTGTCTTATTAGCATATATATGGACTTGGGCTGACCCCTAAAGTGCTGCGGCCTGTGGCGGAGGGAGCCGCAATAACCCCCCCCCCCCTGCCCAGTGAGAGCGTCTGACATGTGCCTGAACCCCGGCAGGCCCCGTGGAGCCCAAATGGCCAAGTGACCGCTGTGCCCCCCCCGCCCCACTCCCCTCTCTCCGCTCATCCCTTCGATCATCCGCTCTTTTACCGTCTCTCTCTCTCTCTCGCTCGCTCGCTCTTGGCTCTCCGGGTGAGTGACATGTATATTTCAGAGGTGCCTTTCCCCCTGTGGGCTCCGTCTCAGGTCTCGAGTCATTTAGAGACCCGCTGCCTGCCTTTGCTCACAGCTGTTTGGACTCAGGCACACATCGCTAAAGTGCTTTTACCCTCGGGTGAGACACTGGCGCGCGCGCACGCGGGCACAACAGCGCGCAGGTGTTGAAGAAGGCAAACCCGTGGCACACGAACAGACACAAGCACAAATCACTGCGGCATACATGCGGCGTTCTCCGACACAAGAGTGCCTCTTTGGATGTGTGGCGTCCCTGTGCCGCGTGGAGCGGAGGAAACCGGGCTGCTGTGCTGTCACGACGCTGGTGACCTATTTAAAGGTTACACTGGTTGACGGCAAATTATGTATCGGAGACGTGTGTCCCGAAATCTATTTTTGGATCCAGATTTCAAAAACAATTTTTTTTTTGGTAGCGTGTCAGGTTTTGGTGATATTTTCTTTTGTTGTTGTTGTTGTTGTGTGACTTATAATGGCTTGGATTTTAACATGCGTTATAATTTTGTGCAAAAAAAAAAAAAATGAAGTCAAATTCCACCCGTTGCTGAACCCAACCCCTGATTCGCAAATATCGCTACTTTATGACATACAATATTGTTATTAATTAGTTTTGTGACAAAAAAAATCGAGAAAAGTTTACTTGCACGTCTGACTAAAAAAAATAATAAAGTATCAAATTATTAATGATCAAATCCCACCGTTCTTTGCTGTATAAATGCATGTGACAAAAACTCAATACAAAATCTTGATACAGGGTCTGTGTCATGGTGGGGGGGGTTATTCGTGGGCCCCCCAATTGATTTACTGTGCCGCCCACTACAGTCCAGTCCTTTTCGTGCCAAACTTGATGTCATTCTCAATTTCTTCACGTCTTATTCAAGCCACCGACAATTAATTGACGCAAGAATCCAAACTCATTCCAAATACGAAAAACAGTCTCGATTATTTACAATGCAGAGAGAGCTGAAAACTAGTACACACAATTTTTCCACACAATTTAAACCTTTTTTTTTTTTTTTGCGCAGTCGTCACGCAAACTGATATAAATCAAATGCATCAGAAGGCATTCGAATACAATTGCAGTGAAACTCCTCTACAACGAAACCTACATGGGCGAAAATACCCCCGAGTGTGAAAAAAATTTTCTTGCATGAAAGCCATTCCCACTTTTCTGCTCCCCCTACGACGAAAAGTCCCACTGTTCCATTATACGATTTTTTTTTTCTCTGAGATCAAATTTGCTACAGTGAAAAGTCCCCTGTTGTGAAAAATGTCTTGCTGCAAACATGATTTGGTTGTAGAGGAGTTTCACTGGAGATACGACGCTTCAATTCATGTCCAGTCTCGTGAAGGCGGGGGTTGGGGGGGTGCAATAATTCTGCATATGGCTGCCACACATAAAAACACAGACACGTTTTGGGTCTCGAAGCTTGAAACCGTTTCATCAGCCAAGGGAGACACAAAAGCAATTGTATTAATTCGACATTCCAAGCCTTCCAGAGGCTTCGGAGGCCTCACACATACACACACGCACGCACACGTTAAGACTTAGAGCTTGTTGAACAATGTCTCACGCACGCTCGTACGCACAACAAGTCGGTCCAAGCCTCTCAGCTTGACTGTCTCAACTAATTCCTCCACAGTGGCATAATGCAGGTTGGCCACCTTCCCACCATCGGATTTGGCTTGGCTCAGGGAGGAGACCCCCCCCCCCCACACCACCACCACCACCACTAACCCAATGCACCCCCCATCCACTGCACAAGAGGCATTATCTTATTTGTAATAAATATTCAAACGCATTCCCCAAGCCAAAGCCCACCATAATATGGGTCAGGATTGAGAAGATCCTCGCTCACTTGTTATGCCCCCCCCCCCGCATCCCCTACTCTCCTCTGTTCTCTCCTCGGCCCTTTGTCTCACTAAAGGAATCTTTGTTGGGGGGGTCGATTTATAGAGGACCCCCCCTAATGAAGGACAATCCGGTTAGGCCTCAGCGCATCCTCTTCCAAAATGGTGCTCACATGCAGCCATGTACCCATGCGGGGGAGGAGGGGGGGGGTCTTAATTGGAAGGACTTAATTGAGTTGTGAGGGGCTCATAAGGCTTAAGGAATGGCAATCGGTGAAAGTCGGCCTTAATGAGTGGATATATATAACCCCCCCTCACCCTTTTTACTCTATACAGGATTTGAATCCACTGTATTGTATTGTGGCTCGGCCTAACCAGCAATTCAACGAATTACTGTACAAAAAAAAAAAAAAAATGTCACGTTTGAACTCAAG
This sequence comes from Hippocampus comes, assembly GCF_001891065.2. Lineage (NCBI taxonomy): Eukaryota > Metazoa > Chordata > Actinopteri > Syngnathiformes > Syngnathidae > Hippocampus > Hippocampus comes. The sequence continues at coordinate 621,762 of NW_017806173.1, forward strand.
TTTACTTTCTAACGGCGGCATTTTTAATCACCGTTAGATTGACCCCGATCGGATTAGGTCAACAGCAGGGGTGACGTTGTCGTGACGACAAACGTGATAACACCCCCCC
>NW_017806173.1:621903-644326 GCF_001891065.2 Hippocampus comes
GGTGGTGTCTTCTTGGTGGTGGACACGTCGATTCATTTCGTGCTTGTTTGAGGTTATTGTTGCGCCGCGGATGCACTTAAAATACAGAAACACCGAGCTGGCTGCCGTCAGAACGCCGCGATTCAAACGCGCGGGTAAAAATGCGACGGACCGGTTGGGAGGATGACGCTGCGATTCGAAGAACAAGCCTAGTGTTGCGCCGCGGACTAGTCGAGCTGCTGATATTTGCCCATGAGACGTCATTCAGTGAGGGGGGGGGGGGTAATTCAAGGAACGGAACATCTTTGTGCATGTTGACCAAAGGCCTGCCTGCCTGCATGCGGCATGTGCACAATCATCCCTTCCCGTTGGAAGGACGGCTTGCCCGCTGCTGAACTTTGCATGAGAACGTCAGCGGTTTGAAGCAGAATGTCCCATTTATCCGACCTTGTGATGAAGCTGTTTGGGCAGTGGCATGCACCGAATCATTTGTCCAAGCCAGACTTGCCTTACGTTGCTGTGCATGGGCAAGAAGGTCCGCCTCCCGCTCCCAAATTTCTAGTCACAGCGGGCGACACTGTGCTGTTTTGGTTTTTGCAGGACAGTGAGGGTGCACAGCCACTGAACCTGTCGGCCAAGCCTAAGGCATCCGAGAGCAAGTCACCCAACTCCCCCCCAACTTCCCCACAGGTCCATGCTGCCGCTGCCGCTGCCGCCAAGCTGGGCCCCGCCGGCTCCATGAAGCACAGTGTCGCCCCCTCCAGCATCGGAGGACCTCCGGCCAGAGTCAGCTCAATAGGTTGGTGAACACTATTTAGATACACTTGACGCACATTGGTTCAAAAAAAGTAGAACTTAGTTTTGGGGCTGGAACAGATTAATTGCATTTCCATTCGCTTCAATGGGAAATATTACCTTGGTTTATGAACATTTAAAGTTAGAAAGGGGCAAGCAATGAAAATATTGGTTTACAAACACATTGCAGCATCTTGGTTTCAAGGAACTGTTGAAATGAGTTGAAGAGCTTCTTTTTGACAAAAATTGAGCTTTGCCGCCATCTTGTGACCTCTATAAGGCAATTACACAGCATTTTGAGAGGGTGGGTTAATTCCTCGTGAATTTTTCGCTCAACATGACAGGGAGTTGACACTGATCATGAATGAATCTGGACGCACTTATCTTCGTGGCTGACGGGCTCCCTTCTTCGCCGAATCATGACAGCGATCCGTTTCTAACAAAACAAGCTTCCTCAAATAGCAAAAGAAGCAAATCAAATTTTCGCTTAGCGAAAAAAATAGCCACACTTTCAAGCACACGTGCATTGAGGAAGAAGCTGGGAGTGGTTCAGAATGAGTAAAATTGATGAAACAATTGTAATTATTTGTGAAAAAAGATTACATTCACCATATTTGGACATAGAGTGTCGGGTTTCCACCCGCGAATGCTAATTCCAAAATTTTAAATGCGAATGCCTCAACACTCGTCCGAGTCACACTCATGGAAAAAGTATTTTGTTGTTGTTGTTTGTGTACATAATTGGTGCACAGTCGCATTTAATTGCAGTCTATTAAAAAATAATAATAATAAATTGGGTGGGTTTTAGGAGTGAACAATAATAAATGAAAATTATAATCCAACAAATTGTAAAAACATAACATCAGAAAAAAAAATCCCTGAAAATTGAAAAAAAACAAAGTTGAAAATAGAGACCAAAAAAAAAATTGTGACTCTACGGGGGTTGACTGTATCGCATCCGACGCATTTGGTTTTGTGATGCTGCCATGACGCGCATCACGAATTGTCTGGCTTGAGCCACGCAGCGATGAATCCATCTTTTTTTTTCTTTTTTTTTATCCGACATTCCTGGATGCGCTGCTGGCACCCCAACGGACCGAAATAGCACCCCCCATTTACTTGCGAGCGCCGCCATTGTCGCTGGCGTAATCATCCCCGACCATATGCGCCCTCACACACGCACGTGAAATATGACATCAATGAATCACCGTTTTGTGCGCTTAATCCATTTGTCACGCCGCGCTGAGAGTTCAAATACTTCACATATGTAACAGGCTATAATTAGTGTGTTTGTGTGCGCGTTTATTTTATTTTTTTTCCTCCCCCTCCTCCGTGTCACTATTTGCCTTCGGGGCCTGCTGCATTGTTATGTGTTTATTAGTGACTGAAAGAGACAGAGAGACATGAAGTGGAGATGGGGGAGGGTCGAAAGATGGAAGGGGGATTAACACCCTTCTATTTTTTTTTTTTTTGAAGCGGGGGAATAATAAAGCGAGGCACGTATGACAGACAGGAGGTATCACCAATGAGATTAGACAAGCCTCTTACATGAGCCAGGACAGCGCAAACACTCAGCGCTAATGACACAATGACAGCACACATGCACACGCACAACTCAAACGCTCAAACACAATCACTCCTCCCATGTGCAATAGGCCGTCAATCCCCCCCCCCCCCTTCATCTGACTTCTTGGCTAATCTCACTGTTTTTCAACAAATCTGAGGATTTAATATCAGATTAGTGGATTTGCAGTCCCAGATGTTTTTTGTTCGGTGGGGGGAAAAATGGATTACAGTGTTTAAAGTTTGCGCGTGATCCCCCGTGGAATATTCGGATGCTTTTGTGATGAGCCGCCGCCACCGCCGCGGGCCCCATCTGTTGCCGGCGAGTTTAGCCGGTCACCAGCGCATTTGTTACTCCGGTTTGAAGGCGTATTAGGGTTCTTGTTGCAGGTTCAGAGGGGATTGGAGGGCCGGACAAATTGGAAAAGAGTCTAGACGTGCTCGTTTTGATGCGGCCGTGGGTTTGTTGACGTGTGTGTGTGTGTGTGTGTGTGTGTGTGTGTTGTTAATGAAACAAGGAAAAAGTGAACCGGAGGTCATTGTGATTTTTGTTAGAAGAGAATTTGTGAGGTTAACCATCGCGTTTTATGGGCAGCATGTTGGTCATATTTGTGGAAGACGAGGCAATTTTTTCCCTCATTTAAAATTTTCTATTGATCTATAAAATCACTGAATGGCTTCGGTCCTGAGTACAAAACAGAAATGCTCATGGAATAGAAACCCAGCAGGGGTTCTGAGGTCAGTAGACTTTGATCAGTGAGTGGAGCCCAGAGTTCAAAGCAAACATGGTGCATCAGCGTTTACCGGTTGTGCTGCACGCCAACAGAACTGAAGTTCACTGCAAGCGTAAATGCTTTGAAATTCAGGTTGAAACTGCTTTTTGGTTCCCTCATAGCCAGGATTGAGATCTTTTCGAGCATTTGCATCATCAATTTTGCCAAAATCATGCGCCTGCGCTGTACATTGTTCTTTTAGTCATTTTAGTCAACTACTGTTTATTTCTGTACGTTGCTGTAAATGTCTTTCATTCTTTTTTTGTAAGTCTTCAATTCATTTGGCTTCAAATGTTTTGTAACTATGTGAAGCACATTGTTTTGAAGCACATTACCTTGTGCATGAAATGCACTATAAAAATGAAGCTGCCTTGCCTAGTTCAACCCTCAGTTTTACTGCTTATACAAGATAAGATAACCTTTATTAGTCTCACAATGGAGAAATTCCCAATTCACAGCAGCACAGTTAAGAAAGGAAGAAGGAGAACAACAAAATATAGGAGCTGCTGTAATACGTCAGGAACGGATGCCCCTTTTGCATGCATTTCAACGACAATACAGTATTTTCCGCACTATAAGGTGCACCTCGAAGCATTTTCTTGAAAACCGAGAGTGCGTCCAAGTGAGCATCACTGACAGCCTTATAATCCGATGGGCCTTATATATGGATCAATATTCTGATTTTTGGAATGTCGTATTTTAGATGTTACGTAAGCGCTTTGTTCCAGCTGCAGCGGTGTGAAAGCTCTCTATAAAGAAATCTGGATTGTATATCTGTGGTTTTATTGTTTTTGCTCTTGATTGTAAAGTGCCCTTGAGTGTTGTGAAAGGCGCTTATAAATAAAATGCATTATTATTATTATTATTACTGTATTCCCTTTAGCGAAGCTCCATCTAGTGGATGCATAACGCAACCGCAGCCACTATTGTGGCTTCTATTCGATGCGCCTTATAATGCGATGCGCCCTATACATGAAAACAGTTTTCAAATAGGCCATTCACTGAAGGTGCGCCTTATACTCCGAGACTCCTTATAGTGCGGAAAATACGGTAACCGAATAAATCGTCCTAATATGGTCAGGTATAACGGGATTGGGGTCCATGAAGGTGTCAACTTCTTTCCAGCCATCATTTTCTGGCCTAACAGACCCGAAGGCACGTCTCTCTCTTTCTCTCTCCACCTATCAATCTTCCCATCTCAAGTTAAATTGAAGGCCTGTCACTGCCTTCAATTTCAAACACTTTTTTTTTTTTTTTTTTTGGTCCTGTTTGCTAACGTCACGCAAGTCAGCGCGTGTGGAAATGTCGGAAATTAGGGAACCACGGGCTGCGCAAAATGCTATTCGCCTGTCGGGAAAGATTTAGAAGGGGAAAATGTGTGTGAGTGAAATAGAACCCTCCCCTTCTATCTGGGTCACATGCACTTGTCTGGATGGTTGGCATCACTGTCATTGGAACACACACACACACACACTGAAGTGTAGAAGAATACCTCACTCCTCTCTTTCTTTTTTTTTTTTTTTTTTTTTTAATTGAGATTAAAATTGACTGCCACCCGATTCCATCACCTTCCTTCTTTTGGCCCCTTTCACGTCCAGATTTCCCCGACTTCTAAAAGAGTTCACGGCACTGTCATTACCAATCTGAAGCCAGTAATCTGGCCTGAGATGGCATTAGCGCGCGGGGGGGGGGGGGGGGGGGGGGGGGGGGGGGGGGGGGGGGGGGGGGGGGGGGGGGGGGGGGGGGGGGTGCGGCTTAGTGCAGATAAAGACCCCATAAACCAGCAGCGGCGCTTTGTTAGTGGCGAAATGTATGTGATAGGGAACTTTGTGGGGTTACCTGGCTGCCCCTCTGGACATCGACGCACTCAGATTGTGTGGGGAAGTGTAATTAAAGAGTTTTAATTTTTTATTTCTTTTGAGCTGAATGCACATTTGGACATGCTTGAGTCTGAAGGCAGGTATGGATGGAGGCAGCTTGAAGCCATGCCAGCTTGGGGCGCATTCTGACTCACACTCAGTTCCCCTCCCTTTCGAGTGTATGCTAATGTCTTTACCTCGTGGCGAAAAGGAAGATTTATTCTGGCTGAAAAAAACTCCTGCCTCCTCCCTTGAACGTAAACACACAGCGCCAAATGTGAATTACGTTCACGTCATTAAAAACGCAAGTCCAAAAATTCCCTACGAAAAAAAAAAAAAAAGATGACACAAACATATAATAATAGACCGGGCTGCTTTGTTGCCGTCCCAGCAGACTTGCTGTCGTCGCTGTCTTCGGGAGCCTACCTGAATGACCACGAGGCCGTGACCAAGGCCTTTGCCGAGGCCCGCCAGATGAAGGAGCAGCTCAAGCGGGAGCAGCAGGTGCTCGACGCCAAGGTGGCGGCCGTCAGCAGCCTCGGACTTAACAACGGACGCTCCGATAAGGTAAAAAAAAAAAAAAAAAAAGACAACGGCGACACAGAAATGCATGGAGGACCATTATTTCACCTAAGGAGGACTTGATACAAGTGCCCAATACCTTAAAATAAGGCCCAATATCGATAATTGATACCGAGTCATTATTTAAAAAAAAAAAAATCTCCAAAATATTCATTTATTCATTTCTCAAATCGACATTCCCTACTGAAATGAATGACAATGCCATTAATCTGTTTCAGCCTCCCTATAATGACTAAATTCCCACTGAATGGTGTAGTATTGTGCAATATAAAAACATACGGTAGTCATATATGTTTAGATCTAAACTTGACTTTCACTGATCTCAATCGAATCGTAATTTTTTTTTTGTGCCTTTTTTCACCAACGCTTTCCGAACTTGAAGTATATTCTATTTTGGATTTATGATGGTGTTTATGAACTTCTTCCGTTTCAGTATAGAACATACCGTAGTAGTACTATGCTTGTACTGTTTCCCGAAATGAAGAATACGCACACCTTGCGCATGTTTTTTTTTGATGATTTCAAGTAACGCCATGCCATGTGAGAAAAGAGAAAAAAACCCGCTTTAGTGACCCTGCACTTTTCAGAGATTTACTGAACACGGGGGCGGGAGAGATCAGCAAAATGCATAAATCCAATGCGCACACTTGCATAGGAGCTGCTGTTGGCCGCAGCTCACATCCAGACACTCACACGCCGGCTCAGCAAAAATCACCCCACCAGGCCCACTCTTAAAGGCACCTAACACACAAACGCTACAGTATTTTCGATACATTTATGCAAGTCATTTTGCCGACATTTTTGAAATACATTAGCGATAAAATTAAAAAGCGTGTTCGTTTGAATTTTTTTTTTTTTTTTTTTAAATTGTTTGGTGTTTTCAGTGCTGAGGCTAAATAGTGCCGGGCAAGGTACACTTCTTAGTATGTAATTGAGGTGTGTGTGTGTGTGTGTGTGTGTGTGTGTGTGTGTGTGTGTGTGTGTGTGTGTGTGTGTCAACACAGAGCATCCGCGGGACATTAATGCAAAGTGAGGGTGCCGGCTCCTCGGCAGCGTGGCTAAATTGTGGTTATTTGTTAAACATATCAGGATGCCGCATGGCTGGTGCACGGAGAAAAACGTATGGGTACACTCACACAGGCGTGCAGGCGGAGCAAAGCGTGCTAAAAGCGACGTTCACTTATTTACCCTCCTTCTTAATTAGTTGCTTGTTAATTTGTCACTAGATCAGTGTCCCAAAAAAAAACGTCCCCAAAAAGACATAACCGTGTCTAGGGATGAGGTGAATTATGTAGCTTCTGCCATCTAGTGGAAGAACAATGATTTGCTCTGGCTGTCACGATACATCGCTGGCATCGGTCGCTTTATTTTATTTGATTTTTTTTCGGTGCCTGAATTCAAAGCGACGCCTGCGATGATTTCCTTCTGCTCCGTCCGCCGCCCCCTTTGCTGGCTTTGTGCCGCCGGCCCCCGGCGTCAAAGCCTCGCCGCCCGAGCGCCCTGCCCCGGCTACAACAGAGTCATCTCTGACACTCCGGGAGGGATTCGTTTTGTCGCTACTTTGTGTCTCGGCGCCCGTGTCAGCCGCTCAATCCACTTTTCTCGTGTACGGCGCTGGGGCTTAATGTCAGACTAGGCTGCCATCCCATCCACTCTGTCTCCCTCTTCATCCCCCTTCTCGTACAAAAGCTGTGCGCGGGCGTGTGTGTGTGTGTGTGTGTGTGTGGCATCGCATTTAATCTTAATATCTGAGCGTGTGCAAGACATTATGTTCTTTTTTTTTTCCCCTCCCTCGGCAATGAGGTCCGATCACTCGTTTGACATGCAGATAATTCTTCCAAATCTCTCCGTCGATGACTCGAGAGCGATAAATGGCTCTCGTCTCCATTCAAGTGGAAATGCGGCGCAAAGTTATCGCCAACAATGAAACTGTTTTGCGCTAAACACAGAGCATGTGATTAGCCTGCGCTCCATCTCGGCAGCCAGCTTTGTTCAGGTCATGTCTAAATGGAGACTTTTGGGAAGGTTGTTGGAGAAGACAACACCGGGTTGCTTCCCACTCGTCATCGTATAATTAAACTGTAAAAAAAAAAAAAACTAAAATGGGTGTGCGTCGTCAAGTTCCAGCGCACATTAAGCATGCAAATGTGCAGTAAATCAGGCTTTTATTGGCCGCGCGGCGCACCCTCGCTGTCGCCTCTAATGCGTCGACCCCGCGCGCGCCGGCCGCGCTCGGCTCGCGCAGATGGCTGCAAATCCAAAATTGCCGTCAACATCCAAACCTGGAGCGTTCAAAACATGCCCGCGCGCGCTTTTTGGACAATTAGCTTGATTGCAGAGCCACTCTCTGACTCACTCAATCACTCGCTCTCCTGATCCATCCATCCATTATCTGAGCTGTCGTTCCTCACGAGGGTGCGGCGGGTGTGCGGGAAACCCATCCCAGCTGTCTGCGGGACGCAGGCCGGGTACGCTCGGAGCATGTTGCCGGCCAGTCGCAAGGCACACACATCAACAAACAACCATTAACACTCACACCGAGGGACAATTTACAGTGTTCCAATGAACCATGCGTGGGTTTTTTTGGAATGTGGGAGGGAAACCGGAGAGTACCCGGAGAAAACCCACTCCGCCCGCTGACTCTCGGGCCTTGTGTGTGCAGGACAAGGCGGCCTTGGAGAGTCTGAGCCAACAGCTGAAGCAGCAGGCCGAGGACAAGTTCAGCCACGCCATGCTGGACTTCACCATGAGCGGCGACTCTGACGGTAAACGCGCCAACGCGTAAACGGGGCGAGCGTGAGGCGTGCATGTCGGCGGATAGAAGTGCCAGCGGAACATTTCATAATGGGAGGGAGTATCACGAATATGCAATGTGTCATTTTACAAGCCAAGCCAATCAATCGTCTACTATAAATAGTGACTGTGGCGCCACCTGGAGGTTTTGACACACCTGGGCATCCCTGTGTTTATATTAGCGTTGTCTTCGACCATTGCGAAAAGGTCAAAAATCGGAAAATCTACTGTCTGCTTGCTCTCAAACTCTCACTCCTCTTTTTTTGATTTTTTTCCTAGGCTCCCCGAGTGTGTCCGACTCTCGGATATTCCGCGAGGCCCGGGGTCGCGGCAGCAGCGAGCCTCACATCAAGCGGCCCATGAACGCGTTCATGGTGTGGGCAAAGGACGAGCGGGATGATCCGGCAAACCCCGAGTATCCTAACCCCATTCATTCCTTTCGCTCTTTTTTTTGTTCCACTTGGCACCGTTTTACTCAATTTGAAATCAATGAATTCATCAATCAGTGGAAAAAATTATTCTTTTTTGGGGGGGGGGACACATTTTGGAGTCAAAACCCCAATTTATACCGTGTTAGCGCTCAAGAAGTGAAGTCCACGTGTTTACATGCCATTTTTTTCGAGAAAAATCGCAGAGTCAATAGCAATTGCAATATTGAGCCTTGAGGAATGCAACTCTGTTCTTTTTCCAAATCATTCAGCCCTACCCTAGACTGCACGTCGATCAATCAAAGGACACAAACAGATACTGATTTAGCCGACTGATGAATGAACGATTACGATTGACTGACATGTAGACTGCCCAGACGAGAGCTCAAATGAGTTCGAGAAAAACAAATAAATATTGATGATTATTACAATCTCATCCAGAGGCTTTTTGTAAGTTAAAAAATAAAATCTATAATGAGTGGACGTCTTGACATTACAACATAACCAAAATAATAATCTGCTGCCGCAGAAAAAGAGCTTTCGCATCCAAATGTGTTGAATAGCTAACTGGCGTTCCAAGAAACACGCAGTCTTTTCGTAAAAGGTCTTCTGAGATTTGTATCAATGGTCGTAATATATTTATACAGGTCATTCCGGCAACGGAAAAGGCTCAAGCCCCTCGGAGCCTCCACTTGGTTCTCGGTACCTCTCATAGTGTCTGGTCCGCAGGACTGATGCACCAGGCAGATGCGTAGGAGCACAGAGAGGCAAGGTGGGGTGAATATATTTAAAGCTTTTAAAACAAATAAAATCTTAAAAAGAACTCGAAAATGTACAGGGAGCCAGTGAAGGATGCCAGAGTAGGAGTGATGTGCTCCGCTCTTACGAGTACCAGTATAGAGGCGAGCAGCGGCATTCTGGACCAACTGGAGACGCTTCATGGAGGATTGGGTGACTCCAAAAGTAAATTGCATTACAGTAATCCAGCCGTGATGTGACGAAGGCATCAATATACTGTTTCAAAGTGCTCATGAAAAAGGAGAGGTTTTACTTTAGCCAGCTGCCTCAGATGAAAGAAGTTGGATTGAACAACGGCCCCAATTTTCCGGTCCGATTTAAAATCACTGTCCATTTTAAGACCCAAGTTTGAGACTGTTTACTTAAGATAAGGAGCCAGGGGGGCCCAAGTCTACAGGATGGGATGTACAGGGGGCCACTGGGACCAAACACTATCATTTCTGTATTCTTTTCATTGAAATTCAAGAAATTGAGTGCCATCCAGGTTTTGATTTCCTCCAGGCAGGATAAAAGTGGCCTTAATGAGAAAGTGGCTTTTTTGCTCAGTGGGACATAGATCTGACAGTCATCCGCATAGCAGTGGAAGGAAATAACATGTTTCCTGAAGATGGAACCCAATGGGAGCAGATACAGTGAGAATAGCAGAGGCCCCAGAATTGAGCCCTGTGGCATGGCTAAATGAAACTCCAACCCTCAGCTCAACATAGTTGCTTGGCGCTAAGCGGTGAAAGCACAAAAATTGCAAATAGGGGAGCGGAGGATCCGAGTGGGCCAATTCGTGAACATGTGAGGCTTCACTGTTTGGTTTGGCAAAAGTGATTCTGAAGGCCCTGGGCAGATTCGACTGACATGGCAGAGCATCTCCATACACAACTGGAGGTCGTGCAGCAAAGAGAAACTCTACAAAAATGAAAAAAAACAGGCAAACATTCGAGCGCCGGTATCTTTGCTGGTCCTGACTTCTCACCATTGACAAAAAAAAAATTAAATAAAATGTCTGGCTTCTTCCCGTCTCTTCATCCACCAAAAGACACACTTGCAGTGATTTCCTTCCAAGCGCCGGTGTCGTGTAAACGTCCGGGGAGAACACGCCTCAGACAAATGATGATATAATTCATTATGCATTAAACAAGCAACGCGCCGCCGCCTGACATTTCCCCGGGACCGCCGGGATCGGCCCTGACATTTTAAAGAGCTCCTAAGCGTTTTATAACGCAGGGAAATCTGGTTTTAATAAGCCTCCTCTCTCTCTCTCTCTCTCTCTCTCTCTCTCTCTCTCTCTCTCTCTCTCTCTCTCTCTCACTCACTTCTCTCGTCACTCTGCATCTCTCTCGACCTCAATTGCTAACAGATCGCAGAACAGATGAGAACGGCCAAGCGCTGACAGCTTTTAGCCATTAAACATACAGTAGTCGAGCGCAAATTCAGACCAGATATGAGGCTGCGCTAGGGGGGGAAACAGGCGCAAGATTACACCCACGCGCACACACGCTTGGTTCCGATCCACGAGAAGAAAACGGCACTGACGGGAAAGACCCTCATTAGTGGCGGATGAGTACCTGCCGTCCCCTCATTAACCCCCACTTTCCCCGAGTGGATCCGATTCGCACTGGTGACTGACACACGGGCTCAATTTAAGCCTGTTCGTCACATCTCGATCGTCTCGTCATCCCTCCCTCATTTTGTTATGTTAATCACGATTCATCATTAGCCGGGGAAGGATTGGCCATTTGTCCTGCTCCGTTAATTGGTCTCGGTAATTCGGTATCAAGGATAGACAGGAATTTAGTAGGAAATTGCACACTCGACAGACTGGAGTGTTTTACCACGGGCACAGAAGTAGAAACAAATATTTGTGAAAAAAAAATGTGACAAATATACAAATCGCCATGATGCTAATGATGGGAGAACTGGGAATTAGTGGGAGAACTGCGCTCTCCATAATCTTGGGGTAATGTCAGACGATGACATCATTGCTGGTGATGTTAATATAATCCTGTAATGCTGTCTTGAGAGGTGGCCCGGTGGGTCCAGTCCGGTGGTTAGCGCGTCGACCTCACAGTGCAGAGGTACCGGGTTCAATCCCTGTGTGGAGTTTGCATGTTCTCCCCGAGCCTGCGTGGGTTTTCTCCGGGTACTCCGGTTTCCTCCCACGTTCCAAAAACATGATTCCAAAACGAAATTCCATTCGTTTACCACGTTCAAGTGAGTTGAGGAGCTCGCTGTTGCACTTTTGACGTTGACCACAACCGTCCTCTTTCCAAGGCTCGCGCTGGAAAGCCATGACCAACCTGGAGAAGCAGCCGTACTACGAGGAGCAGGCGCGCCTCAGCAAGCAGCATCTGGAGAAATACCCGGATTACAAGTACAAGCCGCGGCCCAAGCGCACGTGCCTGGTGGACGGCAAGAAGCTGCGCATTGGCGAGTACAAGGCCATCATGCGCTCCCGGCGACAGGAAATGAGGCAGTACTTCAGTGTGGGGTCAGTCGAGAAACTCAAAATTGCATACACACTGTATACGTACATATACTCAATATATGCGCATGTACGTCTGCATATAAAAATTAAAAAAATTTTTTGATTGTGTGTTCCATGGCTGCCTTCCAGGCAGCAGAGTCAACTGCCCCTGTCGTCGGCGGGCGTGGTCTACCCAGGCGCCCTCTCCATGGCAGGCATGCCATCGCCCCAGATGCCCTCGGAGCACTCGAGCATGTCGAGCAGCCCCGAGCCCAACGCCAACCACCACCAGCACCACCTCCACTCCTCGTCGCACCTGGGCGGCCTGAAGGGCGACGAGCCTCGCGTCAAGGAGGAGGAGCTGCGGCTGGACGACAGCAACGGCGACGTCTACGACGACTTTGACTACGAGGACGAGGAGGCCGACTACGCCAGCGACAGTGAGAATCACATCGCCCAATAGGAGGAGCCCTGTCAAAAAATAAATAAATCGCCCTTTTGACATCCTTACGTCCTCCCCCCCGTGGACTCTTCGCAGAGCCCAAAGCCCCTCCCATTTAAAAGTCCCGATACCAGCATCTGACCAATCAGCTGAAGCGAAGGACTGTCACCCACACTGACTGTTACACAATCTGGGAGGAAGACAAAGCCAGCCAGCCCGACACTTTGAAGAACGTCACTCCGGCGGGGGGGCGGGAGAGAAGAAAAAAAAAAAAAAGCGACCTTTTAAACAGTTTGTACACGAGAAAAGTCGCAAAACAGCGGACCTGTCACGGGCCAAAACAGATGACACTTTAAAGACGGCGGACCTTTTTAAAGCGAGACAAAAAAAAAAAAAAAAGAAAAACAGCTTTTTTTTTTCCTGTTCTCGGTTCTATAATATTCTCACTCAGGTACACGGTGCCAATAAGTGGCTTGTGAATGTGATTTGTTGTTTTTGTTTTGTTTTTTTTGTGCTAAGTTTGAAGAATAATAGGAAAATATAGTGCTTCTCCCAGCAAGGCTCTGACATACACCCTGAACAGTGTACGCAGCCGAAAATGGATGGATAAAATGGATAAATCCTGGCTAACTGTCGTCGATTCAGTGTAATTCAGTCACATCCGCAGACATTTTTGCTCGCGGTGCTAAGTTTATTCAGTGTGACACATGGAGAATAGTGGAGAATATTAAAACAAAAAAAAAAAAAAAAAGACAAGAAACTAAGTGCTGTTGATCAACTGCATCTCACACACGCACACACACACACACACCCGTTATGTGTTTCTTACCCCGCCCCCTGCTGACCTCAGCGGGCCGCCAGTCAGTGTTTCCATTTTGTATTTGAATACTGTATTTTTTATTATTTCTCTAAACTGCCTCTATTCTAATATTATTAACAATAATTATAAGGACGGTCAGCTATGTTTAGTAAGTTATGTACAGTATAATTTATTTTTCTTCTCTATATCGGGTTTCTATGATGTTATTTTAGTCTGTAGGTATTAGATAAAAATACCCCCCGCCCACCCCACACACGTTTTTTTTGGTTGCTTTTTTTGGGGGGGGGGGTGTTATTCCCTTTTGAGTTTTTCCGACGTTTCGTATTAATCCTCCGCTCGGACAAGCTGAAGACAAGCCGTCGGAAATTTCGAAAAAGCACTCAGACTCTCTCGTCGGAGAAAAGGAAAAAAAAAAAAAAGAAGAACATGATATTTTGTATTGTTATAAATATGATTGCGTTTATTTGTCATCCTTATTCTCAATGTATAATGTGAAGATTTTCGCCCCAATGTTTACCAGCTCAGCCCCGGGGTACGCAGTGGAACATCATTGGCTGGAATCCACACACACACACACACACACACACACACACACACACACACACACACACACACACACACACTTAAGACACACACACACACACACACACACACACACACACTTAAGAGATTATTCATGACAACCAAACAAGTCCTATGCTGTCTTTATTTTATTTTATTTTTTTTTACATTTCGATTAAATCCTGTACATATATTTTGTGAAAGTATTTTGTTTCAATCATAGGAAAGCAGTGTTTACCCCACCAATGGTGTTCTGCTGTGTGCGTACGGCAACTCCAACAGGAGCCTCGATTCTTTTTTTCCTTTTCTTTTATGGTTGTTTTTTATTTTTTATTTTTATTTTTTTTATTTTTTGGAGCTCCACAGAGCCATGACTTCTCATGACTTGACTTTGCTGTACAGTTATTATCACGCCACGATGCTGGAGAGAGGAGAGGAAGGTGGGGAGGAGAGAGGGGAGGGGCATTAGGACGTCAATCATCCCTGCTGGCAAGGTCGCGCCCCCCCTCCGTATCGAGACAATGAAGAAGGCGATCGTATTATTTAAGACAATCAAAGTGGAGTGGAGCTCAAAACAAAGTTTGAATTCTGACGACGACAGACACACACACACAAAAATATCTGACCATCTCAACTTGAAAAATCAAGATAATTATGTAAATATAACATAGAGTTATAGATTTATATTTTGTTCATAACACAGTGTAATATAAATTGTACATTTGGGTTTTTTTCCCCTCTCCTCTCTCTTCCTCTGTCTCTTTTATTGATGTTTATCCATGCCACAGGAGTCGCAGTACTCTTACACACAAGACGAAAATGAAAACGAAAAATTGAGGCGGGGGAAAAAAAAAAAGAGAAAAAAAAGCCGTGGGCTACCACCACCATCTGTTCTAAGTTCACTTTTTTTCAGTATTACTGCCAGACAAGGCTCTAATAAAGACAGCAATGTGTTCGGTAAAACTTGTGTTGGTCCTCATCACTTCTCCTCGAATTCTGACAGTGGGTTGATTCGATTGGCGGGCCAGCCAGGACACGAGTCAAGTTAGCTTTAGCATGAGTGACAATTTTGCTAGCTTGTATTATGTACATGAATTCTACTTCACACATTAAAAAGGAGTTTTCATTCCTGGCCTTTAATGACATTTCAAGCACCGGTGCTAATGTTACTGTTGTTCAATCCAGACATTAGCAACAACAACAAAAAAAGAAGACGTGGAATTTTAATGAAACTTAGAGCCGAGTATGTAACAAGTTGACCATAAACTAGCTTCAAATTCTTAACAAAAGCATGACAAATGTTGACTTACAAGATAACCGGACTAGCCAGGACACGTTGTGTTAGCCTTAGCATGGGTGCTAATTTTACAGTTCTTGTTACTGATTTGGATTAGCATTTAGCAATAATAGAACTGGTTTGGCTAGTTTTGTGCTACCAAAGAGTGACTACAGTAATCCCTCGTTTATCGTGGTTAATGGGGACCGAAACCACCCGAAATAAACGAAAATCCGCGAAGTAGTGAACCCCCCCCGTATATGTGCATGTGTATGAGTATAAAAAAATATTTTCAGGCCAAATTTAATGGTATACATGCACGTAGAATTAAATTTTGTAGTAATTAACATTACTTAATGCTATATATATATATATATATATATATATATATTTATAGATTTAAACATGTATAAGTTAGGTTAGGTTGGTGTATTTATAAAAACGATACAGTCAACATATACATGTAGTACTGTATATGTTGCTCGATGTGACTTGCTGTTGTTTTGCTGACTTTCGCTGCCTCTCGCGGCCCGGTTGCGGGCTTCAAAAAAACCAAAAACATTTATGAATGTTTGAAAAGAATCCGCGATGCACCGAGGCCGCAATAAATGAACCGCGAAATAGCGAGGGATCACTGGATCAACTTTAATTCAACTTAAGCTAAAAAATATGTAATCAAATGACCTTTAAGGGGGCTGGGGGAGGGGAGGTCAAGCTTCATTTGAATGGCACAGTTTTTCACAAAAAGAATAAATATATCAAGCAGGAACTGGAATACCCAAATATGGTTTGTTTGTTTGTTTTTTAATTCAGTCGTTTCCTTCCGCTTTACTGCTTAGTCAACTCAACATTTGACTTACTGCCTCTAAGACCTTTGAAAAAAAAGAGTTTTGGGGGAGGCGATGTCACCAAAATTGCTTTTGTAAAGTATTAAATATCAGTGTCAGTGCTTTTTGAATAGGACGTCACAAGCTTGGCACAACTATCTTTGAGTGGTCATTGTCCGATGTCCAGAAAGGACTTCCATATAGAACCTAATTTGAACGGCTTCGCTTCATTCTACCTTTTTTTAAGTCACCAGTGCTAATTCTACAGTTTAACCCCAGCGAGTCCCAGGGACTCGCTGATCAGAAAAGTGTGAGTCCCATTATACATTTAGAGAGTCCCAAATTTAGAATTCTGAAATGGTCTTCTTATTCAATTGCATATGATAACAACACAAACAACAACAATACACATTGATAATAGGTTTATTTCTTCAACAAATGCTGCGAAAATTTAAATACTTCAGGCATACAAGATTTGCTGAGAAATAGCTTCTTATTTCATCCCATGGTTCAGTCTTTGAGTTCATAAATTATCCTCTCTTTACTCTGCTTCCAAAGATGCAAGACTTTCTCAAAGTCAACTTATCGCAAAAAAACTATCCAATTTTAGCTGCTTCCTCTGTGATAACTCCGCAATAAACTTTCGCAACACTCGTTTTCACGTTACACAATTTGTCAATCGTCTGCTTCCGCGAGGTGAAGGCCGATCTCGACAATCTCGTCTCGCGAGAACGGAAATCTCGTCACGCGAGATTACTTAACACCAGATCAAAACAACAATGACGGCGATTGTCAAATTGCGATCGTTGCTGTAAAAAAAGATGTACCGTAGTTTTTTTGTTTTGTTTTGACTGAGAAATTTCCTTGCGTCCCAAAAACGCACATTATTTGGAACTGTGCGTTGCGCAGGAAAATTATGCGGCTAGGACGCGGAATGCAGAGGTAACAAGATGGCTGAGTCACGTTTTTTCGCCTTCTCCTACACTCAACGGCAACATTTCGATCACCTCCGTAAAAACTCACGAAGCGGCGCAAGCCCCATCAAGACCAGTGAGCAACACGACAACCTCATTCAACCCAAGGCAGACGAGAGGTGGAGTTGCACACTTACGCACACGCTCAGCAAGAGAGCGTCCTATAGGTTAAAAAAAAAAAATGTAAAGTCAAATCTTTAATTGATGGTCCCACTTTCCACGGGTTGAAAAACACACAACCTCACTCAGCGCGCTCGTGAAAATCATGTCCTCCTCATTTGTGTCCATATGCTCGCCAATCAACCCCCTGTCCCCCACTAAAAAAATAAAAAATACACTTTCTGCATAATGCACAGTTGAAAACACTCGGAGGGAGATGATTTTTGCTCATTAGCATATCTTCACAACACCACCCCCCCCCCCCAACACCCACACATATATATACAAATATATACAAATGCCCTTTCTGTGCAAGGAGGGCTACAGATCGGCAACTCTTTCAGTAAGTGAAGGACTTAGTTGTTCTCTGGGCGTGATGAATTTTTCAGAGGCCGCCTAGAGGTAAAAAACCTGAGAACAAGGTTTATGTGTGAATAGCTGAGAAGCAATAGAGGGGATTCACATCTACTCCCCACCCCCCTTCCCCACTTTATTGTCAGATGTACACAAAGTACTCACAGATTAAATCTCAAACGCACACACAGCCCAAGGTGCACTGGAGGAGTTAGCTCGGCTTAAAGCGCAATTATCCAATCGGCAATTTCCATCACAAAAGTGGAAACAAAGGGGCAAAACTACAGTGGGCATAAATTTACATTTGCATTGAGTTTAACTTTCTCTCCTGCTTGGATTTTAAAAATATATATATACATTATATCTCCAAGGATGCTTTTGGGTCGTTTGTGTGACAAAACTGTGGGTGTTGATGGAGGGGAGGGGGGGTTGGTGGGGAATGGAGTGAAAACGATGTCACATTAATGATTTAAAGTCGGTAATAGGATGTGCTGTGACGCTGAGCCGCCAGCTAAGCGGAGTTTAAGGCTGGGGCGTTAATGTATTCATGAGGAGGAGGGATTTACGGCGAGTGACGAGAGAAGAGCGAGCCGAAAGCGGCGGAGCAGCACTCGGCCAAAAAAAAAAAAAAAAAAGGTCTAGTCCACGGTGGACGTCATGCTACGCCAAAACAACACACACACACACACACACACACACATAGCACTTTGTGCTCTGTTAAAGCCTAATTCCAAATGCAAATTTAGTTTTCAGGATGCGGTCGTTCCAGAAAGTCTGACGACAACCGAATCGTCCAAAATCAAAAGAGCAAAAACAATCTAATGAACAAAGTAATTTATTTGTTGGTCTCTTCATGCCTACAACTGTAACGATGCAAATTACATTTGACGGTGACAGAATTTTGTCCTTGACATTTGTTTCACTTTACAACAGAGCAAAAAAAAAATTTAAAAAAAGGTCAAAAGCGGCCATTTTTTTTTTTTTTTTTTTGCAGGGGCAATTTTTTAACTTGAATTTCAAAAAAATTGCAATTCAAAAAGAGGTCATCTCAACCGGTTTATCTGCAGCGCTAACCTAACCCGATAACCTGCCATTGTTGTTGTCAATAACGCGTTTACCGTTTGATGAGAAAGTAATTTATCTGCAGCCCATTAAGATTTTTAGTGTCATACAGAAGAAAAAAAAAATTCATAAGTCACGTTTTAATCAGCCGTCCTACAACATGACGCGCCGCGTCGTTAAAGGCGCGACACATTCATGAACAGCTCATAAAAAATAAATCATTTAAAAAATAATAATTAAATGTAAGATTCCGGCGAAGTAAATAAGCTGCAAAAACATCCGGCGGGGCTCATCCAAAGAAGACGGCCGTCCATATTGGGTGAATGATGCATTAAGAGTCCATAAAATGGTCTGGTATCAGAAAACGCTCAAGCCATAAAATTGAAGTAAAGCGACGCCGCAGCGCGGAATGAAATAAAAAATATGTACGCATATGGAATGCACTGTTTAACCCTTACATTTCACAGCAATAAAAATAAATCCTCTAAATGTCATCCTGCCACCCTGAAAAGGTGAAGAGCTTTCCAAAAGTGACCCAAACTACACCAAAAAAAAAAAAAAAAAAATAACGCAACTGCACCTGAAAAGTCGTATGTAAAAGCATTCGCGATTCAAATTTTGGCATCTGGCCGACGAGTTACTTTGCATGTTTGCGTGTCACGATATCACACGCCGAGAAGCACGAAGCTCCGGAATGGTAGAACGTGAGCGAGCAGATATTAGGTGTCATCGAGTGAAGTCGGCGTTTGGAGCGACAGCCTAATGTGACGAGAGCGGCGGCGTGTGAGGGACAGGCGTGGCGCGCGATCGAGCAGCGAGACCCCGCGGGGGGCTGATCCCGGATCGGGAGCCAAGAAGCTGGCTCGGTATCGCACGCCTGGAAAATAAAAAATAAAAAATTGTTTCTGTGACGTCACTCTCGCTGCTGGAGGCTGGCCTACTTTTGCCCTGGTCTCCCTGCCCATCAAATGACTTTTTTTTTTTTGTGGGGGGGTTTTGTTGTGCATTCGTGAGCCTTCCTCCCCAGTTATACAATATTCACACCCAATGGACTTTATAAAAAATAAAAAATAAAAAAAAAAAGAATTCAGCCCCTTATCATGAGTAAACCCACACAAAAAGTCTCAAGATCCTGTCTCTAAAAAGACACACAAAGTCAGCAATTTTGGTTTGAATCATCCATTTTAGGGTCCTAATTGCTATTTTGAGAGGTCCTTCAAAGAAAATGAAACCCTTGAAGACAGTTTCATTGAACATGATGACATTTGGTAGGCACGTTTATCACGAGTAGACCCACCAAATAAAAGCCTCTAGAACCAATGTCTAAAGAGACACAGGAAATTTGGAAAATCAGACCCCAAAACCAATTTTTCTTGTCAACATAAATGTTCCTAAGCTTGTCTAGCATATGCAGACACACAAAAAATGTCCATCCATCCATTTTCCGATCCATTATCCTCACAAGGGTCGCGGGGGGTGCTGAAGCCTATCCCAGCCGTCTTCGGGCAGTAGATGGGGGACACCCTGAACCGGTTGCCAGCCAATTGCAGGGCACACAGAGACAAACATCCACGCTCACACTCACACCTACGGACAATTTAGAGTGTTCAATCAGCCTGCCATGCATGTTTTTGGAATGTGGGAGGAAACCGGAGTACCCGGAGAAAACCCACACAAACATGCAAACTCCACACCGGGAGGCCGCAGCTGAAATTGAACCCGGTACCTCTCCACTGCGAGGTCGACATGCTAACCACTGGCCCGCCGGGCCGCTCACAAAAAAAGTCTCACAACCAATATCTAAAAAGACGCACAAAGTCAGGTTTTTTGGTGTCATTTTACCTATTTGAGGTCCTTCAAAGAAGATTTAGCTCCCAAAGCCAGTTTCACTATTAAAGTTGGTAAGTCAATCATCAGTAGACCCACAAAAAAAGGAAAAAAATTTCTCAAGAACAGAGTGCCTGAGAAGTGGCACAACTGTTTCATGCTAATTTTACAGGAATCCTTCAAAGATGAACTTGACAAAGATCTTGTCCAATTGCTCGCAAATTTGCACCACCTGTACTGAGCAGATGGGCGCCGCGGAATTGAGGAAACGTTCAGTTTTTCTCGCCGCGTGTGGGCGTGGAGCATCGTGGCAAAGTTTGACGACTCGCTGTGAAAAAACAAAAAGCAAAAAAAAACAACCCCTAATAACTCCTTTTCAAAGCGCGTGACGAAGGTCTTTCTCTCGAGAGTATTATAAACATCGACAGGGCTTTTCATGGACGCGACAACATCGGCGTGACTTCGCAAGTCACTCAAGAAGCATCAAGACGGAAATGGCGATGTACGATACGACGAGGCGCTCTATTGGCTCGTCAGCTGTTAGCGTGTAGGTGGACCCGCGGACGGAACTTTTCACAGCAAACTTGAAAACATGTTGTTCGCCCGTGGGCGCTCTAACGTCATATTCCACAAAATGTATATCACTTTGTTGGCGACATACACGCAAGATGGAGGGGGGGCTGGGGGGGAGGGGGGGACTGTTTTTCTCTCTCCTCATCAACACCCAATGCACACATGCAAATATTATGCTAATGCTATGTTAATTGGCGGCGTAGCTGCAAAGCAGCCCTGCTGTTCAAATGACTGGCGAGAAAATAGGTGGGGTCAGTCGCAAGCTGTAAAAGCAGCTCGAAACACAAATAAACAAAACCCTCGGGGATTAGCGGAACAAGGGCCAGCGATAAACGGATGAGCGCCGAGACAAGGAATACAAGGGGCTGCCGGCGAGGCGGGATTGGGGGGTAGGGGGGACAAGGGAATCGGCTCAGGGATACGGAAACATGAAGAGGCAGAGGGACAAGGAGTACGTGCAGGGAAACGGGCGAGGATGCTCTAAGAGGGATTAAAAGGGGACATGGGACAACTCGGGGAAAACGGGCCGGAGGTAAAACAAACAGCGGCGCGTGCAAAGAGGGGTTACAACAGAAAGTAAATAAAACAAGGATGGCGACATATTAAATGCAAATGGCGGCGGGATTAGCCGGCGGGGAAAAAAATAGAGGAAAGATGGAATGACATCAGAAGCTGGTGAGCAGAGGCAGGAGAAGGTCAAGAAGGAGCCAGAGATTGTTCGGTAGGGGCACAAGTAGCAGGAAAATTATAATTTCACACTGTTTGTTATGAATTCAGTAACTCGCGTGTTGACGGAGAACATTTTCAGGATAAATAACGTTTATTTAGGACATCGATAACTTTTCAGCTTTTTGTAGATTCTCCTAAATGCCGTTTCTGCCATCACTACTTTGAGGTTTAGTGCAAAAACAAACAAAACAAAAATGGACACAACATTTCTGGATTTCAATTTGGACGAAACCAGTTTCCACGGAATCGAGAATTGAAGCCCAAGTGGAAATAATTTTCTCCAACTCCAAGTGCAGTTGTTGTTTCGTAGGAAATCTGACAAAAGATTAAAACTGAAATCCGAAATTTTCAAACGAACAATGCCAATTTGGGTCTGCGGGGTTTTTTTTCCGAACGCTCCAATTCCTGGTTGAGTCTAGAACTGTCATCGTACAAACGTGTGATGACATCATCGCTTCTTAGTTGAATACAAACACATTTTATGTTGGCCGTCATTTCAATTTGCTTCGCAATTGACAGCACATGCCAATTATTGTTCGCGAAGTACACTCGCTCAAGTACCGAGCACAAATGAACGAGTTGTTTCACCAAAGTTTGCGAGACTCAACTTGGTCATCGAGGACTCCAACAAAGTACTCGGGAGATTCTCGATTCTCCCGGGACGGGCTCTCCCGACAGCCCGTGTTGCAAGACATAATTGTTTGGAGTATTGAGAGTTGTGAAACATTACAGTCGGCGAAATAAATAAGGCACCCAGTGGGGTTTTCTGATGAATCTGTCAAGAGAGGGGA
>NW_017806173.1:644354-658817 GCF_001891065.2 Hippocampus comes
CACTTCTCAAAAACAACCCCCGCTGGAGCCCCGGTGACTGCCAGCTTCTCAGACAGCCCACCGCTGACCCCTCCAGGCCGGGAAACTGTCGTCCGGCCAAGGAAACCGACAAGTCCGCCGGGCCTCCCCCCCCCCTCCAGCGCCGCTAAATCTCAGAGATTGTCTCCTCGTTGGCCCCTGCAAAGACTGACCGAAGGGGGGGCTTGTAATTTTTGATTCCAATCGCCTCGGCTGTTTCATTTCGCTCCAAGATTTAAAAGCCCCGTTTATTTGTCTCTTAGCTTTGGATGCGTCGTCGCCGCCGCCGCAAAGAATTCCGCCGCCGCTGCCGCCGCGCGCGTGCGACACGGGTGCCAGCAGACACAGCTGACAGCCATGTGCCTTGACAGTTGACTTTGAATCCCACTTGAGACCAACTTGCTTTGTTTTGCGCATTATTTTGGGTTTCTGGAGACGAGGGTGGACAGAAAAAACTTGTCAGCACGCATTTGTAAGCACATTTTGCACCAGCTGGCTCTGTCTTCACCCCCGGGGCTGGAATTGTTAGCACTTTTGGCAGTTGGGACAAATCCAGGACAATCCAGCTGGGAATGGGTCAATCTAGAATTGGAGAGCATTTTCCCAACCCGCCCCATGAAATTTCAAATAATGAGCAAAACGCTGAAACAATGACAACATTTAACTGTGGCTGTCCAAAATAGCGTTGAAAACGCCAAATAAATAAAGTACCCCGATGAAATTGCTTTTGTTTTGTTTATTTTTGGCTCCTCCCCCTCGCTTGGTGATCTATTTTAACATAAGCTTGACAATATTGTTGATGTCTTCCTTGTGATTGCTGAAACCAATTGTTTGGTCACAGACATATTTCAAATAGTTGGAATGACGCGCCAAAAGTTGTCTCTCTCAGCATACACGCTGCACTAAATCCTTCCGGCCATTAATATTTTTCAATACATTTGACTTTACATGCAAGATTTAAAAAAAAAAAAGTTTTATTTGCCTGTTAGCATAGCAACTAACTAAGCTAGCATGTACTCTTGAGCTAAAACATTAGCATTCTTTCGCAAGCCTGTTCCAGCACTTAGTCTAAATCAGGGGTGTCAAACTCATTTCACATGGTGGGCCACATACGGCCTGGGTAGATGTCAAG
Organism: Hippocampus comes; assembly: GCF_001891065.2. Taxonomy (NCBI): domain Eukaryota; kingdom Metazoa; phylum Chordata; class Actinopteri; order Syngnathiformes; family Syngnathidae; genus Hippocampus; species Hippocampus comes. The sequence goes on from NW_017806173.1 coordinate 645,505, forward strand.
TGGGCCGGACCATTAAAATGATACCATACTTTGCTATAAATAACCAAAACAATATGTCTTTCCTTTGTTTTGGTATAAAGAAGCACAAGAACATTAGGAAAATGTTGAAATTAAATGAACATATCTTTTACAAAACATTTCATGAAGCACCTTACATTTCCTTCGACAAATGTGCAATTTACTTTTATCATTCACATATATGCATTGCAACTGATCCCACTGATTGTACAAACTTTAACAAGTAATTGGTTTTGAAAAATAGAGTAATGCACTTTAAGATTAAACGAGATTTATAAAGAAAGGAAGTTTTAAACCATTTACACGTGCATATAAAATCTAAATGTAATCCCTGCCTACACCTTACAAACTAAGGAGCGTGCTATTAAATGTGTAAATGTGAGAGTGCTATTGATAGCGTCTGCTGTCATGGGCCTGAGTACACTGTTATTTTTTAATGATTTAGACCAGGGGAGTCAAACGTACGGCCCGCGGGCCGTACGTTTGACACCCCTGGTCTAAATCATTAAAAAATAACAGTGTACTCTATTTATAAAGGATGTTTTCAACAAAACCTCTATTTTTTTATTTTTTTTAAATCAGGTACCTGAGTCCAAGTGTAGCGTTGGATGGTTGAACTGGATGAATAAAACTACACGACGGTTTTCGAGCCTGGTTTTCTTGAGACCGTGAAGAAGAATTCTGAAATCATGAAGTCAATTTTTTCCAATCGTGGAATGACCCATACGCGACGGCGAGGCTACGAAAAAAGGCAGGAAGTATCATGATGGCGAGGGATTGCGGCTTTAAGGCTGAACTCGGAACAGCTGCCGCGCTGTATCGTGAGGGTAAGAAGGATTTTCCCGAATGGAAGTGTCCTTAATGGCGTTAATGTCGGTTCGCAGACGACCCATTAGCGCCCCTTCGCCGGCCCCGCCAAGGCCACGTCGTAATGGCCTTGGCTGGCTCCGGCCACTAGTCTGCATGTAGCGGATCTAACATGGATTTGTTCTGATGTTCTCAGGGATTACACCCTCGGTGAGCTGTGTATTAGGAGTAGATTTAGCTCCATAACTCCTGAAGATCAAGCAGTCGGGGGCGATTGTTTAAAAACGGCACGGTAACCCGATGAGTGCAATGGGGGACATTCAAATCTTCAATATCGTTCAACGGCAGGCAATTATCGGCACCCAAAAAAAAAAAAAAAAACAGTGATTGCAGAATGTTAGATGATGAGGGTGAATCAGGTAGGGGGGAAATATGTGAGAAATACAGTAGAATCTCTTACAATCTCTCACAAAAAAATTTCGAGAAGCTATGTTTAAAAGAATACGGAAAGTCAGCCATTTTGATTCAGGCAGACCATTTAGGGTCATTGTTGAGCATTTCCACGGGTTCCTCAAAGAAAATTCAACACCTAAATTCAATTACACCCATCAGCATAAGAAGTTGGAACTTATGTCAAATCATTAGTGGACTCAAAAAAAAAAATCTCAAAAACACGTATTTTAAAAAGTTTGCAGCAGCTGCTGTTGTCATGGATTTAGGTCTCCGGGGTGTTCATGTGGAGGCAAATTTGCTCAAAGGACTCACGCACAGGGAAGCAAAAGTGCATGAGTGACAAAAGACAAAACAACCATTAGCAGACCCACAAAAAAAACAACAACTCAGTAGCCCTTGTCTAAAATGACACAGGAAGTCGTCCATTTTAGTTTGAAGTAGTCATTTTAGGTTTACTCTGGCAATTTCCAGGGGTCCTAAATTTCCAGGGGAAATTTTGCCCCCCCAAAAAAATTTCACTCAACGTGAAAGTTTGCCCATGTTGATCAGGGTAGACCCTCAAAAGAAAACAAAGCAAAACAAAAAAAACAAGAAGCTATGTTGAATTGAATACGCAGAGTCAGACATTTGGATTTGAAACTGATATTTTTGGGTCATTTTGAGCACGGGTTCTTCCCGAAAAAGAAAATTCAACACCCAAAGCCAATTTCACTCGTTAGCATAGGAAGTAGGAACTCATGTTAATCATTAGTGGACTCACCAAAAAAAAAGAAAAAAAAATCACAAAAACCCATATCTTAAAAGGTTGGAAGCAGCTATTGTCACGGATTTCGGTCTCTGGGGTGTTCATGGAGCAAAGGTGCTCAAAGGACTCACGCGCATGGAAGAAGAGAGGCAAGGCAGAAGTGCATGTATGACAAAAGACAAAACAACCATGTGCAGACCCACAAAAAAAGTCTCAGTAACCCATGTCTAAAAATACACACGTGGTTGGCCATTTTAGTTTGAAATAGTCATTATTATGGCAATTTTCCAACGCCAATATGTTCCATCCATCCATCCATCCATCGATTTTCTAGTCTGCTTATCCTCACAAGGGTCGCACGGTTCCATGAACCTGCCATGCATGTTTTTGGAATGTGGGAGGAAATCGGAGTACCCGGAGAAAACCCACGCAGGCACGGAGAGAACATGCAAACTCCACACAGGAAGACTTTTAAAACAAAAGTACAACTTTACAGACGGAAAGGACAGATAACTATGACAAGGTCTTATTATAATCCCCAAAATATTCCTCATAGTAATATTTTGCGGGGAAAGCAAACATCTCTTATGAGTCGGAACCTCGCGTTATGGAGCGAGACATCAACTCTCCCCTCTTGTCCCCTGTTGGTTCACGGCCATAAATGCACAGAGCCCGAGCAGGGCCGAGCCACCGCGCGCCGAGCTTCTTTAAACAAGGCCCGGGAGAGCCCAGACGTGACCGCAAATGTACGGCGGGGCCCATAAACGCAGACGGAGCTTGACGTTGACACACGAGCCGGCCAGAACACTCCGGCTCTGCGGGATAACTTGACCTAAAAAAAAAAAAAAATGACGTCGACATTCAACCCCGATGCTAAAAACCCAGAAACTGTTCATGTTTCATGTTGTGGACATCCATCTCATCTCAAATGTATTGAAAAGTGCATGAAACGTCTCTGGAACACGGGGGACGGTCGTGATCGGCAGCTTACGTCGTGTTTCTTTGCCAAATCGGTCAGTCTTGAAAACGGAGCCGTGGGCCACTTTTGCCGCCGCGCCAACTGTCGCTCGACAGACACCAAAGTACGGCGTCTTCAAACTGTTCGATAAATAAACGCGGCAGCGCGAGGAAGACAGCTTTTTTTTTCCCCTCTCCCCGCCGCGCGAGCTCGCTAAAACGTGTCAAATCCACGCAGACAGACGGACACGGTGTACCTGTGTCACGCGCCACACACCCGCACACGGAGGGCGCTTGTTATTCAGTTTGATGGATTCTGTTATTTTTTTCTTTTGAGTGTTGAAAACTTTCAAACCATCCTGGTTCTCCTTCTTTTCATCGCCGCGCAGTCGGAGCGAATCTTTTCAAAGTTGGACGTTGCGACCTCGGCTGGCGCGGTCATCTTTTTGTCAGGTACCGTTCAAAAAAAAAAAAAAAAAAGTATCGCTTTCTTTGTCGGAGGCACAAAAGGAATAGAAAGAAAGAAAATAAAAGATGGACCTTGTGACAAATCTGACCTTTTGAATTCAACCGCCTCAAATAACTTTTGCTTGACGCAAGTGAAAAAAAAAACAACAAAAAAAAAAACAGTCCTTCACTTTGACGATCTTGGTGCTTTGATAAAACGTATAGCGCCCGTGCTTTTTATTCGAGGGATGACATTGTTTAAATACTTCCTTATAATTGTCTGTATTGTGTTTCTATTGGACCGGAATGCAAATATATTTGAAAATGACATCCCGGGGACCACACAAGAGTAAACAAACCTCAGGAGGGAGGAAGGAACGACGGATGCGGGTTGACACTCGCTACGTCTGCAAATCTTTCGGGGGTTTTGAGGAAAGCGATCGCCCTTCTGCCCAGTCGCCCCTCGGTCGGGATTCCGGGGAGGTTGGAACGGCACCAGAACCCATCCGCCCTGGTCAAGTTGTCAAGCGGGACCCCCGAGGTGGGAAAATGAGCCTGGAGATTCACTTAAACGCACGCTCTTGCTCCAAAGTGACAGGAAGCGACTCTCACTCGGAGCAAACAGCTTAGGAAAAGGCAATCTGGGGCGGGGGGGTTGGGGGAGGGGCTAGGGGGGGTGGGGGGGTCAAGTAAGTGTTTGGATAACAGCAGTACAATATAATTGGAAGCGAAGCCTGAAAACGAGCTGATTTTGAAGTCAGGATGAGAAAGTCCTGATATCTGCTTTCACTCATACGAAGTTAAAAGTCACGTGAAAACAAAATACTCGGATTCAACAACGAAGTATTTGGACTTGATTTCCTACTGGGACACAATAAAGTGTGTGTCTGCAAGTGGGAGTGCCGCATTGCATGAGCCTCCAGATTTTTTTTTTTTTTTGGTGTGTCTAACGAAGCAGGGAGCACATTAAAAGGCATGCAAGTGTGTGTGTGTGTGTGTGTGTGTGTGTATATAAAATGGAGGATGTTGGATGTATCCCCATTTTTTTTTTTTTTTTTTTTTTGCACGGCGCCTTTTTCCTCCCCTCCGCAAATCTTGCAGTGACATTTGGGAGCAATTTTGAAGTGCGCCCGCAAAAGGTTGTCAAGGGATTAATCTCATCTCACGCTGGGGCGAAAGAAGTAGCGCAAAAAAAAAAAAAAAGGCTTCCTCCAAGAATTAAACACAATTTACCCATCAAGACAAGTCTTTCAGGACAGCAGACAAGCATAAATAATATCTCCTCGGTCCAGATTCACTAATTTACAAGCTTGGCATATCCAAATGTTATTAACGGCAATGACGAGGTTAGCAGAAGGCGCTGTAGGGAATGATTTGTTATCCGGGCGAGCAGCAGCCGGGGAAAGAAAAAAAAAAAAGCACATGTTGGAGCACTTCGATAGAAACAGAGACATACCTGACACCCCCCCCCCTTCGTTGCAGTTCTCTTCCCACTCCCACAATGCAACTGCGCTCACCTCGGGCTGGCAGATCCCGAACTTGGCATGGCCCTCATCAATGCCCCCCCCCCATTTTTTTTTTGTTGCTTTCCACCCCTTCCGCTTCTTGCCGTATTTCTTCCCACTCGAGGGTTCAAACATCAAATGGAGCGTTTGGGAACCCTTGGCACGGCGCTCAGACGTTCAGTTCAAGTGAACAGAGATGACTGTGTGGCTCTTCCCCCCCGCCCCCTCTCCAAAATGTGTTTTTGTCGCTTCTGATGTTCTTCATCGGACGTCTTTGCTCGGGTCGAACAGGAGAATTTATTTATTTTTTTTAAATGTCAAGTGCAGTGATTCCCACAGCGCTGGAAATGATCCGATGATCGGTTACTCTGTCAATTATTTTGTCGATTAGCCGATAATTTGGATTTGAAAACATGTTTTGGTCAAAAAAATTGGAACTTTGAATTGACAGTGCGGAACGTGCAAAAAAAAAACAAATATGATATTTACGATGAAGCAGGAGTTACTGGTTTTTGTCAATCATTTGGACTTTCTTTTTCCGATCAGATTTTCATTTTTATAATAATAATAAAATAATCTGTGATATTTCGTACATTTTGAAGTATTTATGAATTAGGTTCAGCAACAGGTGGATTTTTTTTTTTTTTTTTTTTTTTTTATGAAACGTCATAGCTCTACATTACAATGCATGGTAAAAAAAAAATTGTCTTGCGCAAGCTTTTATAGGTCAAACTTAAAAACCAAAAAAATGAAAATATCTCAAAAAAAAAAAAAAAGATGAAGTCCAGAAAAAGTAAAGCCATTTTTTAAACCAGCGTCAAAAATATATTTGGGTACACTTAAAGCCATCTCTCATTAAAAATTGCGATTGAACATTGTTATCTATGGGACAAATGAGTTCAAAACATCGGACGTAGAAACAAACCAAACGCAACCAAACTGAAATCGACACACACTGCAAGTACTTTTGTTGCGAGGATCCTTTTAGACCGCCACAAAACGCGTTCATTTGTGATCATTTTTAAAACGCCAACATCAGGAAATGGCAAATAATTTGAACGGGCACGCATCTTAAAAGTTTTCTGCCACTTTTGCGCATACAGCCAGATGGTAGCAATTCAACACATAACAAGTCACAAACGAGCAAAAGAATGTCCCTCGTTGCAATATTTGCTCAAAGTCTCTGAGGCTCTTCCAAAAAAACGTGTTTGTCACTTCGCTTTCGGGTTCTCCCGCCAAATGTTTTGGTCTGATTCAAACTTTTTGAATAACAAGGTGCCTCCCGAATTTGGAATACTGCACCTTTTTTCCATTTCTTTTTTTTTTTTTTTTTTTTTCCGAAGCTGACAAGGCGCTAACACCCTCGCATCTCGACGCCGTTTGTGCGCGCGTGTGGGCGTGTGTGCGCGCGTGTGTGCGCACGTGTGTGTGTGTGTCTTCTCAGGGAGAATATTGAAGATCTGCGCTGGCTGTTTATCTTGCCGAAACAGGAGTCTCCCGTCACTCCAGCCCCTTTCTGATCCTGACAGATGAGTTCAACCTGCAGCCCGCAGCCACCCAGGGGAAGAGTGGAGGAGGAGGAGGAGGAGGAGGGGGAAGGGGGGAGAATGCATGGCGTGGGTTTGTGTGCGAGAGAATGAACGGATGGTTACGGGGAAATAGAAACAGGGGTGAAAGTCAAGGAAAGAAAGGCAGAGAAGCGTGGAGGAGAACAGAGAGGCTGCTTAGCCTCACCTGCCAGTCTGTGTTAACGCGGATGAGCCAGAGTTGCTGCTTCTGGAAGCTTAGTGTCAAAGGTGGGACTGCGGGGCTCTGTCTGACACGTGCGTGTGTCTGAGTGTGTGGGAGAGAGAGAGTGTGTGTGTATGTATGTGTGTGTGTGTGTGAGGGGGCGTGTGTCTTTGTGCCCAGTAGGGGTTCCCCCTGCACCGTTCCAACTTCGCACCTCCTCGCAAGATCATTTTCCGTCTGTTGCCGTCACTCCGAGGAGGTGACTTGCAGCTCCTCAAGGAAACCGGCCCGGGCGACGTTAATCTCCGGCCGACTCATCTGATGATACATTTGTTTAACTTTTTTTTTTTTTTTTTGAACGATAAACTAGTTTGTTTGTTTGTCCCTCTGTGCGAGAGAGTGAGGAGAATTTTAAAAGTGGTTCGACAAACACTCTTTGGGGTCCATCCAGCAATTTCATTGATTTAAAAGTTTGATTTTTTTCCAGGACTGTGCTCGTATCTCAAACCCCCCCAACCCCATGAAAAAAAACATGTCTGAATAAAGACAAAGAACATGACTTGGCGAGGAATGCATACGAGAGGAGAAATGGGAAGGGATGAAAGCCAGCGATAAAGTAAAGGGAAAGCAAGAGGACCCGAAATTTAAACCGTTCCTCCCGCAAATGTGCATTAGTTGCCAAAGTTGTTTGTTCATATTCAAACACTTTTTTTTTCTATCATAACATCAAATCATCACGGAGGTATTTCTGAATGATCAATTTAAGAAAATAAAACACTCCCTTATGAGCTGAATTTAAAAAAAAAAAGATTTTGAGACCCATTATTTTGTAGATCTCAAAACTCACCGTTCTGTGGTCACTACAAAAAAAATAAGAAGACTATTGCTGAAATTATAAACATGTATTACTTTTTACCTTATGAGGTCATCGTCATGGCTTAAGTCAGCCGTAACAGATTCAATATGCTTTTTCGAGTGTGTGCTTACGATATAGCTTTCGTCTTATTTTGTTTTCTGTGGGTACGTATTAAGTAGAACGCACATTGGCTGTTCATAGCTGGTTATACTGTACAGCTAAGCACCTTTTCTGGTGTCCTGTGACTGTGCATTTAGTGATTAGCATGAGCTTCATCTTCTCATGTTCTCTCTCTCTCCTGACACGGTGTCGCTGCATGCTGAAGTACTCCACGTCCACCTTGAGTGATAATCCCTGGTGATGGAAGGCGAACTTATTTGACGGCACGGAGAGGCGGATACTTCGAGAGGAGGATTCCCGCCACGTAGCTCGTAGCTGCCCGTGCAGAGCCAGTTAGCTTCGCAGCTAGCATTCACGAGCAGAAAGCGGGGCTGGGGAGGCTGGGTGACTGAGTAACATGGAACTCATGTCAACCATTAGTGGGCTCACAAAAAAAACGTTTCAAAAGCCTGTCTCTTAACTTTTTAAGATGACTGATTCATGTGTCCTGTCAGAGCACTTTGAAGATCTCGGAATCGTGTTGCTTGATATCACGACACTGACCACAGAACGATAAATTTGAATACAGTATTGTGGAAAAAAGATCGTCCCCCCCCCCCCCCCCAAAAAAGCAAATATTTGCCGATTTGTCTCTCTGTTTTGAAATTAATCCAATACTACAGGACAAACTCCTAAAACAGTCAAATATTCTGCCTGCAATTCGAAATTATGGAAAGCATTGAGGGACCAAAAATTGAGTTACTGAATTCATACAGACAGACAGACAGACAGGCAGACATCGAGCCAGCTAGCTAGCTAGTTAGCTAGATAGATAGTGAAGTGTGTCTTCTGCCCATATTTAGTCATGCCTGTATAACTTTCTCATGTGAAACTCTGTTTTCTAGCCAGATGTGTGCTTGAAGCACGCCAACTCATCAGTTAACCTTGCTAAATTGTTGCCCTGGGCATCGGAATGCGCGAGTTGAAACAAGCTAGAATCGGTTTAGACAGAAACGAAAGTCCCGATGTCGCCCAACAGTTTCGGGACCGCCCTTCTGATGATATAAATATGTTGTGAGTCTTTGCACCTGTGATCTGCTACAGCCATTGTCTGTAACTCAACATGTGCCCGGAATATTCTGCAAATAAAACCTCCGAAGGCACTGTTCATCGTCTCCAGCCTGTACTGTATTCGGATAACCAACATCCTCACTACCCGAAATTAAACGAACGTGCGGAGGAAAAAAAAGGCCACCTTCCTGCAGCAATAGACATCGAGCCAGCTAGCTAGTTGGCTCGATCGCTAGCTAGCTATCAAGCTAGCTTGCTATCGAGCTGGCTATCAAGCTAGCTAGCTGGCTTTCAAGCTAGCTAGCTAGTTAGCTATCGATCAAGCTAGCTACATCGCTTGATAGATAGACACACATTTGTATGAGATTATGGATTTGGGCACTCATTTAAGCCACATGGTGACAAATGTATGGACAGTATGCTTGGAGGCTTTTATGAGCGTAGGAAGCTCGGGGGATGTTAACATGTACGGTACCAGGGAAGCACAAACACAGGGCTTGGGGTCTCTGAACCAGTCTATTGAACTGAAGTAATTGGGAGCACGACCAACATGTCACGCTGTCTGTCAAGACCGATTGCTATTGCCGTTTAGGACCGCCATCCATTCACCTGAACATCCAGGCCCCCGTTTCTTTACATAAGCCGTCCTCACCTCCTGAACTGTCCATTCACTGCTCGCCTCGAATGGGAAGGAAGCGCATTCCATTCACCGCCGGATATCTTCGCCGAGAGGTCTTGAACAGAATGTAGCCTAAGCGCGAGGGGGGTCACACCTATCGCCCCACCTCGCCCCGGAATGGTTAAAAAAAAAAGCAGGTTTTTATCCCAACGGAGAATGCCAAAGGAAAACCTTGACTCTGTTACCTTGTCGTTCTGTGCGGCAGCTGTACTGTAAATGTGGAATAATTTCATTTTCAAACAGCCCAAATTGTCTAAAAAGCACCCAGCGTAGATGTTTGTTGGCTGATATTTGATGAGAGCGCTTGCATCTTGTTAAGTGGAGAAAAACGCTTTGGAGGCCTGCGACCTCTCAGATGCGACCGAGCCGATTCTGTTCAGGATATATCAGCCCGGAGCCTTTTTATCTCCATCCTGTTATTTACTTGAAAATCATGTTTTTTATTTGTTGTCGCCAGTGGCGATCTACAGTGCTCAGTCTCACAATGCAGATTGCAGGGGCAAGGTTGACGAATCAGAAAAAAAAAAACACACACACACACACACACACACTATATATATATATATATATATATATATATATATATATATATATATAAAAATCAACATTAAAATACAGTACAGTATACTGTATTTAAGTACAGTACTGTATTTTATAAACAGTATTTGGAGCATGTTTTTGCATTTTGTTCATATACCTGTAATGTAAACTGCCGTTTTTGTTTAGTCTACAGTTCAGTTTTTGGACAATATATTTTGTTGTTACACACGTATACAGGACACATTTATAGAGGACATGTACTATCGTCTTTTTCCCCACATAAGGAAATTCGGTTGTCAGGATAGATTGGACAACGCAAATATATTTCCTTACTAGAGAATACTGTGTGTGTGTGTGTGTGTGTGTGTGTGTGTGTGTGTTGTACATACACACACACACACACACACACACACACACACACACACACAAAATTTTACATGTTGCCAGACTGATGCTGCTTCGAAGGGTTGCGATCGCCGAAGTATTTCCAACACCACTGTAATGTTATTCTTCTTCAGACCAGAGACTAATTGAGACAGAGCGAGCAGCGCCTCTGCTGGCCGCAGCGGGTACTGTACTTCATTTTCCCCCAATAACTAATTAACAACCAAACTCGAAATACAAATTCATGAAACTTCTGCGCTTATAAAACAAATGCAGTATCAGGCTGTCCCTTTTAATTAGAGTCATTAAAAAAAGCAAAACTTAGAACAGAACAAAAAGCATGATGGGGAGGAGGGGGGGGGTTGGTTGCAAAAGTGAAAGTGGGAGACGAGATGGAAGCGACGCGGCTCGCCACCAAGCTGACAGCGAGCAGGCTTGACATTTTGGCCTCTCATAATTAGTCAAGTGCCAGATTCCGTCCCGCTAAATCTGCGCTCGGGATCATTATTCTCGACGGTGCTGACTCCGCCCGCTTAAGCCCTTCTCAGGGAGCGACTCCCCCTTCCGCTTAACACCCCACGACCACCCCTCACTTCTTCCCTTGTCCGTAAATATTGCAGCCAAAATTATATTACAGTTTTGAGTTTGCCTCCCCCTTAATTGCTTGCCCTCCAAACACAATCTGCTTTGGCAATACATAAGATGCTACGGGAGTTAACAGCGACAGTGAGTTGGCAGCGAGGGAGCCGAGCGGCGGTCTGGGGATCTGGGGGGGGGGGGGGGGGGTTGGGAGACGAGGAGATAAAGTGCGGAGGAGAGTCGGAGAGGAAGTGATCACACGCGGACAAGATGGGGAGCAGCAAACAGATGCCACCAGAGCAAGCTTGTCATCCGTGGAGGGACACGCGCACACACACACACACACACACAAAAAAAAAAAAAAAAAAAAAAATTTCAAAAGAATAGAAGCATAGCTTCTGTTGACGTTTCGTTCACGCATCCTGAGAAAGTTAACACTGCCATTTCAAAGCAAGTGGATGAAAATCTCAGTCTCTGAGGTGGATTTGTCACACCACTTTTGCCGTACTTTTGCCCCCCCACCCCAAAAAAAAGGCAAAAAGTATATGACACAAAACCTATTTTTCACAGCCACTGTCGATGCCCATATCTAACATAAAAATACGTCTGAAATATAAACCCCGACGCAAACCACATTCAAACTTTTTAATTTCACTTGCCTTTTAGCTTTGTTGAAGACCGACCGAAGGTAGCTTGCTCGTAGCTTGTCTCCTGCCTGAAAGAGAAAAAGTAAACAGACTTCTTCAAAGTTAAGCTCAGGTGATCGCATTCCAAAATGGCGTCCTATATCATCAGTTAAGACTAGAATTGACATTCATTGATTCATTCATTGTGACAATATCTTCAAAAGTAACCCCAAGTCGCGGAGAACGGAATAATACGTGCCCGACTGAGTTCAATGAATCGCAAATGATTTCGCTATTCGCGTCGTCCAGCTATGTGATATTGACGTGGGTTGCCATCCAAACAAAAATCAGTTTGAATGTTAAAAATGGCCTGGACGATTTCGCGATGAGTCCTGGAGGGCATTAATATTCAGCACTGTTCCCTCAGCTGCATCGCCACCCGCTCTGTCAGCGCCAGGTGGTGGGAATTAGTCATGCGAGGCGTTCGCACGTTTTGTAATGTACACAAAACTAATGCGCTCAAAGAGGAGCGTGCGGCTTTTTTTTTTTTTTTTTTATCCCGTGCGCGCATTTATGATTGGGCTCGGCAAGGCCAAGACAACATAACGCGACTTGTGTAATATCACTTATCCGTTTCCTTCGCGTTTAGATCCGCCGCGCCGGGAGGAATGTTACGGGGGTCGCTGGGGTCAACGCGGTTTTGGATAAGATGAGACGGACAAGTAACTGCCTGTTATTGGACATCTTGTGGATTTCGAAAATTTCTGTCTTGGTCAAAGTTGTTTGAGCTAATGAAAACTAACAAAGTATGTAAAGTTGAGAAAATGTCTCCATTCATGACATTTAAAAAAAAAAATCATAATTTAAACCACAGTACACCTTATGTAAATAATACTAACAAACTCTTATAACTATCTAGAAAATGACCTTTTTTGTCAATTATCATACATTAGCTTTATTTTGGTATTGCTGGAAGCATGTACAGAAGGAGGAAGATCAAACAGTACTTTATTACTCAATACTTGGTGACTTTTTTGTAATCGTGCACTTGTCAAATACTGCACACGATAAAAAAGTAAAACTAATACTAAAAATAAAAAAAAAAAAAACATACGAAGCATTTTCAGAACAAAAAACAGAAGAAAAAACAATGTCCATGTCTTTAAGAAAACAGGTTTAAAATGTCCGAGTCGACTAGTCAACAAAATTAAATAATACATTTTTATTGAAAAATAAATAAAAACTAAAACAATACTAAAATTAAGAGCACAAAAAAATCTAATAAAGCATTTTCTAAGAAAATTAAAACTGATGTCTGTTGATTAGAAAACGGGTTTAAAACATCCGAGTCAATTAGTCAGTAAAAAAAAAAAAAGATACTATAATTAAGAGCAAAAAAAAAAAAAATGCATTTTTCTAAACAATGAAATAAATAAAAACCGATTTTAAAGAAAATAAGTTCAAGATATCCTTGTCACTCATTTGGGATCGAAATAGAAATAAAAAAAATAAAAAAACACCACCAAAAAGAAAAAAAAAAGCCCTTCCAAGCTCTGTTTCTCTTGCCGAAGTATTGGCGAGAGAAAGTTGCGTCTTGCCGAGCTAATCTGGGAGACTGTGACGGGGGGGGCTCGCTTCCGCCGTCAGCCCGCCTGCCTGCCTGCCATTAAAAGCTAATCCTGATGATGAGCGAGAGGGGCGAGGGGGGGTGGAGGTTGCCTGTAAATATCAATAACAAATAAGGAAAATTGCGGCATGAGACCCTCATCCAGGCTGTTTCGGCCCCCATCATTTATCATGCATGGGGAGGGGGTGG
>NW_017806173.1:658838-664365 GCF_001891065.2 Hippocampus comes
GTAACTTCGTGTACGTGTGTGTGTCTATGCGTGTGTGTGTGTGTGTGTGTGGGGAGATGTTCTATAATGACAACTATCTCTCTGTCAGCTCCCCTGGAGAGCAGATGGGACACGAGCCTGCCAATAAAACAAGAAGAAAGAGTGTGTGTGTGTGTGTGTGTGTGTGTGTGTGTGTGTGTGTGTGTGTGTGTATATCAGTCATGTATATGCACACACACACACATGTAGATGCGTGTGTGTGTGTGTGTGTGTGTGTGTGTGTGTGTGTGTGTGTGTGTGTGTGTGTGTGTGTGTGTGTGTTCGCATGCTGCAGCTTCCCCGTACTTCCCCATTTGGACAGTTTGACGAGTGGAGCCGACAGCAGTACATTTTGTATGTGACATGAGTCATAAGGAAGCAACGCGCTTGCAATGAGAATTAACGGAGGTGTTGTTTCGTGGACATAAAGTCGAACGGGCAGGCCTCGCATGTGTTCAAGGGAAAACTTTGAAGGAGCCGAAAAAAAGTTTGCGCCAATGACTGGCGAGGATTTCTCTCTATTTTGGTCAATTTTTGGTTTTCTCACTTTTTTTGGAGGGGGGGGATGGTGGGTTTTGTGCGATCAATAGTGCCAGTAATAAATGATCTAAGAGCAACAGATGGATCATTTTTGGGTGTTTGAGAGAAGTCCTGCCATCGGTGCCAATTTTCCAAAAAGTTTTTCTCTTTGCGACAAGACAGATTGTACTTATCTTCTCTTTATTTATTTATTTTATTTTATTAATTCCATTCAAAGAGCTGCTTTCTTTTTGTGTGATTTTTTTCAACGCGCTACAGCATCATGAAGTAAAACACGGCAAATAAATAAGTCCAAAAATGAACCCCAAAATGCCGTTCAATTAATGCAAATGTCCCGGTGTGAATAAAGATTTATGGTTTTCAATATATTTTTTTCAAATGCAAATAAATCCTGAAAAAAAAAAATCCAATACAAATGACTCATTCAGTTTTGCAAACCACCGTTATGACTTCAACATCCCAGTGCATTTGAGATCAGCACAGCTTTTGAGTCGAGGATAAAGATTCCGGGGTAAATCTCGGCTTGTCACGTTGATTATGAGGGAGAGAAATGCTAACATGCTGGAAGTCAGACCAGTTTGGACACCTGACACTTGACCAAAAATATGTACATGTGTGGTACAAACAAAGTATGCGTCGCAGTCGCTTCATTGAGTGAATGGCAAAAGAAATAACAACCCCTTTTTCAGTCTTCCTGGTGTTGATTTATAGTACGAGGTGTCAACAACAACAACAACAAAAAAATCAGTTCGTAATCACTCTTCTGACAGATGTTTCTTTTCAGAAAAAGCTTGTTTTCTCCACATTTGGTCAGAAACCGGTGTTTTTTTTTTTTTTTGTTGGTTTTGGTTTTTTTGGGGGTGAAACCAACTCATGTTCAACTGCTAATTACTAAGAATGGAAAACTAAATTGTACTTATTTTTTTCATCGAAGTCACACTCAAAAAGTGCTCACACATTGATGAAAGTTAGCTAATCACGTTAGCGCTGATGTTCGCAAATAAGCCAAAATAACGTTGGATTGTTTAGCCATGGAAAATTTGAGTACAATTGTAGACGACCTCTAAAGGACAAATGGCATGATGTTTTTCTTGTTTGATGTAAAAAAACGGATAAACAGCTGCGGGGTTTTAACTTGTCCGTGGAGGTTAAGTCATTGGCTTTTGATATGTCCTTAGAAGGATTTAGTCGGCCCTGGAAGGAGAAAAAAAAAGGGGGGGGTGGGGGGAGCATGGGAAATCAAATGTGTTGTCTTCAAACGTGCCGAAAATACTTGGGGAGAAATAAGTTTGTTCATGTGGGTGAAAGGAAGGGAAAAAAAAAAAAAAAAAAGAGATGGCAGCCATTTTGGTCTTGGTGCCCCTTGGGAAGAGGTCACGGGCATCCCTCCCCACGTGCCCTGAACCTGAAACACGGAGGCTAAACTGGGCCGCCGGGGCGTCCCCCCTGGATCACCTCAGATGCATTTCCCAGCGGCGAGAGGATCCGGAGGCTGGTCCACCCCCCCCCCCCAAAATAAATAAATAAATAAAATCAGCCCAGGGGAGCGGGACAATCGCCAAGTATGCGTGTTCATGTGGTAATGCGATCAACATCACATCCGACTGCAAGTTATGGAGTCTTGTGCCCATAAAATCCCTTCTGAACTGTTCGCAAACATTCCCTGTATAGATAAACACACATGGTCGTTTATTTATTTTTTTTTTTTTGGGTGAACGCACATCTTTCCGGTTGGCTTCGAGGAGCGGAACTGATGAAGGACTGTTGTAAAATCAGCCCAGGGGAGCGGGACAATCGCCAAGTATGCGTGTTCATGTGGTAATGCGATCAACATCACATCCGACTGCAAGTTATGGAGTCTTGTGCCCATAAAACCCCTTCTGAACTGTTCGCAAACATTCCCTGGATAGATAAACACACATGGTCGTTTATTTTTTATTTTTTTTTTTGGGTGAACGCGCATCTTTCCGGTTGGCTTCGAGGAGCGGAACTGATGAAGGACTGTTGCATTGTGACCAGAAAACATCAATCAATAAATGCTCGACAGGGGGTCAATATTAAGCCTCGTCTCTCCATGGGTTCGAATCAACCGGGTGGCAAAGAGTTGAAATGTTGGCAACCCTCGAGCAGGTCGAGGCCATGAAACGAGTGCATGGCTCCTTTTTTTTTTTTTGGTAGTTTCACAGAGAGTGCTTCCAACGGGAGAAAAGCGTGCGTGGGGCTGTGTGGCCCGGATGATTGATTTGAACCCTGAGCGCACAGAGGCAGAAAAATGAGAAATAACAGCATGTCGGAATATGGCCATGTGACTGACTCTTCGTTATTTTTTTTTCGAAACTAAAATGAACACGACTTAGAAAATGCCTGTCTTGAATTGACGCAATTTTATTTCGTCAAGTGGTGGCCTGAAATAAAATGATCTGGATCCAGTTACATTTTTCATCTACTTCAAAAAAAGAAAAAAAAAAAGAAAGAAAGGAAATCCTTGCAGTTTGACCTATTAGTGGTGAGCGGGAACGTGATAGGTCACATTAATTACGCTGAATAGTTTTTAAATGTGTCACCGTCACGCCACCAGTGTATTTCTCGGCGCGCACGCTAATCACCTGTAGGCTGCTGGACGAAAGGGGGGCTTGTCGAGTGAGGTTGAGTGAGCAACACTTTAAACACACACACACACACACACACACACACACACACACACACCGACCGACGTGTGTCGCCGCCAAGTCCACGCCGGAGCCAAGACCGTGTGTTTCGAACAAGAAAAACACTTTGTTTACGCTTTAGGGCAAAAGAGCGGAAAGTCATCGCTGCCCCCCCCCCCCCCCGCCCCGCCTTCCTCCAACCAGCCGACGCCATGGCGTCAACACGCGGAGTCAGCGTCTCGCGGCCGACTACTTAGCAACGTCCTCTTTTGTCACATGCTAGTGGGTTCGCAAGATGGCATGGTTTGTGTTTTAATCTGCTGGGTAAGAGTGGCGACAAAATTTGGGAGAAAACATTCCAGATCACTGAAAATTTGTGCGAGAAACATACAGTGGTACCTCTACATACGAAATTAATTGGTTCTGGAAGAAATTTCTTAACGAGAAAAGTTTGTAAGTTGAGACGGATTTTCCATGTAAATGCCCTAATCCGTTCCAAGCCGCCCCCAAAATTCAGACATAAATGTTTTCTGAAGCATAAAAATTCATCAAAATATGCAACAGATACATGTTGCAATTAGTTTATTGCACAATAATTGAGAGTTGTGCATAATGCAAAAAACTAAGAATTTAAAACAAAAATGAACTTGACTGCGTCCTCATCATTTTGCCCTCTTTAGTCCATGTTCTCTTTCAGAAGTGTTTTTTTCCTGGCGTTTTGTAAAGAACTGATCCAAGGACGTTTGCTTTCGTCGGCTTTTAACAATCCTTCGAAAATATCCAAGGCAAACATCAGCACAGTGAGCTATCGCCCGACTGGTCAGCGCTTTCTCTGGGTGATTCACATTGACGTAAAACTATCAGAACGCCTCACGACCCGAGGGGTGAATGACGAAGACTCTGCAGAGACACATATCATAGAGGTCCCTCTTAGCCAATGGGATGCCAGGATGATGCTAGGTAATAGCCAATGGCAGAGCAGCTATAAGTATGTAGCGTTTAGGAAACTCGGAGCTGCGACTTGCAGCCCAGACTGTATTTTTGCCTTTCATATCTTGAAATTTCTTTCGTAACAAGAGGCAATATGTTCCTGTTGTGGCGTTTCGTAACTTGAAAATTTCGTATGAAGAGACGTTCGTAAGTAGAGGTACCCCTGAATCGTTTGTTTGTTGTTGACGATAAAACTGACGCATGAAGCTAAAGAGAACTCCACACTGTATATTCAAACACAAAAATGAATGAAGCCCCACTAGCTTACTGCTAACATGTAATGGGAAACTGCATAGACGGGCTAACGTATGTAGCATAGTTGCAATTCGAAACCTTCAACTGCTATTTTGACACATGACAAGCGGCAGCACATTCAACAACACTCTCAGCTATACATTAAATGTTTGCTTTCTGTCGTTGGGGGCCTTCTCTGCCTCTTCTTTGAAAAGTGCTGCTCACCATGTGGTGACAAAAAAATGGGACTGCACTGGTATATTTTTTTTTCCTTAAATCACAATATATTGGTGGCGCGAACGATGGACCACGTTCAAAGGGAAATGTCTTTTCTTGGAAATAATCCCGCAGGGTTTGGTGGGAGTACATTTGTGGATAAGGGACGCTTAATATCAGATGCTATTTTTTTCCCCCTCAGAGCATCCAGATGATAAGGACACGCCCACCCAAAACGCCCTCAATCTGATCAACACACACGCACACATCTATTTATTTTTTTTATCATTTATCCCTGAAGTCGTCTGTTTTTTTTTTTTTTTTTTGTCCGTATAATTCCTTTATTCTTCACACTCAAATCAAGTGGCTCTGTGCGCGGCAGATAAATAGGAATTCCAAAACTCCAATGGTTCATTTGTCATGGTGTGAATTTCCAAGAGTGGAATCTGGAAATAGCTCGAGTGTTCAAGCGCAGTTGCAGCCTGGGGCTCGGTGGCATGTAGGAGGCTTTGGTGATATTTGTTTTTTGCATATTTTCTACTAGGGGGCTTTTTTTTTGTGGAGGGGGGGGATAGATCCACTTTTCCCATTGCAAAACACACTGAATAGATTGTATGTGTGTTCTAAGCTGCTCGTCGTAGGAGGCTCGGCCCATTATTTTGCGATGACATTACAGTTTTAATTGAATTGAATGCAATTTATTCGGAAGCAAACTTTTAATTAAGTGCCATACGGGGCAGATTGAGGAGTAGTGGCCTCCGTGATATTCCCTCGGGGACATTTGCTGCATAATTAAGAATATGAACTGTAATGACACACTGAGATTTCATGGGGGGGGGGGGGGGAAAAAAAAAATTTCTAAAAAAGCACGGCGGCGGGGA
>NW_017806173.1:664383-665788 GCF_001891065.2 Hippocampus comes
AAGCCATTATTACCGAGCCACGCAGGGGTTTGGATGGGTTCTCCGGGGACCGTGGGATCCCTGGAGTGGAACCTGGGGAGCGGAGACATGGAGAGAGCGCAATGCCAGGAAATGGGGGTGGGGGGGGGAGGCTGTCAGTGGACAAGTGGCCATGACGGCCACAAAAAATAAACAAATAAAATAATAAGAAAATAAAACATCACCACTAGTTGAAGTTTACCGTCAAACTCAGCATAAAGCAAAGACGTACGTGTTGTGTTTGGGAATTAACCAAATGTTGACTTCAAAAAGGCCTGCTAGCTAGACTACGCGAACATGCTAACATTAGCTAGCCTTGATAGTCGTCGGTTTCTGACCCCCTCTAAGACGGATATTTTGAGCAACGTATGTAGATAAGACAATAACGCTCAGAGGTATATATTCTTTATATTTCATGAAAAACGATTTATATAACAGAAAATTTCAAAGTAGTAGAAGTTGATTCCTCTTCATTAACAAGTGAAAGGTGTATCTCAATGTTGTAATTATTTTTCATGCACTCGATAAATACTACGAAAATGTAGAATACCAGTCGAATTTCAATTTTAAAAAAGGTTCAAATTGATCATACTGGAGACAAATAAAAACAGAGAGAAACACTTTTGGTTTCTTTCTGTATGTGCAAACCAACTTTTGCTCGTGAATAAGTTTGTCAAACTGGAGAGAGTTGACAAAGCAATGCAGGATTATTACGCAAACGGGCCACACAAAATAAGCCCTTGTAACGTCTGCACTTTCGTTGCACTCCTGCCATTACTCGCAATGCTCAAAAATACACATTTGAACACAGCTTGAGAGACACACATCCGATTTCACTCTGAGCACTTCAGTTTGTTGAAAACCAGTAGCCAAAGGACAAGCCGCCACAGCCCAGATGTCAAGGAAAGTTCGCAAACAAGGCGAGAATAAAAATAAAAATAAAAAAGGAAGGACCGGTTCGGCTTAATCACCCCCCCAAGAACAAGAACAAAACTCATTTCCAGAGCGGCGGCAGAGTTGAAAACAATTATCAGCCGTCTCCATCGCCGGCGTGGAAGAGTAGCCTGTTTTGTAGGGGGGCTCTTTGTTTTTCTCAAGGACATCTTCATTATTTCAGATGAGACCCATTTGAGACCAAATAAAGACTTTCTCTCTCGGCGCTGTCACGCTCGCCGCGGCTGTGATGTTTGCATCTGAGGGGATGTGAAAACATGTTTGAAAAGGAGTCTGATGAAAGCACTTCTAGGCCACTAATGCATGTTCATTAAGTTCAAATTCGCTTTTATTTCCGTCTCCTTTTCACATTTCGAGTCCAGGTGCTAATATCTGTGTTGTCCCACCCCCCACCTCTTTTCCCCCCGCCACAACAAAAAAAAAAAAAAAACCC
>NW_017806173.1:667043-700342 GCF_001891065.2 Hippocampus comes
ACGTCACGGTGTTGCTAGGGGGGGGGGTGGGGTAAAAAAAAAAATCTCTAAATAAGCGACGCAGCGGGGAAGCCATTATTACCGAGCCACGCAGGGGTTTGGATGGGTTCTCCGGGGACCGTGGGATCCCTGGAGTGGAACCTGGGGAGCGGAGACATGGAGAGAGCGCAATGCCAGGAAATGGGGGTGGGGGGGGGGAGGCTGTCAGTGGACAAGTGGCCATGACGGCCACAAAAACTAAACAAATAAATTAATAAGAAAATAAAATGAGAGTCTAAAGTCTGTTCCGTTTTATCCCAAATGTAGTCGATGAAGTAGAAGTCAGGTAATTAGATATAATCCCTTCAACAATCAGTAGCAATTTGGCTCATCGTGAATTATTCTTCAAAAACAATACAAAATAAATTTTTAACATCACCACTAGTTGAAGTTTACCGTCAAACTCAGCATAAAGCAAAGACGTACGTGTTGTGTTTGGGAATTAACCAAATGTTGACTTCAAAAAGGCCTGCTAGCTAGACTACGCGAACATGCTAACATTAGCTAGCCTTGATAGTCGTCGGTTTCTGACCCTCTAAGAACCGGATATTTTGAGCAACGTATGTAGATAAGACAATAACGCTCAGAGGTATATATTCTTTATCCTTCATGAAAAATGATTCATATAACAGAAAATTTCAAAGTAGTAGAAGTTGATTCCTCTTCATTAACAAGTGAAAGGTGTATCTCAATGTTGTAATTATTTTTCATGCACTCGATAAATACTACGAAAATGTAGAATACCAGTCGAATTTCAATTTTAAAAAAGGTTCAAATTGATCATACTGGAGACAAATAAAAACAGAGAGAAACACTTTTGGTTTCTTTCTGTATGTGCAAACCAACTTTTGCTCGTGAATAAGTTTGTCAAACTGGAGAGAGTTGACAAAGCAATGCAGGATTATTACGCAAACGTGCCACACAAAATAAGCCCTTGTAACGTCTGCACTTTCGTTGCACTCCTGCCATTACTCGCAATGCTCAAAAATACACATTTGAACACAGCTTGAGAGACACACATCCGATTTCACTCTGAGCACTTCAGTTTGTTGAAAACCAGTAGCCAAAGGACAAGCCGCC
The DNA here is from genome assembly GCF_001891065.2 of Hippocampus comes. Taxonomy (NCBI): domain Eukaryota; kingdom Metazoa; phylum Chordata; class Actinopteri; order Syngnathiformes; family Syngnathidae; genus Hippocampus; species Hippocampus comes. The sequence continues at coordinate 668,163 of NW_017806173.1, forward strand.
ACAGCCCAGATGTCAAGGAAAGTTCGCAAACAAGGCGAGAATAAAAATAAAAATAAAAAAGGAAGGACCGGTTCGGCTTAATCACCCCCCCAAGAACAAGAACAAAACTCATTTCCAGAGCGGCGGCAGAGTTGAAAACAATTATCAGCCGTCTCCATCGCCGGCGTGGAAGAGTAGCCTGTTTTGTAGGGGGGCTCTTTGTTTTTCTCAAGGACATCTTCATTATTTCAGATGAGACCCATTTGAGACCAAATAAAGACTTTCTCTCTCGGCGCTGTCACGCTCGCCGCGGCTGTGATGTTTGCATCTGAGGGGATGTGAAAACATGTTTGAAAAGGAGTCTGATGAAAGCACTTCTAGGCCACTAATGCATGTTCATTAAGTTCAAATTCGCTTTTATTTCCGTCTCCTTTTCACATTTCGAGTCCAGGTGCTAATATCTGTGTTGTCCCACCCCCCACCTCTTTTCCCCCCGCCACAAAAAAAAAAAAAAAAAAAAATCTCACAGTCAATGACATCTGTTCTGTTTCCGAAAAAACTCGCTTCGGTAACAAAACAAGCCGAAAAGAAAGAAGGGCCTTTTATGACACACGTGCTATTTTTTTTTTTTTTTTTTTTGCAGAACGTGAGTCATCCAAATGGTTCGGGCCTTGCATTCGAATGAAAAGTTGTCGGGCCGGGAGGTCAAAAACAAATGGAAAATAAACAGATAAGGTCCCGTCTCACCTGCCCGCACGCTCGGCACAATGAATGACCTCTGTGTGCCGATGAAAGCAACGCAAACACAAACTCTGTCGCATGCAAACACAACGCACTTCAAATGGCCTTCGAGAGCGCCGCATTCCACATTTAATTAGGAGTGGGAAGGAGGGGAATGGGGGGGGGGGCGACAAGAAGAAAATGCAGCATACTGCCACCCTCCAAAGTAAACTACTCGCAGCCAATCAGACGAGGCCGGGTCTCGGCGGGGTGGTGGGGTGGGGGGCGCCCTCCAGAAATAGGCACACATGACCTCTTGTTACTTACCCCAAACTCAAGCGTAAACATGTTTTGTGCGGTGGGGGAAGTAAATTGAGGTCCTTTTACAACCTTGAAAGACTGAATGCCTAACGTTCAATTCCATTTTTTTATTTTCTATCCAGAGCGCCAATAATCAAGTTATCTCAAAGCACTTCACGTAATCACGGAGCAGGTCTCCTCACACGTTAGGAGACCAACCTGAAAATGATGCTGATGGAAACCTCAAACAAACTCAGAGCGGGGCAGCAACCGTCTGCATCCAACAGAGAGATAGTCGGGAGAAAACCAGAACGCGAATAATGCGATGGTGATTAACAAGTGAGGGACCAGCCGATTAATCGGTCAATATTGGCGCTTTTGACGTGAGCATAAATCAACATACTTTTTGGCTGATTTTTATTTATTTATTCATTTATTTTTAATATAAATTAACATATGACAACATAAGACAAAGGTAAAGATGTTAAAATACTCCCACCCCCGGAAAAAAAAGCTAATTTTTGCCGATTTTTCTCTCCGCTTGAAATTAATCTTCAGGACAAAGTACGAAAACAGTCAAATATTCTACCTGCAAGTCACAATTATTGAAAGCACCGAGGGACCAAAAATTGCGTGCGTGCGTGTGTGTGTGTGTGTGTGTGTGTGTGTGTGTGTGTGTGTGTGTGTGTGTGTGTATAAAGATAGATAGATAGATAGATAGATAGATAGATAGATAGATAGATAGATATGAGTGTATGTGAGAGAGAGAGAGAGAGAGAGAGAGAGAGAGAGAGAGAGAGAGCGCGCTAGTTAGCTAGCTAGCTAGTTGGTTGGTTGTTTAGCTAGCTCGCTACATAGATAGATAGATAGATAGATAGATAGATAGATAGATAGATAATCGTTTACCCGAATTCTGCTAAATGTCACACTTGAGATATTTAGTGGGAAATTGTTTGAGCCGATATGAATTTCTTTCTCAAGATCTTTGCGGAAGACGCATTTTAGCAGATTTCCTTCCCCTCGGCGGTATTCGGGGCCGCAGCAACATCACTGGAGCAATCTGTACACTTTAATTCACAGTTTGAGTCCACATGGGAAATTTGATGTAAGCTCGTGTGCGTACAAAAGGGCACTTGAATTGTATGACATTTATGGACACACACTCGCACATGGCGTTATTAATTTTGACACTTTGTGGGCAAACGGACAAGTCGATAATGCCGTTTCGGGCTCACGGCGGACATAATCTCGGACATTTGTTATTTGGTTTAATTTTTCAATCCATGATGGGAATAAATAAAGTGTGTCTGAATGCAATCTGGATTAAACCCTTTCTAATTGTGAGCATTTATCCATGAAAATCCACAGCTGAAATGTTTTAAGAGGATGTGAGTTTTTATTTAACACACACACACACACACACACACACACACACACACACACACACACACACACACACGTATAGGGGGGACATCTGTGCTTGAACACTGACCAAAAAAAGAAAAAGAAAAAAAATCCACAGCGACTTCACTCACAATTCAATTTTGTTGGAAGTGTGAGAATTTGTTTCAAGTTGATGGCAACAGCCTCCATTTTGAGTTGACTTTGATATCACTCTGCGAAGAGTGAAATGTGTGGAGAAGTGTTGCGTTCAGGGCCTGCCATCTGTACCATCTCCAACTGCAAAGTACTCGAGATGCGCTCTCAGTGCTCGTCACACAAAAAAAAAAAAAAAAAAAATTACAAGGAGGCTCTTAAACGGGGCATTGCTGACATCTATCGGCCGTGTGGAGCATGACAGGCACCACCACTGTAAAAAAAATGACTCAACTTTTGTCATTGTAGGAACGTTTCAAATTTGTAATCAGGCTTCGAAGCAAATTTAGTTCGTTTACTAGGGGTCAGGTTGTTTTTTTTAAGTACAAAGAAACAGTATTTTTTCCTTCTTTTTTTTTTATTTAAATCAGCTCGATCGAAGAAACAATTATATGAGCAGGGTTATTTTGCCACATGATTTTTTTTTCCCATGACATAATAATGTGTATGCGTGCGTGTCAATATTCCCACACAAATGCAACACACATTTAAAAAAAGTAGTCATTTTTATCAAAAATAATTAGCGATTAATTTGACACTCGATTGGTAGAACTGTACGCAATATTGAAATGCTGAATAAATTGGACTTTTTTTTTTTTTTTTTACATTTTCAAAAATGAATCACTTTGAATATCTTCCTAATTTTATGACCCCACAAGTGTGGGTTTTTTTTGGGTTGTTGGTTTTTTTTGTTGTTTTTTTAATCTTCCATCCTGGCTCGTCTGCCAAGATGAAGTCAAGCAATGCTGGCCTCAGGAATCCAATCGAATCAATAAGCTGAGCTTCGAAAATTGGGATTCCCACAGCCAAAGGTCTATTTTATTTAATATTAAAAAAAAAAGCATCTCATCCATATAGTTTTTTATGTACTCGTCCCAATTCTGATTTCTCTTGGGAAGCACAACAGCAGCACTGTGCATTTAATGCCCGTCGCGCGTGAGATTTACTCGTCGCGTCGGTGCGCTGTGAATGCATCTTGGTGTTTACTGACCATAGCATCAGTGACAAATCTGGCTGCTCTACATAAATCCCTCTCTGTCTCAAGTCGGAAAAGCTTACGACGCGCACGCCAGCGCGAGAGATAAAAGCAGGCAGAATGGGTGTTAAAAAAAAAAAAAAAAACGAAAAAAAAAAATAAAAACATGGAGAAAAAGAAAAAAAAAGCGCTAATGCTTCCATAGAAACTGTCGCTTTAGACAACTCATCTGTCAGCTCATGAAGTGCACGTCTGTTGAGGAATTAGTCCAACTGACTCACTAAGTATGGTGAAAAAGGGGGGGGGGGGTTGTTATATGAATAAATCCACCGAAGACTGAGTTTCATTCCAAATGCATTAAAAGATGCACAAATATTTGTGCTGCGTGTAAAAATGACCACAAAAAAAATGTCATGTATGGCACATAAAGGTTCAATGACAGTTACGCATAAATGTTGCCTACTAGATGACTCGAATTTAATGTCGGTTATTATGCTGGCACTTGGAGTGGAAGTAATTTTGTCGTCGTTTTTGAATGTTTTGCAGCGGCTTGGTGCATTCAGGTGACTGCGTGCAACGACGGCGCGGATACGACTGTGCCATCAGCCAGCTGCTTCGCAGGCCGCTAATGGCTTTCGTTCGGGTCACGGGAGGGTTTTGGTTGTGCACGTGCGCCGATCATATTCCGAGTGGTGCACCTTGAGAAGATTTTTTGGTGGGGGGGGGATTAGACGGTAATGCATAAATCTAAAAAAAGAAAAAAAAAAAAAAGTCATTTGCATCCTTGCTATTTTGCATGAAATGCAAATAGCACACTTAAAAAGCATCACTGGTGGCTTCCGTGGTTCTGACAATGGTGGGAAGTAACGCCATACGAATACTTTGACGCTGTTCTTCAAAAATGTTTGCAGAATTTGCGGTTTTGGATACACGTGTAGTTAATTTGCTAAAAAAATAAAATAAAAGAGGGGTGGAGCTTGACCAATCCACAGTGTTGCCAATTACTTTGAACAAGTTAGTTACTTTACTGATGACTTTATTTTGAAATAACTTTCGTCACGTTAGGAATTGCTTGATTCTAAAAGTAACTGTTAATTTATCGATTACTTGATTTTAAAAGTAACTATTACTTTAACAATTGCTTGGTTTTAAAAGTTATTTTATTAATTGTCTTTAAAAGTAACATACTTTACTAATTACTTGATTTTAATAGTAACATACAATTGTCTTTAAAAGTAACTTATATACTTTACTAATTACTTGATTTTAATAGTAACATAGTTACTTTCCTGGTTACTTGATTTTAAAAGTAGCGGAGTTACTTTACTGATTGCGTCATTTTAAAACTTAATTACTTTCTTGTTTGATTTTAAAAGTAATTTGGTGACGACGCTACTGATTGCTTGATTTTAAAACTAACTCTTACTTGATTAATTACTTCATTTTAAAAGTAACGCAGTTACTTTATTGGTTACTTGATTTTAAAAGTAATGTAGTTAGTGTAGTGGTTACTTGATTCTAAAACTAACTTAGTTACTTTACTGATTGGTTCATTTAGTTACTTTACTGATTACTTGATTTTAAAAGTAGCAGAGTTACTTTACTGATTGCGGGATTTTAAAACTTAATTACTTGTTTAATTTTAAAAGTAACTTTGTTACTTTAATTACTTGATTTTAAAAGTAACTGAGTTACTTTACTGATTGGTTGATTTTAAATCGTAATTTGGTTACTTGACGATTGCTTGATTTTAAAAGGAACTATGTGAGATTACAAGTTAAACAAAATGACAAAATTGGTTGTGTCAGTTTTTTATTGGAAACACAATTTTAAGAGTGTTCAAGAATTAAGTTTTTAATTCAAAAAATAAAATAGTCTTTTTTTATTTGACTTTTTTTGTCACTGAAAAGCCTTTCAGTATTTCATTCAACATAAATAGTTTACTACTTCGCACCGTACTTTTTTTTTTTCCTACTTTTCGCCACCTTCTGCGATCCGATTTCAAGCACAATCGCATTCTGGGCGCATTCTTGCCAATTGTTGCCTAATAAAGCGACACACTACTGTCTGGGAGTTGACACCTAAGCGACAAAGGGGCCCCCCCGACGCCCGACATTTTCTTTCTTACGAGAAACGCAAGCAAACAATGGAGAGTGAATTTGAAGTGGGAGAACTCCACATAAATGGGATTGAGCTGTTGTTCTGCTTCGAACAACAATGGCTTAGAGAGGATGAGAGAGAGATTTGAGCTTCTGGGCCCCGCTGGGTTGGAGAAAGGCAAAGTGAAGAAAAAGATTGGAAGAACGGCGACGCGGCGACAACCCGTTTGATCCTCAGGGATGCGCGAGCGCGTTTGAAGCCAACAATCCCTTTTGTGATGATAACACATTCATCTTCCCACTTCCCGCTCTTGTGCTATTGTATCGCGGGCAGCTGCGCGAGCATTGTCCCGCCCGCCGCTAATCTGGGAGCGAAAACTTTAGGCAGCGACGTGGTGATGAGGAGCTGTCTACGTCGTGGGAAGCGCCGCTAATCTGCCTCGGTATCTTTGAGCCCACTCGTTTAGTTCGCTGATCCTCTCCCAATTATGCCTCCCTCCTCATCGAAATATTGCCACCGAGTTTGGAAAGCTGTGTCGGAATGCTGCGTGCATAAAAAGAAGCGAGCGGCGACTCAGACGCCGCATTCAAAAGTAACTACGTTTTGAAAAATGAGAGGGGGAAAAAAAAACACAGAATGGAAAATTAAAAACTATGATAACACTAATCTGAAGCTAACGCTATTAGCCGGAGCTAATCTTTGCCTCAAACAAAACTCAATACAGCTCTGCTTACCTTTTCGGTTTTGACAGGAGAGCAGGAGCGCTCACACCCGTGTGGGGCCAGTGGGGAAATTCTGCTTGACACGTTTCAGACAGTGTTGTCCATCAGATTGAAAGTGGTGCTGAATCTTCACCCAGCCAGCCTAGGTGACAAACATTTTGAAATATTATCAAAGACAGACAGATTACTTGAGATTTTGCTGGTCGTTTAACTATAATTTGTCGGGCCAGAGGAGTCATTGGGCATTTTAAAATCGGCAACGATATCTATAGACGTTAACACATTTTAACTTCAAGCAACTATACGGGCATTCAAACATTCCCAATTTGCGAAAAAGGCGCTCAAGAACAACAGGTATTTGTTGAAAAAAGTGATTCCAACCATAAAATTGTCTTAGCAGCAAAAGTAATTTTTAACATAACGTCCCAACAAGAGAAATAGAAAATACCTAAGTGCGTGCTAAAAAATGTTATGTCTGTGCAGATCCTCAGTCGCCCGGTTAATCGATAGGTGGCAATTCAACTGCAATTGTTGCACTGTATCAATGTTGTGAGACCGAATGTGTGTCCTACAGAGCTTAATGGAGCTATTCATCAGGTTTAAGACGTTTCTAATTAATACTGTGCTCGTTATTGTTTACCTCTCATTAGGTTTTCGCTCAGTTAATTTGACTGCAGTTGCTGTATGGCGTCTGTAAAGGAAGAGCGTTTGTAAAATGGACTCCTCTCATACTGCGAGCAACAAATGTTTGGTTGGAGTGAAGCGCCATGACGAGTGACAATGTTGTGAAATTATGAAAATAGTCGCAGGACTCACCTGAAGTCGAGCGATGCTCGTAACAATGAGTTTGATGATGTTACGTCATTATGTAGTTCGCTCATTTTGATCTTTTTGGGGGGCGAGTTGAGGAACGAGGCTGAGTGTTTGTTGAGATTCAACTTCGCGCACACTACGATTTAAAATGGTTGTGCTCAAAGAAAATCTTTCAACTTTGGAATGGCCAATAGTTTTGAACACAATAACGTGGGTGTTCTTCTCACCCTTGGTTTCGATTCGTTTTTGAAACGCCGTTCAACGTGATTGACTACTTTATGCACCTGTGGTCGCGTTGTTTACGCGACTCTGCCGCCATCTTGTGGCGTTTGCTCGCTCACATTCGCGCCTCTCAAAAGCTGGTGAATGGCGCCACCTGGCGGACGTGTGTTGTAATTACGGGAGTTCTCTCGTTACAGGACGAAATGAGCAGTCAGCAAAATGTATTTTAATGTGTGACAAGATCAAACCCACGGTGATTTTATATATATATATATATATATATATATATATATAGGGGAAAAAAGGACATAGTGGATATGAGAGTAAATACATTTTATTTTTAGTTTTTTTTACAGTATTTAATGTCAATTTTTTCACTTCTATTCACATTTAATAACCTTACAAAAAAGAAAATTTAATAGAAGCACAGATATTAAATTTGTTTTACTGTACATTATAAACAATATACTACAATGGCCACAGAAAGCATGAGGAAAAAAAAATAAAAATCATCACATAACTAAGAAACTTGTCATTGCCCGTAGTTCCCCAAAAGTGACAGTTACTGGATGTAAACAGCCGGCTTTTATGCAAGATTTTCACATTTCGAAAGCTCATGTGCATGGATTTGTGATTTCACATTTAAGTCCGCTCTACTCCCCCCTCTAATCACTGGCATAAACGGTGGACCTTATTTCTCAATCAAGTAGATTAAAAAAAAAAAAGCACACTGGCAAACCGACATTTAAGTACCCAATTATCAACTGTGGAAGATAACAGTGCAATGTGAACATGGGAAGAAAAAAAAAAAAATCCAGTCAAATTAAAATCTACATGTTGCGTAGACATGTTTTAGTCCCTCGGGAAGCCCCTGCTTAAAACTTTAAAAGCTGAAATCGTTACTTCAAAGCTCCCGGAAAGAACGAGCAGACCCAAATAATTTTAGATAAAACTATAAATCACATCTGTAAATGATTATTTTATTTCGATTTGCAAAAAAAATAAAAATAAAATCCTAATCAAATTTTCAGAAGACCTCAGAAAGTGTTCTCAGAAGTTTCCGCGTGCATTATTTACAACTGATAAAGCGCAACTTTGGTGCCGGCTTGTTAAAACTAACCAAGAGATGATTCTTGAGTACTTCCCAAGGCCTCCTTTTCAACGCTTTGCCTGTTGGTCCGTGTGTCGATTAGCAGCCATTTTTTGTGTTTTCATCAACAGTATGTTTTGACCCACCCCCCCTGAGCAGCACTTCACAGATGACGTCGCACTTTTCGCAGTCTCCACTGAACGATTGCTACATGTTTCAAAGCAAGTTTTGGTCTTTTCGTCTTGAGTGCTCCCGTTTCAAACAGAAGAAACCCAAAGTAGCACGATGAACATTGGAATGCTAAACCGGCCATTTTTTGCTTTGCCCGGAGATTTAAGCCTCCCCCGCCCTTCAAGCTCTGTTTTGACCCTCACTTGACACACTTTTCATACACACACGCCCCAAGAGAGGATGACTACATGGCTATTCTGGCACATCAGGCACACGCAGATATGCGGGCCCAAAAATAAGGGTTTCGAGAAAGGGGGAAAAAAAAAAAAAAAAAAGCCGCCAGGCGTTTGCAGCACTTCCACGGTTGTGATTTTGTGGCGCGTCCAAGCTAACAGATTAGTGTTTGGCTCCCCTTCATTTTCTACTGTGCCCTTCCATATGCAGATAGAAATGACCACTTCACATTGGTGCGGGTTACTGAGTCAGTTCGTGCGCTTCAAACTTTTGCGGGTGGATCGATAGATAGCGCGCCACGCCGCCGCCGCCACCAGGCAAGGAATGGAAAAAAGTCTTTCCAGCATGCGCCCCTAGAGGGCGCCTTACGCTTGTTAGAAGAGAGGCACTGAGCATGGGAGTGGAGGCCAGAGGAAGAGCTGGAGGACGAAAAAAAAAAGCGGTTGGAGGGGAAGCAGGGGGGGGCTCCTACTCTGGTAGGCTCAACACGGCCACCTCGGGTTTCATCTTGAAATACTGGTTGAAGCGCAGCACTGCATATCTAGAAGAGGAAAAAAAAAAAAATTAAGAACGCGTTGCGTCACATTTACAGTAAATAGTACCCGGCAACTTACTCCAAGAAGTCAAAGTCAATGGTGGAGAATTTCGCCTGGATCAGAGCCCAAAGAGCCCAGAAGAAATGCGATGCCTGTCAGAAAAAGAAAGCAAAGAAGTCAAAAGGATTAGGCGGGGCGACCTCGCTAAAAGTCAACTCGGAATCTCATTCCACGTCAATAAAAATCGCTTCGTTGGCCGCATATAAAAGATTACGTTTAGCAATTGCCTTCTGCCACACCCCTTTCTCCCCGTACAGACTCAATGAAACCGCTACTGTTGTCCGTTTCCGGGGAATCGAGGTCGCCACGGCGACTGCCGCTACGACCCGAAACGCAAGGGAGTCAAAGTCACCGTAGCAACCGCAACAAACACCTGAAACACAATCCATCCGCTCGCCCATCCTCCCCCCGCGTGTGACATTTAGCGCCGCACAACAGGTGTGTCTGCGTGTGTGTGTGTGTGTGTGTGTGTGTGTGTGCGTGTGTCAAAATAATACGATTCAATCATTTTTCGGATGCAAACGTGAGCTAAAACAAGCTAGCAAATACATTTTTCGCCGTGGCATTATTTTAGTACATGAAAAGTAATCGCCTGGCCTTAATCGAACAAGCCAAGCGAATGCGGCAGAGGGACTAAGTGGCGGCGGCAATAAAAGCACTTACCAGGGCAAATCGGTTGACTTGTACGTAAAGCGTCTCCACTTCTCTGTCCGTCACCTCGTTGCTCTGGCCTTTGTGCTCCTTGTAGGCTTCCAGGTACGAACGGAGCCACTGCAGCTGAAAGGGGCGCGCTGGGTAGTGGCTGTAATCCACTTCGTTTAAACCTGAGGAATTAAAAATATATATATTTTTAAAAAACACATTGTTTGGAATTGTTGGTTTTTTTTGTTTGTTTCTATTCATTCAGTTTTAATTCATTTTTAGAAAAGAGTTTATTTACTTTTTTTTGAAAATGCTTTATTTGAGGTTTTATTAGTATTATTTTTATTTGTTATTATTATTTGTCAATAAGTTTGTGGAGTGTTTGTCAGATGCAAGATAAGAAGTTCACCCAAATCTTTTTTTTCAATTTCAGATTTAGTTATTTCATTACTAATACCCTTGGGTGGTACTTGGTGTAAAAAAAAAAAAAAAAAAAAAAAAAACTGACCTAGAATGTAACGTGTCTGCTTTGAGCCGCTTTGATTCCCCTGTGAGTGAATCGCTCAAGTCAGAGTCCTTGTGCAAAAAAACAATGTGAGCGTGCCTCGCTAGGAATGTGTCCATATATATTTTTATTGTTTCAAGTGCCTTTGTAGGGGCTTCTCGCTTAGCATCTGCTTCCTCTGAGCTGGGCTCAGATCAATGCAAACCCTCTCCCCGCTATCCGTCACGCATGTAATAGAGGCGGCAGGGCTTGAGGGTGTGTGAAGGTAAGAGCTCGGAGGAGAGAAATGAGTGGGCAAAAAAAAAGGAGAAAAAGCGCTAAACATGACGGCGAGATGGTGTGAATGCACCAGAGGTTTAAGAGACAATGAGGAAGAAATGCTCCAACACGAGATTATGTGTGTGTGTGAGTGTGTTTCGTGAGAAGGCATGCGACGGTCTGTTTTAAACAGAGGTGTGGTGTGCATGCGAATGGTTTTCCACCCCCCCGTCCACATGCGGCAAGGAGTGTTTGCCTTCGTCCTTCCATGTTCTCTCACCTCTAATTGCTCCCACTCACGATGCCCCACGAGAGGGAGGCTCTGACGTCAGAGCATCCTTCTTCTCCTCGGGTGCAGCTGTCACATGATGTAGTCTAGTGTGAAAGTGCTTCCTTCCCTCCTCGTGTTCCTTTTTTTTTCATTCATTAATTTTAATTCATTTTTAGAAAAACGTGTACTTTTTTTGTACTTTTAGTTTTTATTAGCATTAGTTTTAGTTTGTTTGTTTTTTTTTTTTTTTAGCATGAGAAGCGTTTGGCGGATGCAAGATAAATTGTTCACCAAAATGTTTTTTTCAATTTCGGCTTTAGACCCCCTTAGGTGGTACTCTGTGTAAAAAAAAAAATAAAAAAATTGAGAACTACTGTCCCTTTTTATTCTAGACTTACCAGCAAACTCATTGAAATGATTCCCAATGTCGAAGGCTTGGTAATTGTAGCCAGCGTACTCGTAGTCAATGAACTTTACGTTCCCTGCAAGGAAAAGAGGATTTGTTTAGACAAGAGTCAGGAGAAGTCATGCAAAATGATGATAATGCATTTTTTGTGCGTGTGTGTGTGTGTGTTCCTTTGATAACTCAGAAAAATCGACTGTCAATTGGTTTGTTTCCTGTCCAACTGGACTGGCCAGGAAAAAAAAAAAAAATCGTCTCTTTTGGGGGCGTGTTGGTCAAGGAAGAGTTTGCACTTCGAGGAGCTTTTTTTTTTTTGTGCGTGTGAGTATAGCTGACAGAAAAAAAAAAATTAAGCAGCTGCTTGTGGATTTATGAGGGCAATCGTCTCAAACTGAGTTATCAGCTCGTAAAAAGTCACAGCTGAGATCTTCTCGCAGAGGGAGAAAACGCGCATAAGTCAGCGTCAAAAGGCAAAAGGAAAAAGAACGGAAAGAGGAGCGAGGCTGTTTGCTTTGGACACACGTACAGAAAAGAGGAACGCTTGCCAAGACGAGAGGATCCGACAAGTAAAAGGCATTTAGATGACATTAAAAAAAAAAAATTTAAAAAAATAGGGCAGCCAGAGTGTCGCCCTTTGGGCCAAGTGCGGTTACGTAACACCAACTAAGGGCACATTTCACAAGGCTTCATGCAGGACAGACGTTAGCCATTTGCATTTCTACTGTACTTGTATTTTTAGTTTGCCATATAGAAAAAAGAAAATCACATTTAAAACAAAAGAAGCTTGCTCCCCGAAATACAAACCCTTGCTTTGACATGTCCAGTTGTGACACAATCGTTTTAAGATTCAAATTTGGACGGATGCTTTTCAAGCCAAATAAATGGGATAATTTTTTGGTGATTTTTGCCTTAATACATTGAACATGTTTTTTTTTTTTTTTTTTTGAGGTGGTGCTGGGCTACAGAGAAAAACACTTTGAGGTGGGTTACCAGGTGGAGTGTGGGTCCTAGCGGGACACAACTGAACACCTCCAGGCAGTGGCTATAGCCCCCCCTGTGCAGCAGATGAAAAAGTTGGGGCAAACATCTTTCACACATGCTCACTCGCTCGAGAAAATTTGGTCTCGCTGCCATTATTATTATTATTATTATTTTTTTGTGCCGCGTTGAACCGGCAAGCCGTTGCAATTGGCGCGCTCGGGTGTTGGCCTGATCCTTAGCGTCGCGGGGCTATCGTGTTTTAGCTAAAACAATGAACCCGACGGAGGTGTGGAATCGATCTCTTGCGGTGGTGGTGGTGGTGGGGAGGGGGGGGCGGAGGGCGGAGTCCTGTTTTGAGTCTTACGGGTTCGGCAGAAGCGTCTTTCGGTTTGGTTCAAATGTGGCTATCGATGAGAATCGGGGGAAAAAAAAAGGGTGGTCCCGCCCTCATTGCCAAGAAGCCTCTACTAATAAAGAGTGTATGTGGGGGGGGGGCAACTTGAAGCCATGTAGCACTGGAGAGCGCCACGGCTGCCATGACTTCATCCTGTTTAGGAAGACTACACCCGAGGGGCCCCCGGCGAGCCACGGCCTTGGCTGTTCCTCCTACGGGAGAAAGGCTAGACACAATGAACTGTGAGAATGGCCCCGCCCCCTCACCGCCATCATGCGAGGGGGGCTGACAGCCCCCCCCCCCCTTCGCCCAGCGTTAAAACACCGTGCCAGCCTTTTACTTCTTTCTTTTGGAAATTTGTCGTCATTCGAGAACGGTGACGCGAACACACTTTCAACTCCGGGTAAGAAAAAAATAAAATAAAGTTATCCAAACCACCTTTTTACGCCACACGCGGCGGCAATTGAGTGAAATGTGCCATGCGGAGGCGTGCAAGGTGCGCGGGGGGGGCACGCCGTCGTGGGACGACTCACCGGCCCGCTGGTTGTAGATGATGTTTTTGCACAGCAGGTCGTTGTGGCACAGGACCACGGGCGAGCCGAGAACCGACAAGCTCTGCTGCAGCCAAAGCAGCTCTGCTCGCAGGCAATGCGGGCTGGGCACCTCCGCGTTCAACCTGGTGGTGGGACGGAATGAAATCGGTCAGCGCTTGGGTGTTTCGTCGACAAGTTTATCACATGAGCGGCGTCAATGTTTGTTTTGCATTGGTCTTTTTTTTTTTGGTGCGAACACACACAAAGTTTGTTGTTGCCCGCAGCGATTTTCCAAATGCCTCGTCGTGCCAAAGTGCAAATAAACAGCGATTTGGATACCTGCGTGTAGCTAAATAAAGCCGGGCAAAAATGAGCATTATTGTCCTTGTAAGGGCATCCCATTCATTTTTTTGGACTTCCTTGCACTTGATTAGACATGCGCAATTCATGCCGTGGCCCCAAATAGGCTCAACATTTAAATTACCCTCCAAGAGTTAGTGTTCATGCGATTTGAAACGAGACCGGCAAATGGGTGCCATTGTGAAATCGTCTTTCCTTTTCGGCAGGTGGCTCAAGTAAAACCTCTCCTTTTCTCAAGAGGACTTTGAAACAAGTCATTCATGCCGTTGTCACATCCCGGCTGGATTATTATCATGCACTTTATTTTGGAGTCAGACAATCCTCCATTCAGCGTCTCCAGTTGCTCCAGAATACTGCCGCTCGCCTCTTGACTGGTACTTGTAAGAGGGAGCACATTACTCCTAGGCTGGCATCCCCTCTCTATACATTTTAGAGCTCTTTTTAAGATCCTATTATTTGTTTTCAAATATTTAACTCATTCAATCCCAGCCATTTTCACTGGAGCAACCCCCTCAATCGCAGCGTTTTACTGGATTTTGACTGATATTGCAAGGCGCACAGAATATTTGGTTCTAATGCTATATAAACAAAATAAATAAATAAAGTTTGGACTCTCTTCTTTCAGCAGCAAAAAAAAAAATGTTTCTATCGTTTTCCATTCTTCAGCAATCGGCATTACAAAATGGCTAAGTTTCATGGAAATGGCGATTCCTGGGCAAAAAAACGGAGAAAAATTTCAATCAGGTGAGGCACCACTGCCACCTACTGGTCGCATTTTTTACATGATTTACAATGCAAACGGCTTATTCTCATTCACAGATTGCATCAGACCCTGACGCAAAAAAAAAAATACTTAGACGTATAAGTACGTCCCTGGTAGGCGGGGGCCTAATTTTAAAAAGACGTACAAGTACGTCTTGTGGAATGAAAGAGTTAAATGGCCTCGTCCCACCTTACCTCTCAGAGCTCCTGCGCTCCTACGAACTTGCCCGATGCCTCAGGTCTGCAGACCAGACATTTTTAAAGGTACTAAGAACTAAGCGGAGGCTTTTCCATTGCTGGTCCCTCTCTTCGGAATGACCTCCCAATGAACAATCGGCAAGCCGCCTCGCTGCCCATCTTTAAAAAAACCTGTCTCAAAACTCATTTTTATTCTTTGGCTTTTAACTCAGCATGAGGCTTGATTTTTAGTTTGACTGTTTTTGTCCCCTCTACCGTCTTTGTTATGAACGTCTTGTTTTATTGTTTGTTGTTGTATGTTTGACTTTTGCTCCGTGTATACAGCGTTGGTTTAACCGTGAGAGCTGTGAGGTCATAATCAAAGCGCTTTTATCTGTAAAATGGCTAACAGCATCATCGTTTTAGTTACATATAACAACAGAACAATACACGTCAAATTCATTGTCACACATTGTCACTTTACAGGAGGCTCACCTCGCATTCTTCTCGGGGTCGGCGAAGTACTTGGGGATGAGCGAGAAGTACTTGCCCATCTTCAGCCACAAATCCGACTGGGGCACCCAGCCATTGTGAGCATGGATGGCGTGATACTTGGCAAGCTGTCTGGCAATGAGTCTGCCAAAGCCGACAATGCGATTTCATGAATGCCAAAATAATTGGAGCGTGGCTTTTTGTGTTTACAGTACTCCCCGTTCAGGTGTTTACAGTGTTTACAGCGGAGATACCTGAATACAGGCTGGCTGCGGATGTGCTCCGGCTCAAGGGCGGCGCCTTGAAGAAACTCGTAGCACAGGCCGTTGTTGAAGGTGCAGTAGAGGCGAGGGGCGCAGCGGTGCGCGTGCAGCACTCGGAAGCTCTTCACCTCGTTCTCGCGGTCGATCAGCAGCTCCGTCTTGTTCCCGTAGATACGAACCAGCACAACGTCCTGCATGGCCGCGCCCACGTAGCAGCCCAGGAGCTTATTGGTGATGCCGTCGGTGAAAAACTAGAAAAAAGGAAAGTTGAGGAAATGATTATCAACGCGTGTCTATTTTTTTTTTTTTTGCATGTTACATAACTTGAGAATGTGTGTTGGACTCCATTCAAGCCGTTCTGTTTTGAACCCTGGAGCATTTGTTTGAGCTGTGCTGCAGCCAGGGTATCAACATACCGGCCCTAATTGTTGCTTCTATGAGGCATCGACTGGGAATGACAGGAATTTTATTTTCATGCGGACGCAATGACCAGCGTTTGCTGAGTCCCCCATTTTTGCTCTCCACTAGCTCATTGATGAAGATGGGAAAAGAGGGTCAGGGGCATGTGACCGCCCCTGGTTGTGTTGACATTCCCTCCACCCTTCCACAACATAACTCTGTGTCTGAGTAGCGCTTGCTAAAATGCATGTCAGCTTCCAACTTTTGAATGGAACACCACCAACGCTGAACTGTTCATGGTTTAAAGAACATGAATTTGTATTTATTTATCCAGAGTCTCAGCTCGTCTTATGTATCAACCTGCTACATTTTTTTTGTGTATGTGTGTGGAAAAAAAATGGTTGAGTATTTTATTTACTCTACAACTGTTTGCTGCTGTCAAATATAGATGCAGTATTGCAAGGAACAATGTGGGAAAACCGGATCTTTTTTCCACCGAGGTGGGTGACAAATGCAAAAAAAGAAGGGAAGGGTGCAAAAAAATCGACTCACTTGACCCCACGTTATAGGGAGAGTAAATTTCAACAAACGAACTAAATTCTACTTCTAGTACGAATGACAGTGTTAAGTTTTTACCACTCACTGTGCAATTTGTGGTTACTGTTATGAGTGAGGAACTGCAAACCCACAGAATTGCATGTTACATAACTTGAGAATGTGTGTTGGACTCCATTCAAGCCGTTCTGTTTTGAACCCTGGAGCATTTGTTTGAGCTGTGCTGCAGCCAGGGTATCAACATACCGGCCCTAATTGTTGCTTCTATGAGGCATCGACTGGGAATGACAGGAATTTTATTTTCATGCGGACGCAATGACCAGCGTTTGCTGAGTCCCCCATTTTTGCTCTCCACTAGCTCATTGATGAAGATGGGAAAAGAGGGTCAGGGGCATGTGACCGCCCTGGTTGTGTTGACATTCCCTCCACCCTTCCACAACATAACTCTGTGTCTGAGTAGCGCTTGCTAAAATGCATGTCAGCTTCCAACTTTTGAATGGAACACCACCAACGCTGAACTGTTCATGGTTTAAAGAACATGAATTTGTATTTATTTATCCAGAGTCTCAGCTCGTCTTATGTATCAACCTGCTACATTTTTTTTGTGTATGTGTGTGGAAAAAAAATGGTTGAGTATTTTATTTACTCTACAACTGTTTGCTGCTGTCAAATATAGATGCAGTATTGCAAGGAACAATGTGGGAAAACCGGATCTTTTTTCCACCGAGGTGGGTGACAAATGCAAAAAAAGAAGGGAAGGGTGCAAAAAAATCGACTCACTTGACCCCACGTTATAGGGAGAGTAAATTTCAACAAACGAACTAAATTCTACTTCTAGTACGAATGACAGTGTTAAGTTTTTACCACTCACTGTGCAATTTGTGGTTACTGTTATGAGTGAGGAACTGCAAACCCACAGAATACCCAAACTATGACTATCTATGCCAGCGACGTAGAGTGACATGCAGAGGCATTAAAAGTATATCCCACTAGACGGCAGAAGGTAAATAATTAGTATTTACTCTATGAAATAATTACTAATAAGCACTCCCTTCAATCATTAAAAACACCGGTGGTTAGGGGTCAGAGTGTGTCCCTAATAAAGTGACCGACCCGTAAGGCGACCGGAGAAAACTCGCGAAGGTTTCGATCGTGACTTGGAAGTGACGCAGATGCTAACAGCGAGGGGGAAAATTACCACCTTCTCGGTTGTAATAATCCCACGAATAAAAACCATAATTTGTTATAAATTCATTTGTTATTCATTATCGGCACCGCATCTCACCAGTGGCCATTTTTTTTAAAAAAAAAAGGAAGTTGTCGTTTCGAGCCTTTAAGATATCTTGAATGCGCTTCCAAGAGCTTTAAGCTAGCGTGACTGCGTTCTAACTATCAAGGGTAAGGGGAAAATGACGTTCTACTAAAGACTTAATAACAAAAAAAGAAATAAACTGCACCTTTATTTTGACCTCGGAGGCTTTCCAGTTTGGTCTCAGCTCCTTGACCAGTTTCAACGCGCCGGTTCTGTAGTCTCTCTCCTCAACTGTCACGTCTATTTTGGGCACGGCCGGAGCCTCTTCGGGTACGTGAATGTAGTTGGCCATATTTATTCTTTTTCTTAGGTGATTTTTCGTAACAAGGTGGTAATACGATCGAGAGGCAAGCGATATGAAGGAAGATCGTGTGACAGTACGCTGCATATAATCTCGGTTGTGAGGACAGAATGCGGCAACGCCTCTCCAAATGCCCCCGCCCACTAAGGGGAAAAGTTCTCCCGGTGCATGATGGTAGTCGAATGTTACGTGGAGCGCTTGATTCAAATGACAGCGTACACCACGTTTCATACGTAAGGACCACTCTTGTCATTCCGACCAAACTAAGGTGTTTACAATTGTATTCATGCCCTTTCGGGAAATGTGTGCTTATTAAAATAAAAATACTGTATTTTATTCAACAACAGCATTGTTAATATATACACTGGGGCTGAGTGTTTTTTTACGTAAGACCAAACGGCACTCCCTGGTTATGACACAAGCGTACACGAGTTCAAGTTTTCCGGGCTATTGACGTCACATCCGTAAGCCACTTCGAATCGGGTGAGCTGTGCGTCTGGACGCTTGAAATGTCAGCTGCTGAGCTGTTGATCCAAGTAGGAGGACATGGAGATGGCAAATCCACTTTGCCTAAATGGATCGCGTTGTCTAGTGGCACAGACGACACATTTAACCCTTTACTGTTCGTATTCAATGCACACGTAGTATGCTCTGGGTCACCTTTGACATGGGCCAAGGAGAATGCAGTCGGTGAGCCTTTGTGACATTTTCTGCGAAAAATAAAAGTGTTCTTTGATCTGTTTTACCGTGACATTTCAAAGGCCAATAGGTGCATGTCTGTTTTTTTTGTTTTTTTTAGTGAATCTGTGCAAACGTCAACGCAAGACAGTTCGAAGGATAGTTTCAAATTCCCTAGAGCGCACACACGTGGAATCCGCAGTTTCAATAAAGTGCATTTCAGTAGCGTCACGTGTGAACTAGGACAATCTTAGTGCACACAAAGTTTGTGTCACACCCGTACAATTCCTCTCGGGTCAAATTTGACCTGTGTAAGGGTTAAACGGCAACAAAAAAAAAAAGCACTGAGGAGCTGATAAGCAGGATACATCTGCAAATGACATAACTTGATAGTAACGCATTCTTTGCACTGCCTGAACTAACACGTCATAATGCTGAAACAGCATGTTGGCCATAACTGAACGCCCTGTTCCCAAACCAGCAGCATAATAAGACTTTTTTTGTGGTTCCACAGGCTGGATAAGAATAGGATAAACATGTGACTACTCGGGAGAGGAGTCAAAATGCTCTTTGTGACATGGTCATGCACAAATAAGATCAAGATTCGAGATTAACCTGCTAATTAGGCCGTTGCTAAGGCAAATACAACCTTAATTCCCTTTTGTCTGTTATCGTCACACAGCTATTTGATTAGCCTACTTTGTACCCAAACACCGTCCTGCTCTGACTCATAACTTCAACTTCCTGCGGATGAACTAACAAAGTATCATGTCGCGTGAATACTCGCTGGAAATGTTGCAGGCGTCAAATGTTTCATTTTTAGGAGTAAAAAAAACAATTCAACGCGATCACCTAACTCGAGAGCCACAAAATCAATGTGTGCAAGTTCCAATTGTTGAGCCGCTGACCTGGAAAACAAGCGACCCAAAACGCGACATAATGTGGAAAAAGATGGACGACTTTTAATTGAGTAGCTTCAATAAATCAATCTTTCCAATTGCCTTTTCAATACTTCTCCTGTGTGAAATGTGATGTCGTTAGCTTTTTTTTTTAAAAGTCAAAGCTTCCCATAGGAAATTCACCAGAATTTTTCTAGCCCTTTGACCGTACTCAAAAACAGATCCTTCATTCATTACTCATATTTTACACATATATTACATATTTTGCTTTTAGGCTTCAAAGAAGCGACTGTATATATTTGGAAAAAAAAGTCCCAAGTCATTTTTCCGAAAGCAGAAGTCAGCTGCTCCTTTTGCTCAATCAAAATAGTCCTCTATATCGATGTTGGGGTTGAGAAGATCCTCGCCGTATGGTGTGAGATCCATCTGGTTCAAAATTAGGTTCTCGAAGGTCTCCTCTAAGTCGGTTTCCCCGATGAGCACGGCTCCGACCATCCTGCCGCCTTGTAGAACCACCTGCAAAAAAAAAAACGAGTTTAGAATTATGTGTTGTCTGACCTAAGTTTGCACCCGTTTCCTGTTGGGTTGAATATCACCTTGACATATTCCTCGCCTTTGGTGTAACGCAGCAGCAGCTCATAGTCGGACCCCAGACCTTGCGCGTTAAACTTTCCGAGCAAAAACACCTGCGCCGAAACAGTTTTGTGACTTGTTTTCTGACGCAGCCGGGCGATCGGGAAAATCTTGTGGTACGACCTTGGACGCGATCGGTGTTCAATGTCACATACCTTGTAGTTAAAGAATTTCGTAATGTGGGAGAAGAGCTCGAAGCAGAAGTCCAGCTCGATGGTTTCCGACAGCGCACACGCGGCCATGCAGCGGCCAGCGTGCCAGCCCATCTGACGAGCCTGCGTCCACAAACGCATCTGCAAGAGGTCCGTGATGTCAAAAGTGTACGGTCCTTTCTTGAACCGTGATGTCGACTTACCTGCTGCCACAGCGGGCTGTGATCCCAGCATGCCGTGCACACGTCTCCGGCGGCGTAGACGTCGGGCTCCGATGTCACCATGTGGTCGTCCACTCGGAGGCCGCCGTCATCGGCCAGAGCAAACTTTACCAGAAAAAAAAAATGTGTTGAAAGATAGTATTTTAATTTGAATTATGTTTAAAAAAAAAAAAATTGTGAATGGAATGATGCAAAATACTGTTTAAAATTGCTTCTGTGCTATAGTGACATCTAGTGGCTAGTAACGTAATTTAAGCACAGTTGGACAGTTTAATTTTGTCAACTGAGTATTTAAATTACCGTAATTTCTGGACTATAGACCGCACCTGATTATAAGCCGCACCACTACATTTTTAAAGGAAAAAAAAAATTTTGTACACACATAAGCCGCACCTGTGTATAAGCCGCAGGTGCCCATTTTGTAACATGAGATATTTACAAAGAAAGACGGTACACAGGCGGCCGTTAGAAAAGTCTTTATATAAGCCGCTTCATGAAATAAGCCGCAGAGTTGAAAGCGTGTGACAAAAGTCGCGGCTTATAGTCCGAAAATTACGGGTATTAAGAGCCCTATCATATTTGTTGCAGTTTTTTTTAATGGGGTCAGTTAATCTCATTCAACAAATGTATTACCGTCAGTTCCAATGTGTTTTTATTTGAGCCTTTAAAGGAAATTATGGATGATTGGAAATTTTCCGGATTAAGAGCACTATCATATTTGTTGCAGTTTTTTTAATGGGGTCAGTTTATCTCATTCGACAAATGTATTACCGTCACTTCCAATGTGTTTTTATTTGAGCCATTAAAGGAAATTATGGATGATTGGAAATTTTCCGGACGTACGTCAAATGAAGATGAGTCTACGTACGTTATTGCCGCGCAGAAATGGCTCCGTGTTCGGTATGACACCCGTGGCGCTGACGACAAAGTCGCAGCCGAACGTCTTGCCGTTGGTCAGCAGGACGTATACGGGCCAGGTTCCTTAAGGCGGGAGGAGGAGAATGTCAGGGAAAGGCAACTGGAACAACTGAGCTTTAGTCGGGAGTGTTGAATCACGTTCAGCATGAGTTAAAATGAGATCGGTTAATTCTGAACACAGCCACAGTCCCAGTTTATACGTGGGTGTGAACACTTGTGCAACCCCGTCACAGTTGTTTAGTTTTGCTTTTGCATCGAGTTTTGGATTTATTTTTCTTAATTTCCAGTTTATAAGTGGGTGTGAACACTTGTGCAACCCCGTCAGTTGTTTAATTTTTCTTTTGCATCGAGTTTTGGATTTATTTTTCTTAATTATTTATCATTGTCTTTTTTTTTTTTTTGGCGACACAAAAACCTGGTAGTTGAACAGGGGTGTGTAGACTTTTTCTATCCAGTGTATAGCTAGTTCTCACCGGTATCGGGTCCACGTGTTTGCGATTGGGAATTGAGCATCTCCTCAGAGGTGAAGATCGTTCTCACCTCACACTGATATTCCACCGAAACCCTGCGGGACGCCTGACCGCAGCACGGAGAAAAATTTTTTTTAAAAAGGGTCAAGAGCGTTTTATTTCCAACAGAAATAAACATATCACGTTTTAAGATGAGATTCCAAAACAAGAGCTTTGCAAAGGTCCTCACCCACTCCGCTCCTTTGAGAACTAATCCTCGGTGCCAGTCTGGACCGAGTGCACTGCCAGGCTCCGTGGGACCGGAGCCGCGTCCTCGCATGTGGCGATCTGGAAACAAACGGCACACATGAGTAGATGGGCCGAGAAGAAACTTTTAGAATCCAGACCTGAGGTGAACGTCTGAGCCTCGCCGTCCGTCGGGTAATCTGTGGTGTAGCGAGTCCTCTTGCAGGCGGCCTCTCGCTCGGGTTTGTCGGCGCCCAGCGACGGGATGAGGAACTGCGCCGCCCCAGCGTCGAAGAAAGTGTTTCCGATGGTCTTGTCCTTCACGGCCCAGATCACCTCGCAGCCTTCCACCTCATACCTGCACGAAACGTCATTTGCATTTTGATTTGCGGGGGAAGCTACTAACTGTTATTTGCTGATAACTTGACTTTATTCAAGGTTTTGTGCTTCGACCAAAGCTATGTGTAATATCAACATAGTGCTTTGGCGCCATCTTATGGGAACAATGATGACGTGAAGTGAGGAACGTCAAGGACAAAGCCTTGTCTCATAGGGGAAAAAAAAAGTGCTTTGTCGCTACCTTCCCGCATTGTGTGTCAAGGAACAACGTTGAAGTGAATTGAGGAGTTTCATTTGGGCAAAAAAAAATATTCTCCCTCCACCACCCACCATCTTGTGCCTTCTTTCTGTTACAAAACTATGGTGAGGGCGAGTCATCTTCTTATCGAGGAACTATGTTGAAGTGGGCTGTGGCGTTTCATTTCGACCAGTCCGTAGTGCAATGTTGTAAGTTGATCAATATTTATTTTTTTTGTTTTCTTTTATGTTAATCGGGATACAATGTTGTGCAGCGGTGTACTTATTACAATTTTATAGCCAAACGATACTCTAAATTTAGAGTCGCAGCAGAGAGTTGGGTGTGGGGGGGCGCACAAAATGCTTTGTTCTTCTGAGGAGGGGACATCACAGCAAATAATTGCACTGATTTAGACAAAAATAGTTACTTTCTGCCATCCTGTGGCATCTCGGTGTTATGAAAACTATGTTGAGGTGAGTCGAGGAGTTTTATTGAGACAAAACTAGCCATTTGGAGGCAGTCTGGTGTCAATTACGGACAGATTTTTCATATTCGCGACAGGGGAAATAATTTTGTAAAAATGATGAGTTTTGGTCCATTTGGCGCGAAACACACGTACTCACACTAACTCCAAGGCGATCCCTCCATTTCCAACAACAACAATCTTCCTGGCTTTCGTTAACTGCTTCTGAAACTCCTGAAATACAAGCAAATGTGATACTATGAGTGTGTTGGACTGGAAAGTTATCCTTTCTGATAAGATTCTAAAATGTCAAATATTCTGCCAGATGCTGTTGCTTGGAAATTTATCCAACAAGGGAAAAAAATACATCAAGAGGAGACTGTTTTTATTTGCATAACCGACTTCCAGTTACGAGGTGATAGACCTCATTAGTTCGGCCTCGTCTGGAATATCACAGCTGCACATTAAAGGCAAAAAATATATATTAAAAATTCCAAAAAATGTAAAACGTAGTAGTTACCTGGGCACTGTCTGTGTCGCGAATACCGAGCACATACGGTTTGTCCTGGATGAGCAGCTTCGGTCTGGCCCCGCTGCAGATGCACAGCTTCTCATAGCCGTAAACTTTTCCATCTGCAGTTTCCACCAACTGGAAAACAAAATAAATATTTGATCATTTTTGGGGGTTGGTGAATATCATCATTTTCTTTCACAACGAAGGCATTTCAAAATTTTTTTTTAGTTTTCGTGTAGTGTGACCGTGTTGCCACAAGGCGGAGACATTTTGACAAAATATAAATAGCTGTCGTAAAAGTCATTCTAAATATGATTTAAAAAATACCAAATTGCTTTTGAGCACAGCCAAAAACGGATATTTCAGCCATAGTTTTTTTTTTTTGTAAAATTAAATTAATTCTTGACCAGTTCCCAGTTAACACAACTAGCACGTTCTCCTGAGCAAAAAAAATCCACCAATAGCATTGATTTGCAAATATATTAAGTATATTATAAAATATAATTATAAATCCTTTCCAAACCGTAAGAATCTTACATGCGATCGTGTGTTCAGTGTGTTCACAGCAGAGTGAATGACAGTCAAATTGGGGAATTTCTCCTCCAGAACACTGGTTGGTTGCTCCTCCACATCAAACTCCTCCAGAACCTTGGCGACCTTTCAAATAGCAAAGCCATGGCATAAGGATGTGTTCAAACGCAATGTGGTCATTAACTATGGGAGTAAAATCTGACATAATCTTTGTCTGACCTGTTTATAGTTGGTGACTGCCTTTATGTGAGGGCTTGCGGTAATCAGAGCTACGTCAGCTGACTGTAAACTGTATGACAACTGTCGACACACACAAATGCCACGTTAAGCAATTCCGCATCTGTAGACGAGATTAATACGGTTATATTGGTATTGGTGCTAATATTTCACCTGCTCAACACACGTCACCCCCGCGATGCCACCACCGACGACGACAAATTTGAACGTTTTCTCGATTTTATCTGCCATGGTAAAGCTAAGCTAACTTGGTGGGAAACATTTCTTAGCGCTAGAATACGCTTGAAATATGTTTCTCCGGATACTTCAGTGCGATAATATGAAACTACCATACTCGAAATACTGACTGAATATTTTAAAGTTGTCCTCTGGCAAATTAGAAGAATTTTTGTTATGCTACACGCAAATTGCAGCGATACAGTCAATTCACTTCCGTGTTTACATGAACTACGGCGAGCGATAAGGGCAAATTCAACAAATGAAGACTTTTTACGCGATTGCAAAAACAACCAAAGATATTATAAATTCCTGTATTCGGAACTTTGATTTGAAGACAGTTTAAATGCAATAAGTGTACAGGACATGATGTTGGTAAATCTAAATGTTTTAATGTAATTGATTTCTGCAGCATGTACCACAGATGATGTGTTATTTTTCCATATTTAACAGACAAACAAGTACTAAAAATGCAACAAAAAGTTACCGTGTAGTTTTTAGATGGCATTATATAGTGTGTTCATGTATAGTATCATCCTTTTTTTTCACTAGCAGCACTCAGCTGCATTAAAAAGCTTACATTTGATGATTTTTCTCATTATTCCTGGCCATGAGGCATCCCCCATTGTTTGAATTTTGATGACAAGTGCACCTATAATGTCGGAGATTAATGGGGCCACCTGTGCATGAATTCGACATGACGCTTCCATCAGCCTACATTAGCGCAGTGATATAAACATCCCCACGCCGGATGCTGTCTGAAGTGCAATGCAATTTGTGTGGGTTTTTTTTTTTTTCATAAAGTCATCAACCGATCTTGACATAAAATATGTTGTGCATTTTTTTTAGAGATTCATCAGCAAAAGCTGGCACTTATTTTATTTTTATTTTTTTCCAGAAACCTTTTATGTCCATTTTAACCATGTATATGTCATCGTCTGGGATGATCAGGTCACTGGTAATCCAACACGGGTTAAT
Source organism: Hippocampus comes (assembly GCF_001891065.2). NCBI lineage: Eukaryota > Metazoa > Chordata > Actinopteri > Syngnathiformes > Syngnathidae > Hippocampus > Hippocampus comes. The sequence goes on from NW_017806173.1 coordinate 694,002, forward strand.
GTCATGCGTCATACGTTCCCTCTTGACGTTCATTATAATACCCAAAATAACCCCAGCTGGAAAAAAAAAGGCATGCCTCTTATCAGTGGCATTCCATATTTCTTGAATTATTTTTCATGCACCCAGTATGATTTTGTGAATCACCTCATGACATAAAATTTTTTGACGGTCAAGCCAACCAAAAAAAAAAAAAAACCCTCCAAAATTAGGTTTGAGATTTGTTGCAAATCCCTCTCGTTGTTTGGAGCTGACATAATCAAGGAAAATACTGAGAAAAAAATTTATATGCTATTAATCATTGCCCAGGGAAATTCAAGAGGGAATAATACAGCATACCGATTGTTTTCTTCAATTCGGCCGATGTTCCTTCGACTGAAACCGTCAAAGCTTGTTTCTGTGTGATTTTTGTAGAACAGGTTATGAGTAATTATTCTAATTCGAAAATAATTCCAGGAAGGTGAATGAGATGCTAATTCTTCTAAAAAAAAAAAGTATACTGCACGCAAACAGTGGATAGTTATATTTTATTTCAAAAAAAACTTTTTTAAGAATCCAGGCGTTCAATCCCAGGTACGTGTTTATGTTTTTTTTTTTTTAATTCACGTAATAGAGTAAAGAATTAATGAACAAATAATCAACTTCATAGCTGCTGTGCTTTTTATTGCTATTTTTATTTTCACATCACGTCACTGTGGAAGAGCGCATGAACACAATGAACACGAGGCTTAAAATTCATATTTATTGTACAGTCATCATCAGACGGTCATCACTGGTTTTTGTCGTCTGTTCTAGAGCGGAAAGTAGTAGTCGGGAGGCAGAAGTAGTTCCCGCTTGCCATAGGTGGTAGATCCCACGTTGGTCGGCGCATACACGGTACCGATGGTGTTACTGGAACGCACCAGAAAGTCTGCTAATCTTTGGGTGACGCAGGTGGCCGTGTTGCACTTTCTCTTCTGGATGAGATGGCTAAAAAAAAAAAAAATGACAAGAGGATGTGAGATTCTCCTCAAAAAAAAAACACCAGATTGACTTCACTCATAGAGATAATCCACCTGTTCTTATCCGGGACCTCTCGAGTGGCTATGAGGCCGAGGAAGGGGTTGGAGAAAGGGAACATTGGCACGGAACTTTCTCGGCCATCTGGCAGCAGGGCACTCTCCTCCTCGCCGAATGAGCTGGAACTGGAGTGTCTGAATCACAAATGAGAAACGGTGTCGTGCGGAAAGCTTGATGACCAACCTCTTTGGAACTACAGTCCCAAGGGGGAAGAAGGAAAAAGTGGCCACTTAAATCGCCCCTAACCCAACCCCTCTCATTTCACTCCACAGCTTCTCAGATGAGCGCAATTTTCGACGCCCACATCATCTCGGAGCTATTCTGCGTCTAGCCCGTGTGGGAAAAAAAAGAAATAAAAATTCAACCGTAGGACTGTTTGGGCTGCGTTCATTTCACTAACCTGTTGCTCGGGGCAGCGGCGATGCAACGCAGCAATACAAACAGGAGTAAGATGAGCGCCGGCATCCTCGGGTGATGCATGGTGACGGATCTGCAAAGGGCGGGAAGAAAAAAAAAATGCAGATTGTAATTTTGAGGTGTGTCGAGGCTAATACGAGAACACGTGAATGGGAATAATTATCGGCTGCAGCTTTGATGATGTTGAAAAATTTGGCACAATTACAGACAATAATATTCATGATACTAATATGATATTTTAAAACCCTTTCAGGGACAGCAGTCACTACATTGGACATCTTATCATGTTGTCAGGTTATCATTATCAGTGCATGAAAGGGTTAAACTCCACTTGACCGATGTGATTTTGTGGTTTAAAAAAAAAAGAAAGAAAGAAAATGGTGCGTCTTAGAAATGTTATGAAATCAATTAATAATATTTGACTTTGGAAAAAAGTAAAGGCAAATATATATAAAAGTGAGTGAACCTAACGATCAAATGTTGAGACTTTAAATAATATCGAAATTTGATATCATTTCAAATAAAAATAAAACTAAAAATCAGAAGGCAACATTTTTGTGGTAATAAAAATCCAAGAACATTGAAAATGGATTAAAATGCTAAAAAAAAATCCCAAAGTACATCTATTAATAAAATATCATAAATATTGTACAGTTGCAGGTTGTGGATCATTTTGTATGATAATCAAATTTACTCTGCATTTTATAGCCATTTCTTAAAATGAGCGTTTTTTTTTTTTTTCAATTAAAAAAAGTAGACAGACAAAAAGAATGTATACTGTACATCCATTGCATAACATTTTGCTTGTCGATTGCGGCCAAAAGAATGTATACTGTATATCCATTGCATAACATTTTGCTTGTCGATTGCGGCCACCTACTTTTGAACAGAGACCCTCTCGCTTGTGCACGAGGATTCAAAGATTAGTTGACACACACACACACACACACACACAAAAAAAAAAACAATTTAAAAAGTCAACTTACATTGCGTCGCTGATGCCGAACTGGAGCCTGATCTAACGTGGAGCCGTTCACAGCTTTGCCACGCTGTCTCCCGATGCGCCGACACTTATAGGTGTCGCGCTCCAACCACTTGTGACATCAGTTCTCCATATATAGCTGTTTTTTTTTTCCCATTCACAATGAATGTGATTGATTCAGGGATATGTGTGTGTGTGTGTGTTGCATGGCAAATATATGCATAGCAGTGTTTTAAAGTCACGCCCTTCAGCACTTGCCCGCCAACTTTCACAGCACTCACACCCACACCGAAATCCGTCATCCGCCACCATCCCCATCATCGGTGTGACAAATGGGACTGACCCTTCTGAAAAACGAAACCGCGGAGGAAGGCTGGCGTACCTCCGGGGTGCTTTCTGAAGTTTTAGGTCGCCTCAACTCTGACCCTTCCTGCTTCGCTCTGGACTTCAGTTGACGATGAATAATGAATGGTGTGCTATTACTGTCATTAATAATGAAGGGTGGCTCATTATTTTGAGAGGACAAGTCACAACAAGTGAGAAAGTATAAATTACAATAGCACTGAACCGAATCTTTTTTTTTTCAAATGTATTTCTTTGCCATGTACAGAATGTTTTGACTAGTGTCAGAAATGAATAATATGGAAAAAAGTGCTCATTTTTGAACCAAAAAGTCACTTTTTAAAGTACTAGGCCATAGGTGTCAAACTCAAGGCCCGGGGGCCAGATCTGACCCGGCACATCATTTTATGTGGCCCGCAAAAGCAAAACAAACATGTCAACTTTCATGATGCTTGCTAAGATCTCGACCAAAATTTAAAATTCTCATATTTAATAAATAAGAGAGATATTGCAAGCATTTTCTTGTTACCAAACACTTATTACAGTAATTTAAACAATAGTTGAATAGACCGTTATTACTGACTTTTTGATAGGTTTTCAGTCATAACGGCCCTCCAAGGGAAATGGGAACTAAAATGTGGCCCACGACAAAAATGAGTTCGACACCCTGTAATAGGCGTTACACGATCAGAATTTTGAAGCCGGTAACCGATCAGTGTGTTTAACCCTTTTGGGGAAAGCGGTTACTACAGTGGACAGGTTTTCATGTTATCAGGTTACAGGGTGCAGGAAAGGGTTAAAAAAAAAGTCTATTTAAACAATTTATTTACTCTACAGTTGATCACTGCACATGGCGGGGTATTGCCAGCAGCCCGCCCCACGAATCGCAAAAATCCACATCTAATTGTCGTCCTTTGAAATGCATTAGGTGAAAAATAAAAACAATTAAACCCCCAAAATTCTTCCCAAATGAAACGGTTTAGGAAAGAATTGGATGGCGATCAGATCCCACAAACATAGACAAACAAAATCCGTACAAAAAAAATTCTTCCCAAATGAATTGGAAAGAATTGGATGGCGATCGGATCCCACAAACATAGACAAACAAAATCCGTACAAAAAAAAAAAAAACCTATATATATATTTATGCGGGTTCAAAATAACCAGGAAAAACGATCCCATTAACAAAAAGCTCTTGCAAAGGCAAGGAAATAGAAACTCTCGATATTATCAACGAAACGACTGGAGTCCAATTTCGCGAAACAAAAACATAAAAAACAAAATAACAAATATGCACAAGGCGACAGGCTATAGAGCAAAAATGACAATGACAAGCTGGAGATGTCTACAAAACAACTTGAGCAAGAGCAGCAACAAGGTCAATAATCCGACACGGATTTGGCACTTGGGAAGTCCTTCAATCCATGGTTTAACTTCATGAACAAATTGGCAGCGGGTGTGCGCGCTGGAGGGAAAGCCCTCCTCTGCCACCTGCCGGAGACACACAAGAACAGGATCATGACACCAAAATGCCGACAATCGTTCGATACACGGAAAATGAGAAGGAAAAACCCGACCCCTGCCGCGCGAAAAATCCACATTTAACAAAATGTAAAAAAAAAAAATATATGTATATGATGAAACACCTTGAATTATGATTTTGTGGATCCAATCACAGACATCAGTGATTTATCAGCAAATGATGACATTACAACTGACTAGCGGATCATCTTTTATTGGAAATAAATGCATTGCCCTAGCCGACCCACTGCCTAAGATTTCCTCACACACACACACACACACACACACACGCACACACACACACACACACACACACGCACACACACACACACACACACACACACACACACACACACACACACACACTTCCCCACCTTAAAACAATGCCACTCACACACCGAGCCTGAAAAACAAATATGAGTCCATGAAATGAAAATGACCTTGTTCATGTGGGCTGATGCTTTGTTTAAGGTTTGACGTTATAAATATGCAAAAATATGCCATTTTCACTCCACTTTTGACACCACCGATGTATATCGCACCCATTTTTGCATTATTGTGTAAGATCTTTGGGAGCACGAATGAGCTGGCGCGATACGGTTAGGCCGCTGTTCACCCAGAGATTTTGTGGCTCTGGTCATCGGGTTCACACCAACACGAGTTGATTATTTGAACAGATATGAGAAACAATTATTCTCCTTATTTGCTGCAAATCTTATTTTCTTGTGTTTTTTTTGTGCCCAGGTCAAAGTATTCCGCTGTCGCCATTTTGTGGCCTCATCCCACCAAGCGATCTGAAGTGAGTTGAGGCGCTTCATTTTAACACAAGTAATGCTTCTCCGGCATCCTGTGGCATCTCTAGCCGATTATACTTCTTATGTCCAAGATCAATAAAACACAGTTCAGCCAAAAAAAAAAAAAAAGACTTCAGTTGGAATGGGTTGTTTTCAAATGAGTTATTTTCACAATAGTCAGTTTCTTCGCAGGATGTTCCGCTTCGGCCTTTTTGCCAACTTTGCGGTCGTCCTCGTCGCTTCTTGACCTGAGTCTCTCGGCGGCCTCGTGCGCGTTACATTCAGCGTCAAAGCCGTTGTTGGGAACCCCCTCGATATCCTTCGAGGCCCTTGCGCTGAGTCGATCACTTGATTGGATGCAAAGTTCCTTTTGCTTGGGGGTTTTGGGCTCATCCTGCTCCTTCCGAAACTGCTTTCGGAGGAAGATGATCACAGCGAAGGTGAAAAAAAAGGAGACGCCACTGATACCAGAGACCAGACCCAGGAAAACAACCCTGCAAATAGGATGAAGTTAATGGCACATATGTTCCTAATAAAAATGCTATTTCTGATGTCATACCGATACATATCTGAATCATAAAGGCGACACGCCCCTCTGCCGCCGCACTTTTTCACCGACCACTTCAGGCACGTCAAATCGATAAACGCCCCGAAATAAATCGGCGCTGGAATTCCACCTGCGGAAAAGCGAATCATCAACCGTCAATTCCAAATCGTCAAAAAAAAAAAATAATTAAGCAGATATCATTGTCAGCTCATACCGAGAACCCGAACGATCATGGTCTGCATTCCCAGGGCAAGGGATTTAAGATGCGGGGAGATGCATCTGTAATAACAATAACAATGCATTTTTTTCATCTGTCCATCCATTTTCTGATCCGCTTTTCCCTCACATTGGTCGCGTGGCATGCTGGAGCTAGCCGACTTCGGGCGGTATGCGGGTTGCACCCTGAACTAGTTTCCAGTCAATCGCAGGGCACACATGGACGAACAACCATTCATGCTCACACTCACACCCAGGGATAATTTAGAGTGTTCCATTTGCCTGTCATGCATGATTTTGGAATGTGGGAGTACCCGGAGAAAACCCACACAGGCAAGGAGTGAACATGCAAACTCCACACAGGAAGGTCGGAGCTGGAATCGAACCCTGCACCTCTGCACTGTGATATTGACGCGCTAACCAGTCGACCACCGGCCCGCTACGTTTTTGTTTTTGTTTCCCCCCC
>NW_017806173.1:701108-705724 GCF_001891065.2 Hippocampus comes
TATCCGCTGTAGCTGAGGCAGCCAGCCAGACATGGCGATATGTACGTGATGCCACTGTCCGAGCACACCGGGTCCCAGACGTCTGCCGAGCACGAACAGTTGCTGTTGCACTCAGAGAAGAGCGTTTGGCCCCCGCGTAACACTCCCGGCATCCTGTCAGCGAACGGTAAAAAGAACATTCTTTTATACTGTACTGGATAACCGTCATCTAAACCCCCACATCCCCACTATACCCCCACCTCCTCGCCAAAAGTACTGACCCATTGTATGAGGTGGTGAGTCCAGCCACGGGAATGTTGTCGCACTTGGTGAAGAATTTGAGAAACACGAGGAGGTAGGCGCCGAGGGACACCGCGAAAGAGAACTGAGCCCCTGACACAACGCTGAGCTTGTATCGCTTCATCACGACACCCCCGAGAAAGATCCCCACGGCAACGGCCGGGAGTGTCAGCACCCCTGCAAATAAAAATAGGAAAGGAAAAAAAAAAAGGGGGAGTTAAAGTGGGCAATTTAGCAACCCACCTCTCTACTGTCCTTCCCCTTTCGCTGTTATTTGACTTCCTTATCTGATCGACATGACACAACTATGCGAGGCATCAAATGAATTTGAATTCCTTTGCACTATGTTGCTACGTGTCCGTAAATCCTTTAGATGTGAGAACAGGCCAATGGTTTCCCTTTTCCTAATTCGATCCACACTTGTGCCTTTAACCCTTTCATGCACCATTAATGATAAACATGATCACATCATAGGCTGTCCACTGTAGCGACCGCTGTCCCTGAAAGGGTTTTTAAAAAAAATGCATCAAAAGAAATGTCATTTTACCGATGAGGAAATTGGCTCTGGATGCCGACTGTCCAAACTGTTGCTCGATATATTTGGCATTAAAGGTGAACATGCCAACGAGGGAGTTGAACTTGAGCGTGCTGCCGCAAATAAGTAGGAAGTAGGTGGGATTACACAGCAGGTGCTTCAGCGAGGAAAGAAACCCTTCAAGAGATCAAGCAAAGTGCTTTCAGTTTGATGGTATACAGGATTTGTGGTTCAAAAAGTCAAAGCTCCGTCAAACCTTTGGCAACGTCTGCTGTCTTTGTTACGGGCTTGTTGTTGGTACAATCCGCTCTTGGATTCGGATTCTCCTTCTCGGGTACGGGTTTGGCCTCTTTGACATCGGGTGAGCGGGGGAAGAACCAGAAGGGAATGCTGGCGAGGAAGAGGAGGCCGGCGGACACCAGCATACCCAACCACCAAGCTCCCACCCAGCGAGCATCGTTTGGAGAGATGGTTACACTTTCTGGGAAGGAGCAGAAGATTTGAATTATTTTCAAACTAGAGGAGGGGTGCCCAAGTTTGGTCCTCGAGAGTCCCTATTCAGGCTGTTCCAGATGTCTCCCTCGTCCAACACCAACTGATTCAAATGGAGGGTGACGTCTAAAACAAGCTTGATTGGGGCTCTCAAGGAGCAGACTTGGGTAACCCCCGACCTAGGATTCCAGTGGTACATCGACTTCCGAAATGAATTGGTTCTGAAAGAAATTTCTTCACAAGTTTGTCAGTAGAGACACGTTTTCCATGTAAATGCCCTAATTTGTTCCATGCCCACCCAAAATTCAGACAAAAGTTTTTCCTAAAGCATAAAAATGCATGGCTGATTGAACACTTAAAAGTGTCCCTAGGTGCGAGTGTGAGCACGGATGCTTGTTAGTCTCTGTGTGCCCTGCAATCGGCTGGCAACCGGTTCAGGGTGTCCCCCGCCTACTGCCCGAAGACAGCTGGGATAGGCTCCAGCACTCCCCTCGACCCTTGTGAGGATAAAGCGGAACAGAAAATGGATGGATGGATGGATGGATGGATCAATATCAATGTACCACTCGATTGCAAAACCGACCTTATAGTGACCATGTAAGCAGGCGTGATTCCCAGGGAGCTGATAAAGGCGCTGAGAACGGACACGGCCATGTAGGAGGTGAAACTGCGGCTGCAGCTTTTGGCTTGGGGGCACTGCCCCAGTTTGACGGATGTACTGCTGCCCGCCGGGAAGGAAGCAGACACGCAAGTGCAGTTGTGGAACACCTGTAGGAGGAGGTTAGATTTTTCCTTATCTGTGGTTGTTTGGAGTTTGTCTCCGGAATGCACCTTTGGGCAACATTGTGTTTTCTGTCGACGGCTAAAAAGCAATGAGGGGGGGGGGCCCTACTGTTTTTTTGCCGTATCCGCTGTAGCTGAGGCAGCCAGCCAGACATGGCGATATGTACGTGATGCCACTGTCCGAGCACACCGGGTCCCAGACGTCTGCCGAGCACGAACAGTTGCTGTTGCACTCAGAGAAGAGCGTTTGGCCCCCGCGTAACACTCCCGGCATCCTGTCAGCGAACGGTAAAAAGAACATTCTTTTATACTGTACTGGATAACCGTCATCTAAACCCCCACATCCCCACTATACCCCCACCTCCTCGCCAAAAGTACTGACCCATTGTATGAGGTGGTGAGTCCAGCCACGGGAATGTTGTCGCACTTGGTGAAGAATTTGAGAAACACGAGGAGGTAGGCGCCGAGGGACACCGCGAAAGAGAACTGAGCCCCTGACACAACGCTGAGCTTGTATCGCTTCATCACGACACCCCCGAGAAAGATCCCCACGGCAACGGCCGGGAGTGTCAGCACCCCTGCAAATAAAAATAGGAAAGGAAAAAAAAAAAGGGGGGAGTTAAAGTGGGCAATTTAGCAACCCACCTCTCTACTGTCCTTCCCCTTTCGCTGTTATTTGACTTCCTTATCTGATCGACATGACACAACTATGCGAGGCATCAAATGAATTTGAATTCCTTTGCACTATGTTGCTACGTGTCCGTAAATCCTTTAGATGTGAGAACAGGCCAATGGTTTCCCTTTTCCTAATTCGATCCACACTTGTGCCTTTAACCCTTTCATGCACCATTAATGATAAACATGATCACATCATAGGCTGTCCACTGTAGCGACCGCTGTCCCTGAAAGGGTTTTTAAAAAAAATGCATCAAAAGAAATGTCATTTTACCGATGAGGAAATTGGCTCTGGATGCCGACTGTCCAAACTGTTGCTCGATATATTTGGCATTAAAGGTGAACATGCCAACGAGGGAGTTGAACTTGAGCGTGCTGCCGCAAATAAGTAGGAAGTAGGTGGGATTACACAGCAGGTGCTTCAGCGAGGAAAGAAACCCTTCAAGAGATCAAGCAAAGTGCTTTCAGTTTGATGGTATACAGGATTTGTGGTTCAAAAAGTCAAAGCTCCGTCAAACCTTTGGCAACGTCTGCTGTCTTTGTTACGGGCTTGTTGTTGGTACAATCCGCTCTTGGATTCGGATTCTCCTTCTCGGGTACGGGTTTGGCCTCTTTGACATCGGGTGAGCGGGGGAAGAACCAGAAGGGAATGCTGGCGAGGAAGAGGAGGCCGGCGGACACCAGCATACCCAACCACCAAGCTCCCACCCAGCGAGCATCGTTTGGAGAGATGGTTACACTTTCTGGGAAGGAGCAGAAGATTTGAATTATTTTCAAACTAGAGGAGGGGTGCCCAAGTTTGGTCCTCGAGAGTCCCTATTCAGGCTGTTCCAGATGTCTCCCTCGTCCAACACCAACTGATTCAAATGGAGGGTGACGTCTAAAACAAGCTTGATTGGGGCTCTCAAGGAGCAGACTTGGGTAACCCCCGACCTAGGATTCCAGTGGTACATCGACTTCCGAAATGAATTGGTTCTGAAAGAAATTTCTTCACAAGTTTGTCAGTAAAGACACGTTTTCCATGTAAATGCCCTAATTTGTTCCATGCCCACCCAAAATTCAGACAAAAGTTTTTCCTAAAGCATAAAAATGCATCAAAATATGTAACAAATGTTACGATTAGATTATCGCACAATAAATGAGAGTTGTGCATCATGTAAAAAACAAAGAATAGAGTAAAGAATAAAAATGACGGTCATTTAACTTTTAACTGCGTCCTCATCGTTTTTTGCCCTCTTTAGTCCATGTTCTCTCTCTCAGAAGTGTTTTTTGCCTGGCCTTTTGTAAAACACTGATCCAAGGATGTTTGCTTTTCTCGGCTTTTAACAATCCTTTCGAAAATGTCCAAAGCAAACATCAGCATAGTGAGCGATCGCCCGACTGGTGAACACTTTTTTTGGGTGATTCACATTCACAAAACCATTGGAACACCTCCTGGGCGAATGACGAGGACGCTGCATCGACACCTAACTATCCAATCTACACACAAAGACACATCGAAGTCCATCTTAGCCAATGGGATGCCAGGATGATGCTCGGTAATAGCCAATGGCAGAGCAGCTACGAGTATGTTGCATTCAGGAAACTCCGAGTTGCGAATAGCGAGCCAGACTATATCTATACCTTTCGTATGTTGAAATTTCTTTCGTAACAAGAGGCAATATTTTCCTGTTGAGATGTTTTGTAATTTGAAAATTTCATATGAAGAGAAGTTCGTAAATCGAGGTGCCACTGTATATACCATATGATGCCTGAGCCTTACGTCCTTTTCACACTGCACTTAGCTGTCGTCAAACCCGTTCATCGTGTGTTGATGAGAGGCAGGGACTTCAATGAAGAGGGGCTTGTCCTG
>NW_017806173.1:709825-749856 GCF_001891065.2 Hippocampus comes
CTTTTTGCTTGGGGGCACTGCCCCAGTTTGACGGATGTACTGCTGCCCGCCGGGAAGGAAGCAGACACGCAAGTGCAGTTGTGGAACACCTGTAGGAGGAGGTTAGATTTTTCCTTATCTGTGGTTGTTTGGAGTTTGTCTCCGGAATGCACCTTTGGGCAACATTGTGTTTTCTGTCGACGGCTAAAAAGCAATGAGGGGGGGGGGCCCTACTGTTTTTTTGCCGTATCCGCTGTAGCTGAGGCAGCCAGCCAGACATGGCGATATGTACGTGATGCCACTGTCCGAGCACACCGGGTCCCAGACGTCTGCCGAGCACGAACAGTTGCTGTTGCACTCAGAGAAGAGCGTTTGGCCCCCGCGTAACACTCCCGGCATCCTGTCAGCGAACGGTAAAAAGAACATTCTTTTATACTGTACTGGATAACCGTCATCTAAACCCCCACATCCCCACTATACCCCCACCTCCTCGCCAAAAGTACTGACCCATTGTATGAGGTGGTGAGTCCAGCCACGGGAATGTTGTCGCACTTGGTGAAGAATTTGAGAAACACGAGGAGGTAGGCGCCGAGGGACACCGCGAAAGAGAACTGAGCCCCTGACACAACGCTGAGCTTGTATCGCTTCATCACGACACCCCCGAGAAAGATCCCCACGGCAACGGCCGGGAGTGTCAGCACCCCTGCAAATAAAAATAGGAAAGGAAAAAAGAAAAAGGGGGAGTTAAAGTGGGCAATTTAGCAACCCACCTCTCTACTGTCCTTCCCCTTTCGCTGTTATTTGACTTCCTTATCTGATCGACATGACACAACTATGCGAGGCATCAAATGAATTTGAATTCCTTTGCACTATGTTGCTACGTGACCGTAAATCCTTTAGATGTGAGAACAGGCCAATGGTTTCCCTTTTCCTAATTCGATCCACACTTGTGCCTTTAACCCTTTCATGCACCATTAATGATAAACATGATCACATCATAGGCTGTCCACTGTAGCGACCGCTGTCCCTGAAAGGGTTTTTAAAAAAAATGCATCAAAAGAAATGTCATTTTACCGATGAGGAAATTGGCTCTGGATGCCGACTGTCCAAACTGTTGCTCGATATATTTGGCATTAAAGGTGAACATGCCAACGAGGGAGTTGAACTTGAGCGTGCTGCCGCAAATAAGTAGGAAGTAGGTGGGATTACACAGCAGGTGCTTCAGCGAGGAAAGAAACCCTTCAAGAGATCAAGCAAAGTGCTTTCAGTTTGATGGTATACAGGATTTGTGGTTCAAAAAGTCAAAGCTCCGTCAAACCTTTGGCAACGTCTGCTGTCTTTGTTACGGGCTTGTTGTTGGTACAATCCGCTCTTGGATTCGGATTCTCCTTCTCGGGTACGGGTTTGGCCTCTTTGACATCGGGTGAGCGGGGGAAGAACCAGAAGGGAATGCAACCTGGGAACTCGCAAAATGAGTAAAAAACAAACGTCTCTGGAAAGTTTCTTTGGGAAGGGGAAAAGGCCCAGCCAGGAGACAGAAGAGGAGCCTACGACTTCCAAGAAAAAGAAAGCTACATTTAATTGACAATACCCGGAGTCCTACTTAAAATACGGATTTATCTCTAAGGGAGATTCCCACGTATCAACCCTATAATGCCGCGATGGTGAGTCGTATTTTTCATGCATTTTGTATCTTATTTTGAAGGCAGGTTTAAACGTTACCATCGCGACCAGAGAGTGTTGCGGCCAGATAGGACGTTCCTTTTGTCATGATTCATGTTTATTATTACGTTTTGAAAATACCATAGTTTTCATGCAGGTCATATTATATTATTTTGTTGTATATATCTATCATACCTTCAAGGCCTGTCCCTGAAAATATTGTCTCACATTAAACTGATCCGTAGGGCAAAAAAGGCTGCCCTAATCCATTCCAAGGCCCCCCAAAATTCAGACATAAATGTTTTCTAAAGCATAAAAAATGCATCAAAATATCTAACAAATACAATTACAATTACAATTAGATGATTGCACAATAAATGAGAGCTGTGCATAATGTAAAAAAACAAAGAATGGATTAAAGAATAAAAATGACGGTCATTTAACTTTTAACTGCGTCCTCATCGTTTTTTGCCCTCTTTAGTCCATGTTCTCTCTCTCAGAAGTGTTTTTTGCCTGGCGTTTTGTAAAACACTGATCCAAGGATGTTTGCTTTTGTCGGCTTTTAACAATCCTTTCGAAAATGTCCAAAGCAAACATCAGCATAGTGAGCGATCGCCCGACTGGTGAACACTTTTTTTGGGTGATTCACATTCACAAAACCATTGGAACACCTCCTGGGCGAATGACGAGGACGCTGCATCGACACCTAACTATCCAATCTACACACAAAGACACATCGAAGTCCATCTTAGCCAATGGGATGCCAGGATGATGCTCGGTAATAGCCAATGGCAGAGCAGCTACGAGTATGTTGCATTCAGGAAACTCCGAGTTGCGAATAGCGAGCCAGACTATATCTATACCTTTCGTATGTTGAAATTTCTTTCGTAACAAGAGGCAATATTTTCCTGTTGAGATGTTTTGTAATTTGAAAATTTCATATGAAGAGACGTTCGTAAATCGAGGTGCCACTGTATATACCATATGATGCCTGAGCCTTACGTCCTTTTCACACTGCACTTAGCTGTCGTCAAACCCGTTCATCGTGTGTTGATGAGAGGCAGGGACTTCAATGAAGAGGGGCTTGCCTAGCCATTTAGTCCCAGTTTGCCGGATTTATTTATAGGTAATAACATGAGGACAATGGAGGAGGCCTTAAAAAAATGAGGTGTCTCAGTGTCCCGAGTTTTGGGACACATTTAGTATATTGATGTGTTTAATCAGGATCCTGCTCAGCCTGAAATAAAGCAGTCTAGTTGTTGCTGTAGCAAACGTGATTAAAACCCTTTGATGCACCAATAATTACAACCTGTAACCCACTGGTGTCAAACTCAAGGCCCGGGGGCCGGATCCGGCCCGCCACCTCATTTTATGTGGCCCGCAAAAGCAAATCAAACATGTGAACTTTTGTTTGTTTGTTTGTTTGTTTGTTTGTTTGTTTATTGAACATATATAAAACATACAATAACAGATGACAAAATGCAAACAAAAATTATGAAAGGAAAATAAAAGTAAGTAAACTGTATGTCAACTTCCATAATGCTAGCTAAAATCTCAACCAAAATTTAAAATTCTCATTTGTAATAAATAAGAAGGATATTGTAAGCATTATGACCAAACCCGTCATGACAGTAACTTCAACAAAAGTGGTGTAAACCGTTATTCTTGACGTCTTGATATGGTTTCGGTCATAACGGTTTGCCCAATTGAATCCACTTTGTTAATGCCACTATGATCACGTCACAATTAGCATTGGTATGGAAACACTTGAGACTCACCCATATCAACATATCCAACGTCAACATATAGATTGGCGCAGTAGGACCCGAGGAGGTAGCCAAATACAGGACCTAGGAGAGCAATGGTCTGGATACAAGCTGCCAAACAAGAAAGTGAAAACCATCAAATTTTTTTTTTTTTGATCAAGGTGCTCCAATAAAGAGATGAAGGAAATGTCTTCTACCGATGTAGAATGGCGAGTTTTCAGCTTTCGCAAAGTCATCGATGTACGAGATACCCAGAGGGGTAACAGGAGTCTCTCCAATTCCCCGCAAGGCATTCCCCAAAAACACGTAGATCCACATATTGGAACTGGACTCCTTTTCGCAGGCTGCACAAACACAATGAATGGTGGGGTGTTCACAGTCAAAACTCGACATAAGTACCACTTTTCTTGCATACGCTTTGTTGTTTGAAGCAGTTGTAGGTGAAAGAGGAGAGAATGAAAATGTCTTTTCACCAGTGGATCAGAGAGGTCATGCTCAAAACGTGCATGACGTCCCACACGACTGCTACAAGCTATGTTTGAAGGTAAACAAGAAGCTGTAGCATCCAGTGATGAAAAAAGGGACTGGTTCACTTCTCCTGTCCCGTGTAATTCTGCTTCAATTCCAAGCGCCGAATCTCAGTTCCAAATGCGCGTCCGCGCTCCATGCCGACACTCTATCTATCTTTCTATAATTTCAAATTAATGAATAATGTAAACAATCAGAAAATAATAAATGCTGATCACATCATACAAGCATCTATGTGCAGAAACCAATACAATAATGGAGCGTAGTCGTTGCAAAGTTTCAGATTTATTTTATTTTTTTTGTGCCTTTGACCACAGTGTAAACACGAAATAAATCTTTCCATTTCTTGTTTTTGTTCATGTTATTTTTAATATGCCTCAACAGAAAAGAACCAGTAATGGAAAAGATCGGCAATCAAGGGATGCTCGGTTCTCTCTGAGTGTCATGATACAATCAGGTTTGAATTTTAAAAGCTGATCAAATTTTGCAATGTACACATAGTTCCAACTTTTTGTTGTTGTTGTTTTTTGACAACCCATCTAAGTCAAAGAAAATGCATAGATTTTTTTTTGTTTTGTTTTAATAAATAATTTTAATTCTAAAAGTTGTTTTTTTTACATTTTCAGATTTTTACTGTTATGTCTTGTGATTTCAGACTTTGGGATTACTTCCATTACCACATCGTTGATGTGTAAAGCACAAATCTTTTTTTTATGTTTGTTTTATTTTGGTTTGTTTTCTTTTCCTAAAATTTAAAACCTTATGGCCTGAATTTAGCACCATAGAATCAGTTTGCTAAATACAAGCAGCATAGCAGAGCAGCAGCTGATTATTAAGTTCCCATCCTTTCAGAATTCAGAGCTCTGTAGGAAAGAAAAACAGCATTTCTTCATTCCTACTCCGATGAAAACACAGCTGACTGGAGGACAACAGCAAAACTATGTAAAGATTTCCCCCTAGTGGGGAACGGTGAACCCAATGATAACCTACACTTGAAAAACATGGTGTGTTGTATGTACTGCACTGCATTTTATTTTGTCAAAAGGTGACACAATAGAATCATCTGAACCACCTGATGAAATAAAAGTGAGTAAATTCAACACACCATTTTAAAAAAATTATATCATATTACTTCTATGGGGGGCGGCCTGGTGGTCCAGTGGTTAGCGTGTAGACCTCACAGTGCAGTGCACAATTCCAGCTCCGTTCCTGATTTAGACATTTGTGTTATTGTATTTCAGACTAAAATGTAACAATCTGTCTGAATGGAAATACAAAAACAGATAAACATTTGATTTCTAGTCAGTCAACTAAACAACATAAGTGATGAGATGTGTGTCCCATGCACTTTACATTTAAAGGCCGTCACATACACATACAAATGGTCTGAAAGTCAGTCAAGTGAATGTTGCTGGCATTTTTTTTTTTTTTTGAAAACCTCAACAGATACCTTGAGAGTTGAGATGCCACGCCGGCGTTTACCGCTAATCTCTCCGTTGGAGACGTAGAGAGCCAGCTGGCTGGTCATTTTGGTTCTGTCCTCAAAGGTTTCCTCCATCTTGAAGTCAGGTTTTCACCACTTTAACTTGCTGCTCTGTGTGGAAATCCAACTGGGCCGCCTCTTCAGAAACAAAGGAAATAATCCTTGTAAAAGCATCGTTCAAGCGTGAACGCCTTGACTTCAGGGTGATTGTCCATGGAAAGTAGTTCTGTCACAAAAAGGCATCTCACAAAATGCAAAGTAGTCCCAGGATGAGGAAAGATGTATTGTTTACATGCAGGTACGGATGTATCTAGCAAGGGAGCTAGCTGTCTAGCTCCCTAGCTAGTTAACTCGATAGCTAGATAGATGGATAGCTGTGTAGCTAGCTAACTAGCTAGTTGATAGCTAGCTAGCTAATTAGCTAAGGAATAATTTACTAAACTTACAAATGTTCTTCAAACCAACATGTTTTACATTTCAGAACTTGCAAAGTAGGCATCTTTTGCTTTGATTACAGCTTTGCAAACTAATTAGCGTCCTCTCAATCCCTTCCATGAGGAAACCACTTGAAATGGTTCTCCAACAGTCTTTAAGGAGTTCCCAGATGTACTAAGCACACGTTGGCTACTTTGATTTCACTCTGCCGTTCAACTCTTCCCCCGACCATTTCAACTGGGTTTAGATCAGGGGATTGGCCACATCGCTCGACCAAGCGCTCCATCACCTTCCGTCTTGCTCAAATAGCCTTGCTCCATACTTCACTATAGGAACTTCATATACATATAGGAACCATCCGCTCATTCCGGGTCACAAATCATCATCCACATCATCAAACTGACAGAGAAAATACAAATATTTCCAAAGCTGTCATCTGGGCAAAAGGTACCTACTTTTAAAAAATATATATAAAACATATTTTAGTGTGATTAATACCGAATCAGAGGGTGTTTCCAAATGTTTGATTGGTCCTGTACAGTAGCAGGAGCCATCCCTCATGTTGATTTCATTTTACGGAATAACCTGAAAAACCACTGCGACATCTCCGTCAACACCACAGGTGTTTCTCTGAGTATCTCACTGAAATTTGACATGACTTTTTTTTTTTCTAAAACTGAGCCCATAAAAATCAATCCACTAATCAACACGTGTTTGTTTTTCCACTGCTATTAATCAAATTCATCCAAATCTGAACATGTCACATTAACTTATCGGTCATAAAAATGGCATGTATAGAAATAAATGAACAAATGAACAAGTGGAATCCAGTACCTAGTGCATCCTCAGGCCCGTCTCGGGGGACTCTTCCCTCCTGTCGAGGCCACCGGCCATCGCGGGGTGAAAAAAAAAAACAAAAAAAAACAGACCTGCTGAGCCAGACTTGCTATCCTGCAGCTTGTGGCGCGGGACAAAAGGCCGTGCACATTTTTATTCCGTATGCATGCAAGTGCCTCCAGGAGGGCAGAGCAACAAGTGAGGAGAGGTGGAGCATCCTGATTATAAGGAATTTCAGACCAGGCCCTTTTGTGCAATAACTTCTCTATTTTTATACTGCACTGGGATTTCAGTTTAAGATGAGTAATAACTTGAATACTGTAAATCCACTGACACATCATTTACCCTTTTTTTTTTGACGCCTCCATACTATTCATTTTAGCAGGAGAGTTCATTTTTATAGGTGCAGATCTTGCGCTTGTGATCTCTCGATGAAAAAGTGAAAACCATCAATTTTTTTTTTTGATCACGCTGCTCAAATAAAGAGATGAAGGAAATGTCTTCTACCGATGTAGAATGGCGAGTTTTCAGCTTTCGCAAAGTCATCGATGTATGAGATACCCAGAGGTGTAACAGGAGTCTCTCCGATTCCCCGCAAGGCATTCCCCAAAAACACGTAGATCCACATATTGGAACTGGACTCCTTTTCGCAGGCTGCACAAACACAATGAATGGTGGGGTGTTCACAGTCAAAACTCGACATAAGTACCACTTTTCTTGCATACGCTTTGTTGTTTGAAGCAGTTGTAGGTGAAAGAGGAGAGAATGAAAATGTCCTTTCACCAGTGGATCAGACACGTCAGGCTGAAAATGTGCACACGTCTGCTACAACCTATGTTTGAAAGTAAACAAGAAGCTGTAGCGTTCATTGATGGAAAAAGAGATTCCTTCACTTCTCCTGTTCGATGTAAATCCATTTCAATTCCAAGCGGCGACTCACAATTCCAATTCCAAATACGCAAGCCATCCATCCGACTGCACCAGCGTAAACTGTCCAACAGCGCCGACATCTCCGCTAAACAAAATGGGGCTGTGAAAAATGCTGCCCATTACAGGCGCAAAAAACAAACGCCCAGCTGTCCAGCTGTGACAGACAAATAGCGCCGACATTACTCTCAATGAAAATCAGTGATGGTACACACGTGCTGCCGAGAAGGCACCTTTAGCGTAGATGCTACGAAGTATTTCAACCACTTGGCAGCTCAAGTATCTAAGGGAGTGATTAAATAATGATAACATGTCTTGATACTGGAGAAGGCAAATCGCGGTATGCCATTGCACCCACAGCCCGAATGAAGATAAGCGGTATAAAAAATGTCAAAGATAAATGATAGTCTGTTGATAGTCATACTGATAGCATCATGAACTCCATCTGAGAAGAAGCCTTCAGAAATAACAGCGTCGGTGTGTGTTTGTACAACAGCAAGTCTGGCAGAACATTCCTGGAAGTGTTGAAACGTCGCCAGCATTTTGAGTTTGTCCATATCTCTTTTTGCATCTTACCATCATTCGGATATTGAGGTTTTCACATTCCACAGGAAATGTTTGCTAGCTACCTTCCCTCGTCTCTAAGAAGCTTCATTCGGCGTTACAAGTGTGGCTTCTGTGAAAAGTTGCCGCTTGTGCTCAGTGGGAGTAAAAAGAAAAGTGAATCCCCAAGGGGGCTGTACCTTGTGCACCCGTTTCGTTCCAGTGGCTCGTGTCATTTTCAGGACTGAGACAAGTGACGGTGCTCATACTTTCATTTTGGAAGGCGGCGATGACTGTATCATACTTGTAGCTGTAAAAGAATGTCTCGGGTCCTTATTTCTTTTTATTCATTTCCATTGAGTGTCGACTGCATGAATTTTCTTACGGTCCCATGAAGAAGTGTGTCAGTCCGGTGAGAAATGCTCCCGCCGCCATGAGGACCGATCCCGCCGCAATGAGCCTGGGCCGGTGCATCTTGGCGCCGAAATGGCTGACCACGGCTAGAAACAGCAAGTTGCCTTCCTCCAGGAAAATAGGGCGATAAAAATTGCATCCAGTTAGGAGGCAAGCAGATACATTTCAAGGGGTGGACTGGCTGACTCCAAAATAAAAGTAATGCAGTCGAGATGGAACGGAGGCATTGATTTCTCTTTGTAACTGCTGTGATTTGATTTACTTTAGCATTCTGGCTAGGCGTCAATGCCCCTGTGCTTCATGTGTCATCACACAGCACAAGAAAAGTTTAACCCTTTCGAGGACAACGGTCACTGCAGTGGACAGCTTATCATGTTATCAGGTTACCGGTTCTCATTTTTGATGCATGAAAAGGTTAAAGTATCCGTATGTAGTTTTACCCAGCTCAAAACTGCCGTCGATAAGGCCGACGCGTGAGCTGGAGAGGTCAAAACGTCTCTCGAGCTGCGTGATGGAGCTCTTGACGAAGGTTCCCGCCAGGGTCTTGCAGAAATAGGCGAAGGACAGCGCCGCGATAAACATCTAGACAAACATGAATGGATTTTTGCTCATACCCACATTCTCACCCAAATGCTGTCACATACACATACAAATGGTCTGAAAGTCAGTCAAGTGAATGTTGCTGGCATTTTTTTTTTTTTTTGAAAACCTCAACAGATACCTTGAGAGTTGAGATGCCACGCCGGCGTTTACCGCTAATCTCTCCGTTGGAGACGTAGAGAGCCAGCTGGCTGGTCATTTTGGTTCTGTCCTCAAAGGTTTCCTCCATCTTGAAGTCAGGTTTTCACCACTTTAACTTGCTGCTCTGTGTGGAAATCCAACTGGGCCGCCTCTTCAGAAACAAAGGAAATAATCCTTGTAAAAGCATCGTTCAAGCGTGAACGCCTTGACTTCAGGGTGATTGTCCATGGAAAGTAGTTCTGTCACAAAAAGGCATCTCACAAAATGCAAAGTAGTCCCAGGATGAGGAAAGATGTATTGTTTACATGCAGGTACGGATGTATCTAGCAAGGGAGCTAGCTGTCTAGCTCCCTAGCTAGTTAACTCGATAGCTAGATAGATGGATAGCTGTGTAGCTAGCTAACTAGCTAGTTGATAGCTAGCTAGCTAATTAGCTAAGGAATAATTTACTAAACTTACAAATGTTCTTCAAACCAACATGTTTTACATTTCAGAACTTGCAAAGTAGGCATCTTTTGCTTTGATTACAGCTTTGCAAACTAATTAGCGTCCTCTCAATCCCTTCCATGAGGAAACCACTTGAAATGGTTCTCCAACAGTCTTTAAGGAGTTCCCAGATGTACTAAGCACACGTTGGCTACTTTGATTTCACTCTGCCGTTCAACTCTTCCCCCGACCATTTCAACTGGGTTTAGATCAGGGGATTGGCCACATCGCTCGACCAAGCGCTCCATCACCTTCCGTCTTGCTCAAATAGCCTTGCTCCATACTTCACTATAGGAACTTCATATACATATAGGAACCATCCGCTCATTCCGGGTCACAAATCATCATCCACATCATCAAACTGACAGAGAAAATACAAATATTTCCAAAGCTGTCATCTGGGCAAAAGGTACCTACTTTTAAAAAATATATATAAAACATATTTTAGTGTGATTAATACCGAATCAGAGGGTGTTTCCAAATGTTTGATTGGTCCTGTACAGTAGCAGGAGCCATCCCTCATGTTGATTTCATTTTACGGAATAACCTGAAAAACCACTGCGACATCTCCGTCAACACCACAGGTGTTTCTCTGAGTATCTCACTGAAATTTGACATGACTTTTTTTTTTTCTAAAACTGAGCCCATAAAAATCAATCCACTAATCAACACGTGTTTGTTTTTCCACTGCTATTAATCAAATTCATCCAAATCTGAACATGTCACATTAACTTATCGGTCATAAAAATGGCATGTATAGAAATAAATGAACAAATGAACAAGTGGAATCCAGTACCTAGTGCATCCTCAGGCCCGTCTCGGGGGACTCTTCCCTCCTGTCGAGGCCACCGGCCATCGCGGGGTGAAAAAAAAAAACAAAAAAAAACAGACCTGCTGAGCCAGACTTGCTATCCTGCAGCTTGTGGCGCGGGACAAAAGGCCGTGCACATTTTTATTCCGTATGCATGCAAGTGCCTCCAGGAGGGCAGAGCAACAAGTGAGGAGAGGTGGAGCATCCTGATTATAAGGAATTTCAGACCAGGCCCTTTTGTGCAATAACTTCTCTATTTTTATACTGCACTGGGATTTCAGTTTAAGATGAGTAATAACTTGAATACTGTAAATCCACTGACACATCATTTACCCTTTTTTTTTTGACGCCTCCATACTATTCATTTTAGCAGGAGAGTTCATTTTTATAGGTGCAGATCTTGCGCTTGTGATCTCTCGATGACTTCTGTTCCTAATGGTTTGGATGTAACCTCCTACGTGTGTTTGTATGATCCTTCATTTTTACTCTTTCATTGTTTCCCGATCCGCCCGTGACCCTTCATTGACTAGCAACCACAAAATCTGCTTTGGCTTCCAAAAATCCCAAGATTAGGATTAAGAATTTTCACATTCCTCAGCGCTTTCACACAAGAAAGTAAAGTTGACACACGTAACGCTCTTCTAAAATACTCATTAAAAAAAGTCATATTGGGTATTTACTCACTTAAATCTGTTTATATCTTTAAATTTGAGTTCTATTGACAGTACCAAAGCATTGAGTCTTGAAAGAAGAGGTGAAGATATTTAGGTTTAGTGCCCCCACTGCTGGTGGAATGTGGCACTGCAAATATTCAAAAGCACAATAACTTGTCGTCTCGACACTCCTGTAAACCAATAAAGTGAGTCACTCTGGCCATTAACAAATTACAATGAAGTAAAATAAGAAGACAAAGCCAAAACAAACAAAATGTGCCAAAGTTTGATGGCGCGTCTCATTTCGTGGGCCAGTACGTTTATGATGAAATTAAAAACAATGTGGAAAAAACAGTGAAACAATTCATACAATCGTACAAAACATGAAGGGATATCACTATACAAATACACTTGACTCAAGATATATATTCGAGATGATCAATGAGGCTACATAAATGCTCGGTGATGATCAAACTGTTCCAGAAGTATTGACTCACTCGGGCCTGTATAATGATGTGATGTAACAGTTCTGTGCGCAAGGACACACAGAAAGTCAGAAGCTGTAACTGAATGGTATGACGCAATTTTGATCGCTCGCACTTCCCCATTTTGTTATATTTAACCACTTTGCTCGTTTCCCCGGTACAATCCTTTTCAATACAAAACACAAAACATAAAAAGAAGCTCTTGTTAGAGTTACTTAGTCCCCTTTGACTTAAAGTAGTTCAGTGAAGTAACAGCAGCCCCTCGAAAAAGGTTGATACTGCCTTGTAATAGCAGATAGATGCCACAAGAGGGCGGCTAAAAACTACGACCGATATGCCAAAAGATGGCGCCAAAGCAGCATTGTGAATGCTTTTTTTTTCAGCGAATAACAGATAAGAGGATCCGAAAATACCCTTTGGGGCATTTGTTAAATGGTACTTTCCTTGTCTGTGTTGTCTTTATTTTGGGCTATATTGATATTAGCGTGTCCATTCACTCCATTCTCCTCGAGTCCTTTTTCTTTGGCTTGCTCCCTCAATGCTAACTTCTTCTGCCTCTGGACAAGTTTGCGATACAGACCTCCCCACATCATGTTCGACAAGAAGTACAGACCGGTGATCAACCCCATGAATGTCCACCTGGAATGTATTTGTACAGTTAATTTTCAAACGCCGCATCCATTTTGATTAGTTTTGCATTTTTTTCAGTCCGGGAGTTGTGCGGATTAAAAGGACGAGTGAAAGTAAACAAGAAGCTGTAGCGTTCATTGATGGAAAAAGAGATTCCTTCACTTCTCCTGTTCGATGTAAATCCATTTCAATTCCAAGCGGCGACTCACAATTCCAATTCCAAATACGCAAGCCATCCATCCGACTGCACCAGCGTAAACTGTCCAACAGCGCCGACATCTCCGCTAAACAAAATGGGGCTGTGAAAAATGCTGCCCATTACAGGCGCAAAAAACAAACGCCCAGCTGTCCAGCTGTGACAGACAAATAGCGCCGACATTACTCTCAATGAAAATCAGTGATGGTACACACGTGCTGCCGAGAAGGCACCTTTAGCGTAGATGCTACGAAGTATTTCAACCACTTGGCAGCTCAAGTATCTAAGGGAGTGATTAAATAATGATAACATGTCTTGATACTGGAGAAGGCAAATCGCGGTATGCCATTGCACCCACAGCCCGAATGAAGATAAGCGGTATAAAAAATGTCAAAGATAAATGATAGTCTGTTGATAGTCATACTGATAGCATCATGAACTCCATCTGAGAAGAAGCCTTCAGAAATAACAGCGTCGGTGTGTGTTTGTACAACAGCAAGTCTGGCAGAACATTCCTGGAAGTGTTGAAACGTCGCCAGCATTTTGAGTTTGTCCATATCTCTTTTTGCATCTTACCATCATTCGGATATTGAGGTTTTCACATTCCACAGGAAATGTTTGCTAGCTACCTTCCCTCGTCTCTAAGAAGCTTCATTCGGCGTTACAAGTGTGGCTTCTGTGAAAAGTTGCCGCTTGTGCTCAGTGGGAGTAAAAAGAAAAGTGAATCCCCAAGGGGGCTGTACCTTGTGCACCCGTTTCGTTCCAGTGGCTCGTGTCATTTTCAGGACTGAGACAAGTGACGGTGCTCATACTTTCATTTTGGAAGGCGGCGATGACTGTATCATACTTGTAGCTGTAAAAGAATGTCTCGGGTCCTTATTTCTTTTTATTCATTTCCATTGAGTGTCGACTGCATGAATTTTCTTACGGTCCCATGAAGAAGTGTGTCAGTCCGGTGAGAAATGCTCCCGCCGCCATGAGGACCGATCCCGCCGCAATGAGCCTGGGCCGGTGCATCTTGGCGCCGAAATGGCTGACCACGGCTAGAAACAGCAAGTTGCCTTCCTCCAGGAAAATAGGGCGATAAAAATTGCATCCAGTTAGGAGGCAAGCAGATACATTTCAAGGGGTGGACTGGCTGACTCCAAAATAAAAGTAATGCAGTCGAGATGGAACGGAGGCATTGATTTCTCTTTGTAACTGCTGTGATTTGATTTACTTACCTCTATGCCCCTGTGGTTCGCGTGTCACCACACAGCACAACAAAATGTAACCCTTACGGGCACAGCGGTGACTACAGTGGACAGCTTATCATGTTATCAGGTTACCGGTTCTCATTTTTGGTGCATGAAAAGGTTAAAGTGTCCGTATGTAGTTTTACCCAGCTCAAAACTGCCGTCGATAAGGCCGACGCGTGAGCTGGAGAGGTCAAAACGTCTCTCGAGCTGCGTGATGGAGCTCTTGACGAAGGTTCCCGCCAGGGTCTTGCAGAAATAGGCGAAGGACAGCGCCGCGATAAACATCTAGACAAACATGAATGGATTTTTGCTCATACCCACATTCTCACCCAAATGCTGTCACATACACATACAAATGGTCTGAAAGTCAGTCAAGTGAATGTTGCTGGCATTTTTTTTTTTTTTTGAAAACCTCAACAGATACCTTGAGAGTTGAGATGCCACGCCGGCGTTTACCGCTAATCTCTCCGTTGGAGACGTAGAGAGCCAGCTGGCTGGTCATTTTGGTTCTGTCCTCAAAGGTTTCCTCCATCTTGAAGTCAGGTTTTCACCACTTTAACTTGCTGCTCTGTGTGGAAATCCAACTGGGCCGCCTCTTCAGAAACAAAGGAAATAATCCTTGTAAAAGCATCGTTCAAGCGTGAACGCCTTGACTTCAGGGTGATTGTCCATGGAAAGTAGTTCTGTCACAAAAAGGCATCTCACAAAATGCAAAGTAGTCCCAGGATGAGGAAAGATGTATTGTTTACATGCAGGTACGGATGTATCTAGCAAGGGAGCTAGCTGTCTAGCTCCCTAGCTAGTTAACTCGATAGCTAGATAGATGGATAGCTGTGTAGCTAGCTAACTAGCTAGTTGATAGCTAGCTAGCTAATTAGCTAAGGAATAATTTACTAAACTTACAAATGTTCTTCAAACCAACATGTTTTACATTTCAGAACTTGCAAAGTAGGCATCTTTTGCTTTGATTACAGCTTTGCAAACTAATTAGCGTCCTCTCAATCCCTTCCATGAGGAAACCACTTGAAATGGTTCTCCAACAGTCTTTAAGGAGTTCCCAGATGTACTAAGCACACGTTGGCTACTTTGATTTCACTCTGCCGTTCAACTCTTCCCCCGACCATTTCAACTGGGTTTAGATCAGGGGATTGGCCACATCGCTCGACCAAGCGCTCCATCACCTTCCGTCTTGCTCAAATAGCCTTGCTCCATACTTCACTATAGGAACTTCATATACATATAGGAACCATCCGCTCATTCCGGGTCACAAATCATCATCCACATCATCAAACTGACAGAGAAAATACAAATATTTCCAAAGCTGTCATCTGGGCAAAAGGTACCTACTTTTAAAAAATATATATAAAACATATTTTAGTGTGATTAATACCGAATCAGAGGGTGTTTCCAAATGTTTGATTGGTCCTGTACAGTAGCAGGAGCCATCCCTCATGTTGATTTCATTTTACGGAATAACCTGAAAAACCACTGCGACATCTCCGTCAACACCACAGGTGTTTCTCTGAGTATCTCACTGAAATTTGACATGACTTTTTTTTTTTCTAAAACTGAGCCCATAAAAATCAATCCACTAATCAACACGTGTTTGTTTTTCCACTGCTATTAATCAAATTCATCCAAATCTGAACATGTCACATTAACTTATCGGTCATAAAAATGGCATGTATAGAAATAAATGAACAAATGAACAAGTGGAATCCAGTACCTAGTGCATCCTCAGGCCCGTCTCGGGGGACTCTTCCCTCCTGTCGAGGCCACCGGCCATCGCGGGGTGAAAAAAAAAAACAAAAAAAAACAGACCTGCTGAGCCAGACTTGCTATCCTGCAGCTTGTGGCGCGGGACAAAAGGCCGTGCACATTTTTATTCCGTATGCATGCAAGTGCCTCCAGGAGGGCAGAGCAACAAGTGAGGAGAGGTGGAGCATCCTGATTATAAGGAATTTCAGACCAGGCCCTTTTGTGCAATAACTTCTCTATTTTTATACTGCACTGGGATTTCAGTTTAAGATGAGTAATAACTTGAATACTGTAAATCCACTGACACATCATTTACCCTTTTTTTTTTGACGCCTCCATACTATTCATTTTAGCAGGAGAGTTCATTTTTATAGGTGCAGATCTTGCGCTTGTGATCTCTCGATGACTTCTGTTCCTAATGGTTTGGATGTAACCTCCTACGTGTGTTTGTATGATCCTTCATTTTTACTCTTTCATTGTTTCCCGATCCGCCCGTGACCCTTCATTGACTAGCAACCACAAAATCTGCTTTGGCTTCCAAAAATCCCAAGATTAGGATTAAGAATTTTCACATTCCTCAGCGCTTTCACACAAGAAAGTAAAGTTGACACACGTAACGCTCTTCTAAAATACTCATTAAAAAAAGTCATATTGGGTATTTACTCACTTAAATCTGTTTATATCTTTAAATTTGAGTTCTATTGACAGTACCAAAGCATTGAGTCTTGAAAGAAGAGGTGAAGATATTTAGGTTTAGTGCCCCCACTGCTGGTGGAATGTGGCACTGCAAATATTCAAAAGCACAATAACTTGTCGTCTCGACACTCCTGTAAACCAATAAAGTGAGTCACTCTGGCCATTAACAAATTACAATGAAGTAAAATAAGAAGACAAAGCCAAAACAAACAAAATGTGCCAAAGTTTGATGGCGCGTCTCATTTCGTGGGCCAGTACGTTTATGATGAAATTAAAAACAATGTGGAAAAAACAGTGAAACAATTCATACAATCGTACAAAACATGAAGGGATATCACTATACAAATACACTTGACTCAAGATATATATTCGAGATGATCAATGAGGCTACATAAATGCTCGGTGATGATCAAACTGTTCCAGAAGTATTGACTCACTCGGGCCTGTATAATGATGTGATGTAACAGTTCTGTGCGCAAGGACACACAGAAAGTCAGAAGCTGTAACTGAATGGTATGACGCAATTTTGATCGCTCGCACTTCCCCATTTTGTTATATTTAACCACTTTGCTCGTTTCCCCGGTACAATCCTTTTCAATACAAAACACAAAACATAAAAAGAAGCTCTTGTTAGAGTTACTTAGTCCCCTTTGACTTAAAGTAGTTCAGTGAAGTAACAGCAGCCCCTCGAAAAAGGTTGATACTGCCTTGTAATAGCAGATAGATGCCACAAGAGGGCGGCTAAAAACTACGACCGATATGCCAAAAGATGGCGCCAAAGCAGCATTGTGAATGCTTTTTTTTTCAGCGAATAACAGATAAGAGGATCCGAAAATACCCTTTGGGGCATTTGTTAAATGGTACTTTCCTTGTCTGTGTTGTCTTTATTTTGGGCTATATTGATATTAGCGTGTCCATTCACTCCATTCTCCTCGAGTCCTTTTTCTTTGGCTTGCTCCCTCAATGCTAACTTCTTCTGCCTCTGGACAAGTTTGCGATACAGACCTCCCCACATCATGTTCGACAAGAAGTACAGACCGGTGATCAACCCCATGAATGTCCACCTGGAATGTATTTGTACAGTTAATTATCAAACGCCGCATCCATTTTGATTTGCGTCGAAATGTTACTGTACCTGAACGCATCGGCATCATAAAGTCGACACGCGCCGCGGCCCCCACACTGCTTGGTACCCCACTTCAAACAGGTCCGGTCAATCAGGGCCCCGAAATATATCGGAGGAGGTATCCCACCTGTAAGATATTCACAGATGTTATTAGGGAACCAATTCTCTGTTATTCACTGAAAAAGTAAACTTTTCCCAGTTTTTGTGCTTAGGCCATAGTCTTGTCGAATAGAAATAGTGCTTTGGCGCTATTTTGTGGCGTTTATAGGCAATTACAAACCTTTATGGGTGAGATTCTGGGATTTTTGGTATCCGGCAGAGCTCAATCAACCGCTTGTGAACTGGACTTACATTTGAAAATGGGTATCTGTATTTTCTACCCCACATTTTGTCAAAATAAGACTTTCCAACTTTCATGGAGGACGACAGAACAAATGTAAAAAGACAGACGTATGAAAAGGTAAATATGACTGAATATGATGCTAAGCTAATGGCTATGCGTTCCATACGTCTGTCTCCCTTATAGAAGATGGGAAAGTCGCTAACATGGCCGTCACGTTGCTATGTTGTTTTTGCCTGTTTGTCTGTTTATTGATGACAAAAGTAGCACAAAACAGAAACCCATGACGAGACTTTGAAAAGGTACTGAACGCTATTTCTGTCAGTTGAATCCGCCCTCTACTGATCCTAGGGCCATCGAATCGAGGTTCGAGTGACTTAAATGCAGACTGCGAGTAGTTTTGCCACCTCTGCCGATGACTCACCCAGAGTTCTTACGATCAGCGTCTGCATTCCTAAAGCCAGAGCCTTCAAGTCTTGTTGTATGGACCTGAGGAGTACGATGTAGCCCGGGGTGCCTCCGCACGCTGATATGAAGGAGCCCACCACGGACAGAGCCATGTAGATTTTGAAGACCCGGTCACAGTTGCTCTTCCTGGAGCACTGGCCCAGCACTGCTGACGTATTTTGGCTCGGACTGATCATTTCGGTAATACAGGAGCAGTTATGGAACACCTACAGATGCAGGGGGAGGGGAAAAGGGGTGTAAACTGATGTTGGGTGTTGTTATGGCAACCCTTTTTTTTCTCCTACCATCTCCTTCCCAGTGCCTGTGGAGGTCTGACACCCAGCCAGACATGGAGAGGCATACGTCATTCCATTGTAAGCGCACACTGGATCCCACTGTTTCATTGAGCAGGAACAGCCGGCGTTGCATTGTGAGAACAATGTCTGTGGCTCGTAGGAAATGTCCGGGATTCTGGTACAACACAGATGTCAGATTTGTTTTTTGTTTTTTTTGGATGCAGATGACAGCAGTTTAAAGTATGTTTGCCATTCACAAATACAGAATAAAGTAATCCCCTTTCTATCAGGAGTTCAAGATTATAGTTGTTAATTATATTTTGGTTTAGCTTTTAATGACTGTACATCGGTTGTAATTCCACCATCGGCCACTAGACGACACACTTATTTAGTTTGAAACAAGAAGAATAAAAAAGGAAGTAATATGCTGGACTGTAGTTTAGCACAACTTAGTTTTTGAAAATTATTGAATGTCAATTGTTGTCATCCTGCTTTTTACGCCTACAGAAAGCAACAGCTTTAGATCAGTTTTATTAGGTACATCTTTGGGCATGATTATGGATTTATATTTTGTTTGTTCATTTGGATAAAACCAGAATGTTTTTTTCGGGGGGTTTTTCTGACATTTCTGTTTGGGGCTTTGTCACGAGGTTTTCCTTGTGTCAACTATGTGTCTTGACTCAATCAAGGTTGGGACCTACTGACTTAAATGCCACGTCTCCGAAATTACTGATGGTACAGTCTGTGCAGTACTGGTCACTCACCCTTGATATGTGACGGTGAGACCAGCCACTTCTGCACTCTCGCAATGAAGGAAGACCTGCACGACCAGCAGGCAAAAGGCGCAAAGTGACGCCGTTATGGACACCCTGGCCGCCCCGATCACGCCCAGTTTGAAACGCTTCAGAACAAAACCTCCAGTTATGATCCCCAAGGCCACCGCTGGCAAATTGAGTATACCTGCGGAAATGAACGGATTTTAGCGCTTTAACCCTTTTCATGCACCCTGTAGCCTGATAACATGAAAGCCTCTCTACTGAAGTAACCGCTGTCCCTGGAAGGGTTAAATATGTACATAAAATTTCTCTCCACTGTAACAATGACCCCAAAGAAGCACTGCTACTGAGAAACACAATCACACTTCCCTTCAATAACATCATTGTTCCCATGAGGTTTGCATCCTCAGTACCTATGAGGAAAATGGCCTTGGAAGCCGACTGGCCGTAGATTTGCTCCAAGAACTTGGGCTTGAAGGTGATCATGCCCATGAAGCCGTTGACGGCCACCAAGTAGGTGAGGATCATCAGCGAGTAAATGCTGTTCCTGAAGAGTCTCTTCAGAGATGGAATAAAATCTGAAAACAAGAAAACATCCCATATTCACCTTTTTTTTTTTTTTGCAATATTCCAGTTGATTTTATTGCAATGTACATCCCAAGGCGATTGTGGTCGCTGCATCGTTTTGGAGTCCCTAAAGCTGTTAGATAACTCCCAAACTGAGGCTAAGTGTCTGGACTCTGGTTTAATTTTGAAGGTCATTCAACTTTTGCCCAGATGGCATATTGGCGAGTTACTTCAACAAGTCCATGAATTCTATCAGTTAATAATTGAACATACGAATCCCCAAAATCTATCAGATTTGCTCTTTAAACTTGGCACACGGGCCGTGTCTTTTGTAAGACCGCGTGGTACCTTTCGCCATCTCCTGGAATGTCGCTTCTTTCTCTTCGTGTTCCTGGTCCGGGAGGAAATTATCCTGCTCTGCCTCTGTGGCGAGCTCCAGACTTTTATTCTGGTCCTTCTCCTTCCCCTGCTTGGGTAGAGACTTGGGTAGGAACCAGAAGGGGATACTGGAGAGCAAGATAATAGTGCCGGTCGCGATGAAACCCAGCCACCAGGCCCCAACCCAGCGAGAATCCTTGTAGTTGATGGTCACGCTATCTAGGAATGGGAAGCGTTTCGAGAAGGCAAAGTTAGGAAAGGCTCACTGGTTTTTGAGCCTCCATGTTGACCATGGTACAATATCTCTTACTGATAAGGAGTTATTTCACAGACAAGCGAACCCATCACAATGGTTTAAAAAGGCAACGGGGTGACTGTTACTGCGCACCTAAATTTACGAATCCAACGTCCACGTAGATCTTGGCGAGGAAGGATCCCATCATGTAGCCAAACATGGGGCCCATGATTCCAAGCAGATACATTTCAAGGGGTGGACTGGCTGACTCCAAAATAAAAGTAATGCAGTCGAGATGGAACGGAGGCATTGATTTTTCTTTGTAACTGCTGTTATTTGATTTACTTTCGCCATCTGGCTACACCTCTATGCCCCTGTGGTTCGCGTGTCACCACACAGCACAACAAAATGTAACCCTTACGGGCACAGCGGTGACTACAGTGGACAGCTTATCATGTTATCAGGTTACCGGTTCTCATTTTTGGTGCATGAAAAGGTTAAAGTGTCCGTATGTAGTTTTACCCAGCTCAAAACTGCCGTCGATAAGGCCGACGCGTGAGCTGGAGAGGTCCTCTTTGTAACTGCTGTGATTTGATTTACTTTAGCATTCTGGCTAGGCGTCAATGCCCCTGTGCTTCATGTGTCATCACACAGCACAAGAAAAGTTTAACCCTTTCGAGGACAACGGTCACTGCAGTGGACAGCTTATCATGTTATCAGGTTACCGGTTCTCATTTTTGATGCATGAAAAGGTTAAAGTATCCGTATGTAGTTTTACCCAGCTCAAAACTGCCGTCGATAAGGCCGACGCGTGAGCTGGAGAGGTCAAAACGTCTCTCGAGCTGCGTGATGGAGCTCTTGACGAAGGTTCCCGCCAGGGTCTTGCAGAAATAGGCGAAGGACAGCGCCGCGATAAACATCTAGACAAACATGAATGGATTTTTGCTCATACCCACATTCTCACCCAAATGCTGTCACATACACATACAAATGGTCTGAAAGTCAGTCAAGTGAATGTTGCTGGCATTTTTTTTTTTTTTTTGAAAACCTCAACAGATACCTTGAGAGTTGAGATGCCACGCCGGCGTTTACCGCTAATCTCTCCGTTGGAGACGTAGAGAGCCAGCTGGCTGGTCATTTTGGTTCTGTCCTCAAAGGTTTCCTCCATCTTGAAGTCAGGTTTTCACCACTTTAACTTGCTGCTCTGTGTGGAAATCCAACTGGGCCGCCTCTTCAGAAACAAAGGAAATAATCCTTGTAAAAGCATCGTTCAAGCGTGAACGCCTTGACTTCAGGGTGATTGTCCATGGAAAGTAGTTCTGTCACAAAAAGGCATCTCACAAAATGCAAAGTAGTCCCAGGATGAGGAAAGATGTATTGTTTACATGCAGGTACGGATGTATCTAGCAAGGGAGCTAGCTGTCTAGCTCCCTAGCTAGTTAACTCGATAGCTAGATAGATGGATAGCTGTGTAGCTAGCTAACTAGCTAGTTGATAGCTAGCTAGCTAATTAGCTAAGGAATAATTTACTAAACTTACAAATGTTCTTCAAACCAACATGTTTTACATTTCAGAACTTGCAAAGTAGGCATCTTTTGCTTTGATTACAGCTTTGCAAACTAATTAGCGTCCTCTCAATCCCTTCCATGAGGAAACCACTTGAAATGGTTCTCCAACAGTCTTTAAGGAGTTCCCAGATGTACTAAGCACACGTTGGCTACTTTGATTTCACTCTGCCGTTCAACTCTTCCCCCGACCATTTCAACTGGGTTTAGATCAGGGGATTGGCCACATCGCTCGACCAAGCGCTCCATCACCTTCCGTCTTGCTCAAATAGCCTTGCTCCATACTTCACTATAGGAACTTCATATACATATAGGAACCATCCGCTCATTCCGGGTCACAAATCATCATCCACATCATCAAACTGACAGAGAAAATACAAATATTTCCAAAGCTGTCATCTGGGCAAAAGGTACCTACTTTTAAAAAATATATATAAAACATATTTTAGTGTGATTAATACCGAATCAGAGGGTGTTTCCAAATGTTTGATTGGTCCTGTACAGTAGCAGGAGCCATCCCTCATGTTGATTTCATTTTACGGAATAACCTGAAAAACCACTGCGACATCTCCGTCAACACCACAGGTGTTTCTCTGAGTATCTCACTGAAATTTGACATGACTTTTTTTTTTTCTAAAACTGAGCCCATAAAAATCAATCCACTAATCAACACGTGTTTGTTTTTCCACTGCTATTAATCAAATTCATCCAAATCTGAACATGTCACATTAACTTATCGGTCATAAAAATGGCATGTATAGAAATAAATGAACAAATGAACAAGTGGAATCCAGTACCTAGTGCATCCTCAGGCCCGTCTCGGGGGACTCTTCCCTCCTGTCGAGGCCACCGGCCATCGCGGGGTGAAAAAAAAAAACAAAAAAAAACAGACCTGCTGAGCCAGACTTGCTATCCTGCAGCTTGTGGCGCGGGACAAAAGGCCGTGCACATTTTTATTCATTCTCCTCGAGTCCTTTTTCTTTGGCTTGCTCCCTCAATGCTAACTTCTTCTGCCTCTGGACAAGTTTGCGATACAGACCTCCCCACATCATGTTCGACAAGAAGTACAGACCGGTGATCAACCCCATGAATGTCCACCTGGAATGTATTTGTACAGTTAATTATCAAACGCCGCATCCATTTTGATTTGCGTCGAAATGTTACTGTACCTGAACGCATCGGCATCATAAAGTCGACACGCGCCGCGGCCCCCACACTGCTTGGTACCCCACTTCAAACAGGTCCGGTCAATCAGGGCCCCGAAATATATCGGAGGAGGTATCCCACCTGTAAGATATTCACAGATGTTATTAGGGAACCAATTCTCTGTTATTCACTGAAAAAGTAAACTTTTCCCAGTTTTTGTGCTTAGGCCATAGTCTTGTCGAATAGAAATAGTGCTTTGGCGCTATTTTGTGGCGTTTATAGGCAATTACAAACCTTTATGGGTGAGATTCTGGGATTTTTGGTATCCGGCAGAGCTCAATCAACCGCTTGTGAACTGGACTTACATTTGAAAATGGGTATCTGTATTTTCTACCCCACATTTTGTCAAAATAAGACTTTCCAACTTTCATGGAGGACGACAGAACAAATGTAAAAAGACAGACGTATGAAAAGGTAAATATGACTGAATATGATGCTAAGCTAATGGCTATGCGTTCCATACGTCTGTCTCCCTTATAGAAGATGGGAAAGTCGCTAACATGGCCGTCACGTTGCTATGTTGTTTTTGCCTGTTTGTCTGTTTATTGATGACAAAAGTAGCACAAAACAGAAACCCATGACGAGACTTTGAAAAGGTACTGAACGCTATTTCTGTCAGTTGAATCCGCCCTCTACTGATCCTAGGGCCATCGAATCGAGGTTCGAGTGACTTAAATGCAGACTGCGAGTAGTTTTGCCACCTCTGCCGATGACTCACCCAGAGTTCTTACGATCAGCGTCTGCATTCCTAAAGCCAGAGCCTTCAAGTCTTGTTGTATGGACCTGAGGAGTACGATGTAGCCCGGGGTGCCTCCGCACGCTGATATGAAGGAGCCCACCACGGACAGAGCCATGTAGATTTTGAAGACCCGGTCACAGTTGCTCTTCCTGGAGCACTGGCCCAGCACTGCTGACGTATTTTGGCTCGGACTGATCATTTCGGTAATACAGGAGCAGTTATGGAACACCTACAGATGCAGGGGGAGGGGAAAAGGGGTGTAAACTGATGTTGGGTGTTGTTATGGCAACCCTTTTTTTTCTCCTACCATCTCCTTCCCAGTGCCTGTGGAGGTCTGACACCCAGCCAGACATGGAGAGGCATACGTCATTCCATTGTAAGCGCACACTGGATCCCACTGTTTCATTGAGCAGGAACAGCCGGCGTTGCATTGTGAGAACAATGTCTGTGGCTCGTAGGAAATGTCCGGGATTCTGGTACAACACAGATGTCAGATTTGTTTTTTGTTTTTTTTGGATGCAGATGACAGCAGTTTAAAGTATGTTTGCCATTCACAAATACAGAATAAAGTAATCCCCTTTCTATCAGGAGTTCAAGATTATAGTTGTTAATTATATTTTGGTTTAGCTTTTAATGACTGTACATCGGTTGTAATTCCACCATCGGCCACTAGACGACACACTTATTTAGTTTGAAACAAGAAGAATAAAAAAGGAAGTAATATGCTGGACTGTAGTTTAGCACAACTTAGTTTTTGAAAATTATTGAATGTCAATTGTTGTCATCCTGCTTTTTACGCCTACAGAAAGCAACAGCTTTAGATCAGTTTTATTAGGTACATCTTTGGGCATGATTATGGATTTATATTTTGTTTGTTCATTTGGATAAAACCAGAATGTTTTTTTCGGGGGGTTTTTCTGACATTTCTGTTTGGGGCTTTGTCACGAGGTTTTCCTTGTGTCAACTATGTGTCTTGACTCAATCAAGGTTGGGACCTACTGACTTAAATGCCACGTCTCCGAAATTACTGATGGTACAGTCTGTGCAGTACTGGTCACTCACCCTTGATATGTGACGGTGAGACCAGCCACTTCTGCACTCTCGCAATGAAGGAAGACCTGCACGACCAGCAGGCAAAAGGCGCAAAGTGACGCCGTTATGGACACCCTGGCCGCCCCGATCACGCCCAGTTTGAAACGCTTCAGAACAAAACCTCCAGTTATGATCCCCAAGGCCACCGCTGGCAAATTGAGTATACCTGCGGAAATGAACGGATTTTAGCGCTTTAACCCTTTTCATGCACCCTGTAGCCTGATAACATGAAAGCCTCTCTACTGAAGTAACCGCTGTCCCTGGAAGGGTTAAATATGTACATAAAATTTCTCTCCACTGTAACAATGACCCCAAAGAAGCACTGCTACTGAGAAACACAATCACACTTCCCTTCAATAACATCATTGTTCCCATGAGGTTTGCATCCTCAGTACCTATGAGGAAAATGGCCTTGGAAGCCGACTGGCCGTAGATTTGCTCCAAGAACTTGGGCTTGAAGGTGATCATGCCCATGAAGCCGTTGACGGCCACCAAGTAGGTGAGGATCATCAGCGAGTAAATGCTGTTCCTGAAGAGTCTCTTCAGAGATGGAATAAAATCTGAAAACAAGAAAACATCCCATATTCACCTTTTTTTTTTTTTTGCAATATTCCAGTTGATTTTATTGCAATGTACATCCCAAGGCGATTGTGGTCGCTGCATCGTTTTGGAGTCCCTAAAGCTGTTAGATAACTCCCAAACTGAGGCTAAGTGTCTGGACTCTGGTTTAATTTTGAAGGTCATTCAACTTTTGCCCAGATGGCATATTGGCGAGTTACTTCAACAAGTCCATGAATTCTATCAGTTAATAATTGAACATACGAATCCCCAAAATCTATCAGATTTGCTCTTTAAACTTGGCACACGGGCCGTGTCTTTTGTAAGACCGCGTGGTACCTTTCGCCATCTCCTGGAATGTCGCTTCTTTCTCTTCGTGTTCCTGGTCCGGGAGGAAATTATCCTGCTCTGCCTCTGTGGCGAGCTCCAGACTTTTATTCTGGTCCTTCTCCTTCCCCTGCTTGGGTAGAGACTTGGGTAGGAACCAGAAGGGGATACTGGAGAGCAAGATAATAGTGCCGGTCGCGATGAAACCCAGCCACCAGGCCCCAACCCAGCGAGAATCCTTGTAGTTGATGGTCACGCTATCTAGGAATGGGAAGCGTTTCGAGAAGGCAAAGTTAGGAAAGGCTCACTGGTTTTTGAGCCTCCATGTTGACCATGGTACAATATCTCTTACTGATAAGGAGTTATTTCACAGACAAGCGAACCCATCACAATGGTTTAAAAAGGCAACGGGGTGACTGTTACTGCGCACCTAAATTTACGAATCCAACGTCCACGTAGATCTTGGCGAGGAAGGATCCCATCATGTAGCCAAACATGGGGCCCATGATTCCCACTGTATGGATGCAGGCTGACATATCAAGGAAAGCACAGACAAAAATTATGATGGTTCAATAAAGTTAGGATGTTTATTAAATCCCCTTGCATGTTTACCATCTTAAAAATGAAATCATGATTCCAACTGTGGGTCTGTTACTTTGATGCACAGTGGTGCCTCGAGATCCGATTTGTTCTATTGACATGCTTTGACTCTGAACACTCATGGTTTAAAATCTAATCCTAACCAGCTTCACCAAAACGTTGTTTTTTTTTTTTAAATAAGGTCTATAACACTGTGAGACCTCCTCTATTAGCATTAAGCTAGCAGACTTTGAGGCAAAGTCATTTGGTCGTTTAAAACGTACAACAGGTGATTCTCTTCTCTTGGTTTGATGTTTACTTTAACAGTACCGTAATTTCTGGACTACAGAGCGCACCTGATTATAAGCCACACCCACTAAATTTTTAAAGGGAAAACATTTTGTACACGTGTAAGCCGCACCTCTTGATAGGCCGCAGGTGCCCATATTGTGTAACATGACATATTTACTTAGAAAGACAATACACAGGCGGCCGTGAGAAAAATCTTTATATCGCCTGTGAGAAAAATCTTTATATAAGCCGCTTCATTAAATAAGCCGCAGAGTTGAAAGTGTGTGACAAAAGCCGCGGCTTATAGTGCGGAAATTACGGTACGATTGAGTTGACTGCCACCACACATCGCGCAGATCCTATCTTTGCTGTAACTCCAGCGTCAAGCAAAAAAGATAATGATAAATGCTGAAAGTAAAGTCCAGGAAGAAGAACAACCCATCACAAACCCAAGTAGAAAGGAGTGTTCTCTTCTTTGGAAAAGTCATCCAGGTAAGAAACTCCCAGAGGCATGATGGGCGTCTCACCGATCCCTCGCAGCATGTTTCCCAGGAACACATAAATCCACATGGACGAACCAGCAGCTTTCTCACAATCTAAGGGTGTTGAGCATGATTCAGAATGGGAAGTAATTGTCGATGATTATAATGTAACAATAGTTTGCTCTCTGACGTACCTGCTTGGGCAGTTAAATCAGGTACGTCGTCCACATCGGTCAAACTGTGATTGGACGAACATGGCAGAATGCTCTCTGTGCTATTGATAGCAGAACTGCGAGTCATACTCGTCTCATATTTGTACCTAGAAGAATAGACAACTTCAGTCTTTGATGTACAAGACTCACAAAAAAGTTAGGGATGATGGGTTTGCAAGTGAAATTTCAGATTTTACTGCTAACGCACTCAAACCGATGTGAGTTTACAGTGATCCCTCAGTTATCGCGGTGAATGGGGACCGGGCCGCGATAAGTGAAAAAACGCGAAGGAGGAATTTTTGTACAAGTGTATGTAGGTAGCAGCATGTTTAAAATATTTAAACAGTGATTATACTTTACATATATCAAACAAAGACTACATCAGTACACGTATTTACTGAAATGTTTAATTATAAAACCATATATAGTAATTAACATTCATCAGGATTGCCTTTGAGAGAGGCGGAGACTTGTGATGGTGGCGTAGAAGGCGACTCTCACTTGATGCTCTAAAGGTGTATCCGCCGTTAGCCTCAAGCTAGCTCCTGGCCAGCTATCCCCGCGCAGCTAATGTGTTTATGATTACACAATTAAGCAGTATTGATGAGGAGGAGGCGAAGAGAAACGGGCTGCTGCTTTCGGTGAAGCCCAAGCACAATCTCTCTCTCTCGAGCATGATATTTAGCCAGCTAACTAGCTCTCCCTCTGTCACTCTCTCTTCTCTCTGACGCGTGATATTTAGCCAGCTAACTATCTCGCTGTCTCTCTCTGAAGCATGATATTAAGCCAGCTAGCTCTCTCGCTCTCTTTCTCTCTGAAGCGTGATATTTAGCTAGATAGCTCTCTCTCTCTCTCGAGCATATTTAGCCAGCTAACTAGCTCTCCCTCTGTCACTCTCTCTTCTCGCTCTCTCTCTGAAGCGAGATACTTCGCCAGCTAACTATCTCTCTCTCTCTCCCTCTCTCTCTGAATCATGATATTTAGCCAGCTAGCTCTCTCACATGCTTTCTCTCTCTGTAGCGTGATATTTAGCCAGCGAGCTCTCCCGCTCTCTCTCACGCTCTCTCTCTCTGTAGCGTGATATTTAGCCAGATAACTATCTCTCTCTCTCTCTCTCTCTCTCTCTCTCTCTTTCTATCTCTGAAGCATGATATTTAGCCAGCTAGCTCTCTCTCTCTCATACTCTCTCTCTCTGAAGTTTGATATTTAGCCAGCTAGCTTACTCTCTCTCTCAAGTGTGATATTTAGCCTGCTATCCCTTTCGCTCTCTCTCTGTCTGTCTCACCTCTCTGAAGTGTGATATTTAGCCAGCTAATCATCTCTCTCTCTCTCTCTCTCTCTCTCTCTCTCTCTCTCTCTCTCTCTCAACAGAAGAGACAGTCTGCCAGAGAGAGGCAGGCGAACAATCAGTCAACACCGTGACGAGGCACAAGGGAAGGTGCTGGGCGGGGCTACGAAGATGCGCAACCAATCAGCTCATGGGATAAATCCACTCGTGCTGTGTCATTGGTCGACATCGTGCTGGAAACCAATCATGCGTACAGGCATGTACAAAACCTGTGAGTCTTTCGTCATTTTTTTTCTGAATAAAGTACTCTGGGGAAAAAACCTGCGATGTACTGAAGCCGCGATAAATAAAGCGCAATATAGTGAGGGATCACTGTACTTGTTTTGACCGTCTCTTCATTTCATTGGTTCGTCTATTCATTTCACCCGGAAGCCCACTATACCTAAACCTTTTGTGAATAGTGTCATTCTTCAGTTGTAATGTTTTTTTTTTTTTTTCAGGAGTGACCATTGTGTAAGAAGGTGAGTACTGACGGGCCCTGCAGAAAGTGAGGGAGGCTAATGACGAAGGAGCCAACCGCCATGACTAAGCAGCCGATCGCAATCAATCTGGGACGGTGGAGTTTAGCCCCAAAGTAGCTCACGAAGGCTATCACCAACAAGTTCCCTTCAAAAGAAGAAGCAATCTTATGAGGGAAATGTATTTTTTTTTCCTTAAAAAAAAAAAAAAAAAAGAAATCCCTGGACTAACCCATTTCAAAGCTGCCATCTATGACCCCAATGAGAGAGCTGGGAATGTCGAAGCGCCTCTCAATCTGGGTGATGGAGCTCTTCATGTATGCGCCACCAAAAGCTTTGGCGAAGTACACAAACGCCATGGCAGCCAGAAAGAGCTGCAATGAAGGAGGGGGTGGGGACAGATATCGTACAAAAACTACTCAGAAAAAGTTTTAAGATGTTCAGCTTTTGGGTGAGATATCAGGATGAACCTAAAATGCTCGAGAACATTTACAGGTGAAGTTAATTTTACTTTTTCTGTACTTTTGAATGCGCATGTCCAAATTTTCAAGGAGTTCAATGGCAAAATTCAGTAAAGGGTTTTTTTGGACATCCAATCCAGTGCCTTTCTGTAACTCCTCCCGTTTCTGCTTCAACATGCTGATTCTACTTGACTTGGAGAACATCCTGTTTTAAAGCCTCACCAGTGAGATACAGTTGGCCAATGGTTAGGTGTCCGCTTAGTCTCGTGATGAAGATGACGGTTTAAATCAGAGGTGTCAAACGTACGGCCCGCGGGCCGGAACCGGCCCCAAGGAGATTCAATCAGGCCCCCAGGATAAAAGTGAAAAAATGCACAAAAGACACGGAATTAATATTTTTAATAAGGTGCAGTTCATGGAGTATGCGCTAGGGCAGGGGTCCCCAACCTTTTTTGCCCCACGGACCGGTTTATGTCAGACAATATTTTCAGGGACCGGCATTTAAGGTGTGGCGGAAATAATACAACAAAATAATATGGTATGAGCTGCATGAAAACTGTGGTGTTTTCGAAATATAATAATAAACACAAGGAGCGTCTAATCTGGCCTCAACACTCCAATCGCTATGGCAATGTTTAATGCCTTCAAAATACGATACAACGCAAATTCAAAGTGCATGAAAATGACGACTCACCACAGCACCGAGCTTGATTTTCTGCAACCAGACGGTCCCATCTCGGGGTAATAGGAGAGACAATGACACCGCAAGTGTGTGGTTTATGTCCAGTCTACTTCGTAATTTTGTTTTCGTCGCCGTTGCTGCATAATCCCCCCCGCCTCACACAGGTAGGGTGTCGGAAATAGCAAAAGTGCTATTGTGGCAATCTCAGAGTATTCAGACATAACTTTAATCCAGTTGTCTCGAACGTACTTTTAAGGCCGCCGTCATTTGCGATCTCCAGCAGTTTTTTTTACTCATTTGCGAGCTCCGGTGTTTGTTTTTAGCCTAATTGGCCGCGTTACGGAGAAGCGTGGCTTGACGTGTGTCAAGCTGGACAAGAAGAAGGCAACAGCAGTCTCAGTCTGTCACTGAGACAGACCCAACACAGCAGACGCTATCAAGGACATGTGAATACTTTATTCTTTACACATTTAATAGCATTCTCATTAGTTTGTAAGGTGTAGGCAGGGATTAAATTTAGATTTTGTGTGCACGTGTATGGTTTAAAAATTCCTTTCTTTCGAAATCTCGTTGAATCTTAAAATGCATAACTATATTTTTCAATACCAATTACTCGTTTGTTAAAGTTTTGTGCCTTTGTACAGTCAGTGGGATCAGTTGCAATCCATATATGTGAACGACAAAAGTAAATTGCACATTTGTCTAAGGAAATCTAAGGTGCTTCATGAAAGGTTTTGTAAAAGATATGTTCATTAAATTTCAACATTTTCCTAATGTTCTTGTGCTTCTTTAGACCAAAACAAAGGAAAGACATGTTATTTTAATTATTTGTAGCAGAGTATGATACAATTGTAATGGTCCTGCCCGCTTGACATCTACCAAGGCCATATGTGGCCCACATTGTGAAATGAGTTTGACACCCCTGGTTTAAATAAACTTTGAAGCAAGACATTCATTGGCCATTTCGTGGAATCGTGCTGCGAATTTTGCCATAATGCTGCTTGCTACAGAACAGCAAAAAGTCAAAAGTACCGAAACATGGAACAGCCCTAAAAGGTCAAGAGAATTTTAGGTTCATCCTGAAATCTTAACTGAAAATCTAATTTATTCTGAATTGTGTTGAGAGAATATACCATATCAGAAAAGGATGCCCACTGGCATATGTTCTCGGTGACCAAGCATTTAAAATTGAAAAAGAATTTCATTCATTTCCGTAAAAATAAATAAATAAATAAATAAAAGACAAAAAGCAACATTTTGGTAGAAAACTGAAATACAGTGGTATACCTCCATAGTGAATTTTTGTGGGTTGAAGGTAATCCAGTACTAATTACAGTATTTTCAGGTACAAAAATCCAATGAAATTCAAATTAAAAAAGCAACACGATTTAATGAAAAAATTTGCAATTACGCAGTGTTTTCATGTTTTTTTTAAGTAATTATTAAATCCAGGATTTAACATCAAATATAGCATTTAAAAATGATGTTACAACATTTTTTATGTAACCATGTGTTTGTTTGTTACAACTCATGTTTACATAACACAATTCAATCCAAATACATTATCAGGCCGCGGGCCGATAACCCTTGAGGACATCAGAAATGAATTTCCTGATTATTGGATATGATTATGGTCTTTCCTCTGTTGCCCAGTTATGGGAGAGGATAAGGTTCGAGAAGCAGTTTGATTTTTTTGGTCAAGCCTCATCACGTTTTTTTGTTTTTTTTCCCCACAAGTTTGCAACAACGTGCACGAGACTTTCCGTCGTGAAGCAATCCTGCAAATTTTTAGTCCGTGTTTGTTTGTTATTTCGGCGAGCTTGTTTGCACTGACCTTGAGCTTGGAGCAGCAAGAATCACGCGGCGGCTTGTTGGACTCTACACTCATGATGCTGCTGTGTTTTCAAGCAATCTGTGTGAAAACATTTTTTCTTTGACTATAAACAAAAC
Organism: Hippocampus comes; assembly: GCF_001891065.2. Taxonomy (NCBI): domain Eukaryota; kingdom Metazoa; phylum Chordata; class Actinopteri; order Syngnathiformes; family Syngnathidae; genus Hippocampus; species Hippocampus comes. Next base: position 742,209 of record NW_017806173.1, read on the forward strand.
AACAACAAAATAATCATGCACCTACAGTCAACCACAACTGGCCATCTGTCAAGAGAAAACACGACCAAGTCTTGTTTTCTCGCAACAAGATGAACTATGATTTTCCATCAGTCATCTTTTTATTTTTATTTTTTTGCTCGACTGGTGAAAAAAAAAAAATCTTACCTGAGAAGCAGCAGTGGTCCTAAAAGGGATGGAAGTGATGTGAACAAATCGCCTGCAGGCTTGTTGTACCTGGCAGGACTTTGTGCTGGAGGTCGAGCCTTATCACAAACAAACTATAACATCACCTGTAATCAGTAACCTAACCACTCATGTATGCATGTCAATCATGTTGATAAAAGGCCCCTCCAATGCGCTGTCTCACACACACACATACACACACAGAGGGAAAAAAAAAACGTGACAGCTCTACCTGGTTAAGGTCCAGCCCAGGAAGACTCGGGGCAAACAACACGCCGGGCAACCACAGTTGCACATCCTCCCCCCACCCGTGAAGATCACTCGTGAGTACGCAGCACAACAAACAGCAGCAGCGTGAAGCGGGTCCGAGTTTATTCAAAAAGCCCATGTGTGTCTTTTACTTGACTGTTTTTCCAAACTCAAATGCCTTCCTGTCCTGGAGAAGCGCCGCTTTTGTACGGCAGGGAGTTCCCCTCCACCCCCCTACCTGCGCCGGATCAAAGTCTTCCTGCCCTATTGATAGCCATTGTTAGGGACTTTCTTTTACTGAATCCAATCATGCTTACAAACAGGGTAGTATCATATCTTCAATCATTGGAGAGATTATTTTCATGAATTGGTGAAAAGTAACGAAGTCCAAAAGGTATTTAAACTTTTACATGGAAGGGATTTATTTAATTTTTTTTTTTCTTTTGTGGGGTGAGGGTATTTTGGTATGTTGAAAAGCATTTCCAACGTGAATTAAATCAGGAAACAATTTAGAATTTGGAATGGAAATGAAATGAATCTGTTTTGTTGAATGAGTCACTGGGAATGAATAGAGAAGTTGGGTGAGAACTGTAGCAGTGAAAATTTTGAGGGGGGGGTTGCAAATGGAGATTTTGGGCATGTTGAAAGTCATTCCCAGGATTAATTGAATGAGCTGAAAATTTTGAATTTGGAATGGAAATGATGTGAATCTATTTATTTGAATGTGTTACTGGGAATGAACACAGGATTTTGGGGAGAACTGCAGTGGTGAACATTTTGATTTTGTGGGGGTGGGGGGGGGGTAAAATGGACATTTGGGGCATGTTGAAAGTAGTTCCTAGGATCACTTGAAAGAGCTGAGTATTTCGAACTTGGAATGGGAACAACCTGAGTCTGTTTTGTTGAATGTGTTATTGAGAATGAATTGGGAAATTTTGGTGGGAACTTTTTTTGGGGAAAATGCAGAATTTTTCATACATCTGAATTTGTGGCATTTGAATTGAACAAGCTGAACATTTTGAATTTTAATTGGGAACAATGTGATTGTCTTTCAAGAAGTCATTGAAAATGAATAGGGATTTTTTTTTTTTGGTGGGTTTTGTAATGGTGAAATTTTGGCATGTTAAAAATTGTGAATGGTGGGAGTTGAATGGTTTAAATCTCAAATGGGAGCATTGTAAATGTGTAATGTTAAACGTGCAGTTGGGAATGGATGATAAACTATCTTTTCGGTAGATTTGGCCCAATTTGGAAGGAATGGTGAATTTTTGATTCAAAAATTTTGAATTTTTGAAATTTCAGAAATAATACCCTGCGAGACATGAATTTTCTGAACATGTTGGGAATCGGATGAAAAGTCTGTACGTAGATAAAGGCCGACAAAAAAAGTGGTAAGAATAATAATATGAAATAATCAACCGACACAAAAAATGGCTAGCAAGGTTCCAGTCGTCAGAAAATTAGTCTAAGATCCCTGTAGACAGTAATAAAATAAGTTCACCATTGTCTCCCTTTCTTGATCACAGTCCCAGGTGGCATTTCAGGGCCTGAGTGGTGACTCCGCCTTGGACGTGCAGCTGCATCCTTCGTTAAGGTGAGTGACTCAAGGACAACCGCAGCCGTCCACCAGGCTGTCAATCATCTGTCATCAGGGGTCGGGGCCCGATGGGGAATGGAATGTGTCGTTGCCAGGGACAACATATTCCTTTCCGTCAGATGTCACGTATGGCCATTCGATGACACATCTGGTTGGGCGTGATTTGAGAGAACTAATCGCCGGGGATGCACCCATGGGGCATCTGCTGGGCACAGCTCAAAAAGGCAACGTGGCTCACTGTTCGCGTGGGCTCACTACCTGTGGGAGGGGCCAAAGGCGTCAGTCAGGCGCCCTATTAACTCTTTCAGGACAGCGGTCACTACAGTGTACAGCTTATCATGTTATCAGGTTCGAGGGTGCATGAAAGAGTGAATTGGACATAGGGGTTAAGGCATGGTGTCAAAGTTAAGGCCCGAGGGCCAGATCCGGCCCACCACATCCTTTTATGTGGCCCGCAAAAGCAATTCATGTGTCAACTTCCACGATCCTTTCTCAAGTCTGAACCGAAATGTCACATTGTGAAGGTTGAAATTTTGCATTCATTTTGTTTCCCTGTTTACACTTGAACAATAGTCAAACAAACAACAAACACGTCACAAGGCACATTGACAGGTTCGACGAAGGTTGAAGTGACAACCGAAACTGTCAGCTCTGTAAGAGTTTTTCTTTTCAGGTCCTGTGGAGGGACATTCCAAAATGGTAGTTTGTGCTAACGACACAGTTGCACTGAAAGACTATTTTGATTGTTTTTATCTTTTTGAAGGGATACATTTTGATTGAGGAGGCCCGGTGCTCCAGTGGTTAGCGTGTCGACCTCACAGTGCAGAGGTCGTGGGTTCGATCCCGGCCGGCTCCGGTTTTCCTGTGTGGAGTTTGCATGTTCCCCCCGGGCCTGCGTGGGTTTTCTCCAGGTAGTCCGGTTTCCTCCCACATTCCGAAATCATGCATGTCATGCTGATTCAACACTCGAAATTGTCCCCAGGTGTGAGTGTGAGCACGGATGGTTGTTCATTGCTATGTGCCCTGCGATTGGCTGGCGATCGGTTCGGGGTGTATTATGTTGGATTTATATGTAAGATCTTTGTTTGCTCAATAAATTCCAGTATTAGAGTTAACATATTGGAAGCATTAGGAAAAAAATCCATGTCGAATTTCATCTGATTTAATCTTGTGTCATCCCAAGCACGAGGACCTCAAAAAGGTTACTGCAGTTCCCCTTCCCATTATACCCTTCCCACTCCTTAGCGGGCCCAATCATGGCCCATTATCAGGCCGTTCTCCATTTTCGCACTCAGCGGTCCGCACGCTGATTGTCTCGGCTCCAGAGTGCATTTGTGTCATTCATCGTCAGTCGTATAGCCAACGCCACATGTCCGCAGAGATTACTTGTACGACCGTGTCAGGACCAATCAATATGAGAGCGGGCAGACAATAATGACGGTTAAGTATGTCGGGCTTGTGAGCGCGGGGGGGCAGAAATGCTTTTCCAGGAAAAGCATTTGTAATCATTGAATCAGAAATGTTGAGGTCTGACTGGCTGTATATGTCTACTTTTGGTTTGCTGCTCGTCGGACAAATATGATGGCTTCATGATCTTGTTTTCAGGAAAATTGCTGGTCAATGATGCTCAATTTGGATGGCAGAGAAGAATTACTTGCGCAGGATTGCGCAAGTAAGAATTACAGAATTGGCAGCAGGTGTGCACACCGTAAATTTGCTCAGTCTGCCACCTGCTGGTAAAGCCAAGAATATGACAGAAACCATCACGAAACATACAGCTAAAAGCTACTTTCAAGTATAAAGTGCAACAAAAATGAATGTAAAGAGAGTAAAGAGTCCAAAACAATTCATAAAATGCATAATTTTAGACAGAATACTTTAAGGGATGGCCATTTTACAGTAATTCCTCGGTTTTCATCATTTATGGGGACATGAAGGAAACAAGGGAAAATGCTGAGTGAGGCTGCCATGTGTGCAGCCAATCAGCTCACAGAATAAATCCACTCGTGCTCTCATTGGTCGATGTCGTGTCGGACACCAATCACGCACCTTGAGTGAGTGGCCGTGTACAGTACAGTACAGGCATGTACAAAGCCTTCGAGTCACGTCAGCTCTTTGCAAGGAAACCTGACACGCATCAACATGAAACAATGCTGCAAGATGGCTGTATTTTTATTTATTTTTTTCAATAAAAGCGAACACTGGAGCTGCCAAATTCGAAGCACCAAGGCGCGAGGGATCACTGATACTTGTACTCACCAATACTGTGTACAGGTACCTCTAGTACTTTTTTGTGTATAAAAATTTCCTTTCACACGTTAAAAAAACAAAAAACAAAAAAACAATTGCGACCAATGACCTCTCTTTCACAGATTTACCAGGGTAGCGTCAACTAGTGGCGAGGAGGACTTACCAACTATCAGCTACCCAATACCTTAAAATGAGGCCGCTACTAGCCCAATACTAATACCTGGTATCAGTATTCGCTCATCCCTCATATCCATCCATCCATCTTCAAATCCGCTTATCCACACAAGGGCGCGCTGGAGCCTATTCCAGCTGTCAGGGAGTCCGGCAGGGGACACCTTGAACTGGTTGCCAGCCAATCACAGGGCACACATAAACTGACAACCATTCACGCTCACAATCACACCCCGGGACAATTTAAAGTGTTCCATTAACCTACCATGCATGTTTTTGGAATGTAGGAGGAAACCAGAGTACCCGGAGAAAACCCACGCAGGCACGGGGAAGGACATGCAAACTCCACACAGGAAGGGGGGAGTTGTTAGAATCCATCGTGTCCGTCCTCAATGTCGCTCCCTCTATTCTGTTTTTGGTTGCCTTTCCTTTAATTCAGTGTGGACTGGGCTTCTCCCCAATCATTGCACCTGTCTCACCCACACACCTGCCAGTCTTCACCTCGTCAGCCTCCTGAAGGCCTGTCTGAAGATCCATCCGTTGCCAAGTCTTAAACTAATCATAACAGGAAAGAATGGCGATTTCACAATAAAAAATCGCGTTGCAATGTTTCACCGTGAGATTAAAAATAAAATCATGATATTACAATAAAATTCGCAATAGAATCCGACATTGCTGTCAACCAAGACAGTGTATTGTGAAATCCTGGTGACGTTTTTACAACGTACGTCATGCAGGGGGCAGCATCCTCACATAATTCAATTCAATTCAATGCCGCAGTCGGATACGCAACTCTTTTTGTTTTTGTTTTCATAGTATATTGATTTAGAATCCGTTTTAGAAGGCCACGAACTTTACTGTTTTATTTGTGGAATCAACAGTTGTATCAAGATGTTAAAATGAGAAAGAATTAGTCAGTGACTACGAAATGAGATTATTTTTAGAGTTTCACCCCACGTGATGTTTCTATTTTGGCATTCGACTTGCAGTCTGATGACTCTCTGCCTCCTCTCACCCCCACCCCGTTTTGCATCACTCGTTCAAAACGACATCCTTGCGTCACCGTGACGAATTGTTTACGCTCCACTCCTCTTGTCTTCCCCTCCTCCCCTACCGCAAATCTCTCCATCAGGACCACAAGGAGGAAATGCGCGCAACTTTGCTGCAGCTCCGTCCGCTCAGTTTACACTCGAAAGTGGAGAGAAGCGTCGATTAGTCAAGTGTGTGGAGTTAACGCAATCCCCTATGTCGCGAAAGCAGACGGACCATGACTACAACCTGCGGAGTATGAGCAACCTGATGGGCGAGCGCTGGAGGAAGGCGAGCGACGGAGGAGAGCGGAGTCTCATCAAGGCTCCTTCCAACGCCAGCGTCAGCAGCCTGCAGGTGGCCGCGTCCAACGCCTCCTCCGCCGGCGCACCGGCGGCTGTGTCCTCCTCCTCCACCGGGGACCTGGAGAGGGCTGCGCGCAAGCAGTTCATGCAAGATGTCACGCCGGGCTTCGTCTACGTCCTGTCCGCCTTCTCCGCCCTAGGGGGGTTCCTGTTCGGCTACGACACCGGAGTGATCTCCGGGGCCATGCTGCTGCTCAAGAGGCAGATGGAGCTGAGCGCCTTGTGGCAGGAGGTGCTCATCTCAAGTACTGTGGCCGCGGCCGCCGTCGCCGCCCTCCTCGGCGCCTTCCTGAACGGGCTATTCGGGCGTCGGGTGTGCATCCTGCTGGCCAGTTTCTTCTTCACCGTCGGCGGCATCGTGCTGAGCACCGCGCCCGGGAAGGAGGTGCTCCTGGCGGGGAGGCTCGTCGTCGGAGTGGGGCTCGGTGAGGAAAGCTGCAGTTTGCAACCCTAACTGCGGTCTGTGTGTCGTCTGAGTGATGACTAGTGATGTGTTCTGCAAGTTACAAAAAAAAAAAGGAAAAAGTTGGCGAATTACATTCACGAGCCACATGTTTATTGCCATGTGCACTTGCAAATATGCAAATTTCAGGCACATCAGAATCAGAGCAATATAATGTGTGTGAGCAGTGGTGGTCCTAGTTTTGAATAGCATCCAGTAGGGACCCCCCCCCCCCCTCAAATTCTTATGTCTCTAGTTGAGCGAGAGGCTCAGGTAGAAAGTTACGATTGACAATTTTTTTTCTTATTTTTGAACCAATATTAAATGTAAAGGTATCAATCAACCATATTGGCAAGAGGCTCTTATAAGAGAGATTACATTAGGCTACTAACCATATTGAGAAGTTATCGATGGTTTGAAGTTAGACCCCCGCCCCCCGACCCCCACTCACATTAAATAACAACAAACTATAGTCACGATGATGACAGCTGTAGTCAAACCTGACTGTTTGCTCGTTCCACTGCCTTCACTTTCTTGGTAACTCCACAAGGGGGCGCAAGTTTGCATACAAACGCAAATGAAAAACGTCACGATGTCAATAGAAAAAAAAATCCACCCAGCATTTTTTTTTAATGAATTGAATTATTTTTTAAATGCAAGAAAAAAATGGTCACATTTATTTTTAACTTTTCATAATCAAACAAGTTATATTCTTAAACTAGTTGAACCCTTTCATGCACCCTGTAACCCACATATGTCAAAGTGCCGGCCCGCGGGCCAAATCCGGCCCGCGAGAATGTTTTCAGTGGCCCCTGGGATGATATTGATTTATTATTAGATCCGGCCCGCGGACCGCAGCAAGCCGAGAGCCCGTAGATCTTTTACACGCACCAAAACTACATTTCCCACAATGCAACGGTGACGCGCCAAGCAGTCGGCCGCTTTATTTAAATATTTATTCGTCTAGCAGTCGTTCCCATAAGAGTGACATTAGCTTTCAGATACCCATCAAAAATGGCAAAACGGAAGGTGGACACTGAGAACCGGGGGTTTCAAACAAGGTGAGAGTCGAAGTACATGTTCATGGACGTAGCTGGAAAACCTGTGTGTCTTCTGTGTGGAGAAAGTGTGGCGCGATTGAAATAGTGTAATCTGAGACGACATCATGAAACGAAACACGCAAACAAGAACATGGACATGGAGGGGGAAGGGGGATTTCATTAAAAACGGTATACTTAAAGTTTGTGACGAAGTTTACCCCGAAAAAAAGCAACTCTTTTTAAACGTGAGTATTAGCAGAAACACAATTGCAGTGTTTCTGCAAAGATACGGCGGTGCGTGCTGCGCAGTTTGACGGTTTCC
>NW_017806173.1:750191-790566 GCF_001891065.2 Hippocampus comes
GCTTCTTTCATTCATGTTATGGGTATTTTTATACAAAGGAAATTTTTTGTGCCTGTTGAAAATTAAAGTTTACTGACATAGCCATAAAAAAATGTTGCTTTATTTATCTGACCCTATTGGAATGTATTTGTTAGGTTTTCAGTCAATTAAATTTGGTTCAATAAACAATATGTGGTTATTTTTAAAATTTTCAATGAACATTCGATCAGTCCGGCCCTCGGCTTGCAGCAAAAATTTTTATTTGGCCCTCCGTCCATTTGACTTTGACACCCCTGCTGTAACCTGATAACATGATAAACTGTCCACTGCAGTAACTGCTGTCCCCGAAAGGGTTAACTGAGATTTTCTTTCTTCACCTTATCAGCAGATAGTTTCTGTTTTAAAAATCGAATTTTGCTCACGTCAAGGTGTGAAGCGTACAAATCTGTTGATCACGCCTGTAAATGAATCAGGGTTAAAAATACAGCACGGAGAAGTCAAGCGTTTTGCAACTCCTCCTCCCCCAGCCCTGGTATTTGCAATTAGCGTACTTGCTAATTACACAGCTTGGGCCTTGTGCCCACCGAGCCGCACACTTCTGGCTGTTAGACAACTCGCTGAACGCTTTTAGTGTTGATTGCCTCCATTTGATGTCAGATATTGCAGCTGACCTCTCCTTCCACTTTCTCCTCTGCCAAATTTCTTCGGCGCCGTTTGCTTTTTGATCACAATTCGACACATTTCCCCGAAGTAGGAAATGATGAGCAGATTGCTCGCTTTTATTTTTACAGGGGAAAAAAAAAGAGCTACAATTTCTAATAAATCAACTTGCCTTTTGCAAATGAGCAGTTCCGAAATGAGGATGAATACAACACAATCAAGCTGTTTGTTTGCAGGTGGCAGGGGGGGCAAAAGGAGACCTAATCACCAAGTCCTTCATTAGGTCATTTTGCTTGTTAATTTCACATCCTCCGCCCCTTGCTGTCGAGCTCTTCCCCCATGCAAATGTGTTCATTACACAAGCGTGCATGAACCAGACTTTGATGGAACAGGAAACACATTCCGGAAACGGCAATTAGCCGCCAAAGATGCTATTAAGGAAACTTGTTTTTTTCATCGCGTGCTATTATTGCGGGCCCAGAACTGTCAATTGCATTCTCACATTTACATTCCAAAACGGAGACACTTTGCATTTTTTTGAAACGAACCAGCCCCGAAAAGGTCAGGGAAACTGTTTATCCAACCAGGAAATGTCACGTTCGCGGTTGTCTGTTTTGCTTCTCCTCATCCAGTCTAAGGCCTCTGTTTAGTCATCTCCTGGCCAGTTATCCCTTTCAAGCACCAATAATGATACTTTGTAAGAATCGATTCCTATATTTCAATTAAAAGGAGCACAAAAAGTGAGATTGTGGCTTAATAAGATAGCGGAAAGTGACAAAACCTGTTGCCACGGGGACGTAAGATGAAGGTAGGTGAACTCAACGGAATGCGCTTCAAATTTGGCAAATAGTGACCAAGTCATCAAAAAAGGGCCTTCACGTATTTTAATGCCACTCCCAGTTGAAGTTGACTGTCAAACTAAACTTAAAACAATGTGCATTGAAAACAACCACATAGCTTTGCCTTTCTGTTTGTTAGCTGAACGCTAACGCTAATACCATGGATGTTGCAGAGCTTTAACCCTTTAAGCAAAGGTGTAGCATGTAGACAGACAACACCAAAGTACTAACAGGCATATATTCTTTCTCCTCAGGATGACTAATATGAGTGCTGTACTGATGAGCTTTATGGAGTTTTTGATATAGTGTGACTTTGTTTCATTTCATGCAGAAATTGAACATTGTGTCAGGCTTCTTTTTGTAGTGATTATCGATGTCCAGGCTCTGCTCCACACGGTTTCATCCCCGACTTTCATTGCAACTCAATTTGAGACAAAACAGATATGATTATGACTGGACATACGATTCTATTTCTCTCCGCCAGATTAAATCACTACTCGGGATGTTTTTTTTTTTATCCCTCCATTTGACAACTTCCTTCTCCGGGAGAGTTTTCACTCTGCTTTTTCCCCTGCCTTGTCTTGGAATCCTAATTAGCTTGCTTCATCCTCGCTGTCACTGATGGAGGGCTGAGTGAAGTATTTGCCTCTGATCAAGTGTGTGCGCCTGGAGCCTTGGCAGGCCACTTTGAGACGACAATGACTTTTGTGCGCGTTAACAACAATGTGAACACCAGCGGTGCACGCTTGTGGTGGTGTTTTTCTAGAGGAAGATGAGTACAGTGAAACTCCTCTAGAACGAAACCTACATGGGCGAAAATACCCCCTTATGTGAAAAAATCTTCATGCATTAACACAATTCCCATTCTCCTGCCCCCCATACGACGAAAAACCCCCTGTTGCGTTATACGAAATCATTTTGTCTGCTCCAGCCTCGCGAAGACATTCACTACAACGAAGTCTTATCCAACAGCGACCTCTACTGCTTCGTTCAAAAAAAGGAAACAGCAACCACCACACTGGTTTACATAGTGAACGATGTTTATTTCGGTCACAGCTGCGAGTTTCCTGGACTCAACAAACTCATAGCTGCTCTGCCATTGCCAAGAGGGACCTAACTGGAGCGCTTCTCTCTCATTAGCGCTCCAGTTAGCGTAACGTTTTTAGCCTTCGAAAGCTAACTGTGGCCAGAACTACGAGGTGTGGCTGGTTTAAAAGTTCATTGCATGAACATCAGCTGAGCAACGCTGTCTTGGGTTAGGGTTAGGTAGAGACAGTGAGATGGTGGAAAGAAAAGCCACCGGGTCCAGAAATATTTGTTATTGTTAGATTCAGACGAGCGTGGACGTTATAATGCTAAAATGGCTACAAAAGGACCTTTGGATGTCAAGCAGCTAAGACAAGAAGAGCTCTGATGCTGGAAGAGAGGTTAAAAGTGATCAAAATGAAAGACGGAGCAAGCAAAATAAATGACATGATCCAAGAAATTGATGTAAGTGAAAGTGAATGCTGATTGTAAATTTCGCAATTTCTTTACCTTTTTTTCTTTCTACACTGACAATATGAAGTGTCAAATAAGTGTATGCTCATACTTATGCACTATTGGAATAAAAATAGAGTACACATACGTTTGTGTGCGTGTACACATATGTTTGTGTGGGTGGGTGTGTGTGTGCTTACATCTGAGACCAAATTTGCTACAGTGAAAAACCCCCTGTTGTGAAAAATTTCTTGCCGCAAACACGATTTCGTTGTAGAGGAGTTTCACTGTAGAACATTTCTCCACTGAACATTTGATACGAACCAAAGCTGAAAATGCTTTGAGTAGTGTTGTTCCATCAAGAGACAGCCTCACTCTCTCTTGTTTACCACAGCTGAAAATGTCAAGTGACTTTTGACCTTTCTGCCGGCGGCAGCGGTATTGGCTGATTCCGTGTTTTCAACTCTGAAAAGAAGTGAAACGGACACAATCATTAGTCACCGTCTCGCCCGAGCGCCTCGCTCGTATCGGCTGGCCGTCGCCCGAGTGAAATCCAAACGGCTCGGTTCGGAAGAAACAAGGGCGACAGGGGAGGCGAAAGCGGCAGAGAAGACAGGAAATTGGTTTAATGAGGAGAATACAGATGGAGGCATTGTTGCTTGTGCATGCAAACATTGCACCATAAACACATTTGGGTCAGTTTTTGATGTGCAAAACCACCAGCCAGTACATGAGGTGCACCTGGACTAAATTTTACACCGACCATAAATATTTGGATAATGACACAATACAAATTTTTGTGCCTCTAAATACACCATAATTGCTTTGCTCCTCCAGGCCTTGACTATAATCAGTTCCTGCTTGGTCTTGAATCATTTTTCAGTCTTTACACAATGATTTTCAGATAAAGCAGCTCAGCCAATTGTTCGATTGGAAACTGGCGACTTGGACTGTTAAGTCGGACTCAGACCACTTATTTGAAAAGGGTTTATCGGCCAGTCAACCTCCCATCTACCTTGCAATCTACATGTTTGTTTGTTTGTTTGTTTTTAACGATGCGAGGATTACAACTCTTCTGGCGGGTCCCCATGGAGGGAAATAAAACACAACAAGCAGTTAAATCCTCCTCCTGACACAATCCGAATCTTTTTGCCTCTAAACACACCACAATTGATTTGCTCCTGCAGGCCTGGACCGTCATCGGTTCCTGCCTGTTCTTGAATCGTTTTTCAGTCTTCACACAGGGAGTGTTATCAGATAAAACAGCTCAGCCAATTGTTCGATTGGACACTGGCGACTTGGACTGTTACGTCTGACTCAGACTTCTTGTTTCAATCAGGGTTATCGGCTATCTAACCTCACAGCCGTCTTAGAATCTTCATGTTTTTTGTTTTTTTTTGACGATGCAAAGATTACAACTCTTCTGGTGGGCCCCTGTGGAGGGAAACAAGTTAAATCCTCCTCCTGCTCTCTCTCTCTCTCTCTCTCTCACTCCCTCTCCCTCTGTTATTGGATTTGTCGTCCCAAAAAGCTGCCGCCATGCGGTGCCCGACTGGAGGTGACCTGCCTCATTTCCTGAGATGGGGTTGCCATGGCAACAGGTAGCCACGTAGGCCATCGGGGCACAGTGTTGTTGGGAGGAAGAAGGGGAAAGGGATGGGGATGATGATGATGGGGATGGTGATTGTGATGAATTTGATGGCGGAGAGGGTGGTGGGGTGGTGCATAGCAAGCAGGCTATTAATAGAAATGATCAAGAGCAAGCTAGAGAACATGGTGGTCTTGTGTCCACACTCTTGTTTGAGTCGTGGCCTTAGGATGGACAAACAGAGTAGTGTTTAGTCTGAGCTCATCTTACTCTGCCTTGCAGACTCCCGCTTTAACCTTTACAGAGCAGCATGGCCTTCCGTGCGCTATTATGTTGGAAGGTTTCTCTGTCACGAAAAGTTCAAAAAGAATGCGTGCATTTCTTTTTGCTCGGCTGTAAACAAAGTCTCCACACGTTCAGATGTGTGCTTGTTAACCCTCGCGAACTATTTCTCCCTTCGGCAGGCATCGCCTCGATGACGGTGCCCGTCTACATCGCAGAGGCGTCGCCGCCGCACCTCCGCGGTCAGCTGGTGACGGTGAACACCCTTTTCATCACCGGCGGGCAGTTCACCGCCAGCTTGGTGGACGGCGCCTTCAGCTACGTGCGGCGCGACGGATGGAGGTCAGAACAGCGCAGAACATCTCGTCTCAAACTGGGGTCCCTCAATGCCTTTCACATATGATAGATGATATGATTCCTTCATTATATCAAATGTCGGAGGATCTCACTCGGGCTCAAATCTAAATGTCAACATATCTACGAGCCAACCTTGAACATTTGCAGTGACTTGCCACATCAGCCCTGATGTTTGCCGATTAGAGTCACCCATGAATAATCAGTTGCCGTGATTCCTGCAGGTGCATGAAAGGTGCAGCTCTCCTTGATGCCTTTGCCTGAGCAGCAGAAGAAAAGCCTTTTTGTGTTGAAATTTAGGCACGCCTGTCAGCGCGCCGTGTCTGCTACTTTCATTTTCACGGCCGCTGGCCCCTTTCAATTAGTCTTTGCTCTCCTCATTTCCCCTACTATACTTTACTCTCCAGTAATTACGGGATTTCCAAGCAGTCTTTTTGTCAGAACATGTTGAACGCTGATTGTGCATTCAAGTGGACGCAGAGATTTCAACGGCAATTTCCTCTCACGATGATCATTCAATGAATTTGCTTTGCGTGCGTGCTAGGGGGTAGGTAAGCCTGTTCTGTTCTGTAGTTTGGATTTGACATCCAATGTGTTGACATCCATCAGATCAAAACCCAACCGATGTTGTATTTAACCCCTTCATGCACCCTGTAATCTGATAACATTTTAAGCTGTCCACTGTAGTAACCGTTGTCCCTGAAAGGGTTAAGAGACAGAAAATAGTGTCAGGTCCACTCAAAGTTGTCAAAGTCTGTTAGTTCCAGAATGGGCCACGAGGATTATATGGTCGACTAGAGCAGGCTCACATGCCTACGTGGCGGAGGGCAACTGTCCTATTCAAGGTAATAAAGACTGAACATTAGCTTAGCATTGTCTAAGTCACGCAACTCAAAAAGTAGCATGCTGTAGCCACCTATTGATACCTACGATTTTTACTGGTGCAAGTTCTAATCACGTGTTACTATTCGCGTTTTAGGAATAGTTTACATTATTCTGTATGTGATGTGCATTAAATCGCAGTAAATGTGAAGGCAATTTCCAGCAGAGGGCTCTAAATTAAGGCTTGACATTTCTCCCCCAGGGTTAAATTTTAATGAGCCACCCGTTGCTTGCAAGGAAATAGCCGGACCTCAGTTAAAAAGCTTCCTGTCAAAACCATGGAATTACAGGAGAATGGTTATGAAAGTCTTGTTTCCGCCTGCCAGGTACATGCTGGGCCTTTCAGTGCTACCCGCCGTTCTCCAGTTTGTGGGCTTCCTCTTCCTGCCCGAGAGCCCTCGCTGGCTGATCCAGCGCGGACAAACCCAGAAGGCCCGACGCGTTCTCAGCCAGATACGAGGAAATCAGAACATCGACGAGGAGTATGACAGCATCAAGAACAGCATCGAGGAGGAGGAGAAGGACGGCGGAGGAGGTGAGCATGAGAGTGGGGGGTAGCAAGTACAATTGTGTTTTGTTTTTTCGAATATAGTGGAAGTGTGGTACACACGGGCTTCCTTTAGTGCCACGTGAGAATCACTACCCGAGTACAATTTAGTTGTATTTAACTTTCTTGTACTGCCTCACTGTCAAGTGGTGTTCCACAGGGCGCAATTCTGGGGCCTCTGCTGTTTTCACTGCGTCTGCTCCCATTGGGTTTCATCTTAAGGAAACATGGTTTTTCCTTCCGCTGCTATGCAGATGACTGTCAGATCTATGTCCCACTGAGCAAAAAAGATGCCTTCTCATGAACGCCACTTTTATCCTGCCTGGAGGAAACCAAGACCTGGATGGCACATAATGTCTTGAATTTCAATAAGAAAAATAAGACAGAAGTGATAGTGTTTGGTCCCAGTGGCCCTTGTACATCCCATCCTATAGACTTGGGCCCCGTGGCTCTTTATCTTAAGTCAACAGTCTCATACTTGGGTCTTAAACTGGACAGTGATTTTAAATTGGGCTGGCAAATTGGTGCCTTTGTTAAATCCAGCTTCTTTCATCTTAGCCAGCTGGCTAAAGTAAAACCTCTCCTTGCTTATGAGCACTTTGAAAAAGTAATTCATGCTTTCATCACATCCCAGCTGGATTACTGAAATGCACTTTGCTTCGGAGTCACCCAATCCTCCATGAAGCGTCTCCAGTGGGTTCAGAATGCTGCTGCTCACCTCTTGACTGGTACTCGTAAGAGGGAGCACATAACTCTTACTCTGGCATCCTTTCACTGGCTCCCTGTACATTTTAGAGTTCTTTTTAAGATCCTATTATTTGTTTTCAAATCTTTAAATGGCCTCGCTCCACATTACCTCTCTGAGCTCCTCCACCCCTCCACAGCTGCCTCAGGTCTACGGACCAGACAATATTAGAGCTACCAAGAACTAAGTGGAGGTTAAGAGGGGCTCGAGCCTTTTCCATTGATGACCTCCCACTGAACATTCGGGAAGCCCCCTCACTGCCCATCTTTAAAACTCGTCTCAAAACTCATTTGTATTATTTGGCTTTTGACCCAGCATGACTTAGTTTTACTGTTTTTGTGCTTTCTACTGTTTTTGTGATTAATTTATTGTTTATTGTTGTATAAATGATATTAGCTCCATGTACAACACTTTGTATACAGTGGTGGTTGTTTTAAAGTGCTCTATAAATACAGTTGAGTTAAGTTTTAACCCTTTCACGGACAGTGGTTAATACAGTGGACGGCTTATCATGTTACCGGGTTACAGGGTGAATGAAAGGGCTAATTTTGGTCATGATTGTGGTACTTATAGAGCTAAGTATTTTTTTGGTAGTACTTTGTGTACAAGATTGTGACATGTTCATGATAAAACAGTTCCACTTGAGGTCTGTGTGCCTCCAAAGTGAAAATGTTCTACGGTACGTATGCATACAACACATGTTCCTGCCAAGCGTTTCCTTCTGTTCCCTCTCACTGACAGCCGACTCTGCCAAGGAACATTATTCACATGTCTCAGGAAAGGCAATAAAGCCGGCTTACAAACACTAAACGTGTACAATATTTTAGTTTCTGTATGAAGGGGGTTGTGAGACACTTCCATAGAAAATAAATAACATAAAAGGTACCACACTTCACACCCTTTTGTGGTTGTTGCTAGCTACTTGGCTCTTGTGATTATCAGTGCGAGTGGGAGGTTGTAGGCATCTGATTTTTCAGCTTATTTACGCGCCAGCTAACCTCCCCGAAATGTGGGTCTGACGAGTCCCACAGTGAGGTTACGACAGTGGAATCTAAGTCATTGAGTGTTTTTGCATCTTGCATTCATTCAACAATATCTCATACGACTGTGGGCCGACTGCCTTGACAATAATGAAGAGTGATCAGTAATCCGGCAGTATTTTTTTTCTTGGCATACACAGACACACATACATATACACACACACATATATCGCCCCCGGTGCTGTGACCAGTCACCGAAGAGAGGCGAGGGAATCACTTTCATCCCATATCTTATCAACCTTGACAACTGAGAACACCATGTGTCTGCCAGGAGTGCCATCCAAACATCCTCTTGGGGCCGTGTGGCCTGCAGTGAAGAGGAACCTTCATTTTACACACACACACGCACACACACACACACACACACACACACACACACACACACACACACACACACACACACACACACACACACACACACGCGCATGCTCGTGTGAAAACACACACACAGTGGCAGGCTCATTGTGTACTCAGCTGGTTCTTTTTTTTTTTTCCATTTCGGCATCTCCTGCAGTTTCCATCAGTATTATCAAGTGGAGTCCTACCGGTTAACTGTGTTGGAACGATTCCTGTTTAAATAGCATATTGACGGTTGGCGAGTTGTTTGTTTGTGATACATTTAGCCCTGCCTGTGATTTGCATTATTATAATGAAAAAAAAAAAAAAGACTGGGAAGGACTTAGCGTCCCTTTGTATTGTTTTTGTTTAGTGTGTGCTTGCGGCTGTCCGCCAAATACCTTGGCATCATTAAAGCAAAGCAATTACACTGCAAAGTACATTGATTCCAGCGTCGAACTATTTTGGGACTCTAATTTGCTGCTTTAATTTCCTGCTTCTTCTTTTTTTTTTTTTTTAATACTTCCCTCAATGTGCTTTAGGGCCCTTTAAAATACTTCTTGACATTACTGAAGTCTACAATGCACTAAATCTAACCTCGAAACTAATTTGACATTCAAGTAAAATATTGTGCGATCTTAACACTTGCGTACTAGCTCTTAGCGTATTGAAACACGAACGCTGCTTGCGCCGCACCGTTGTTTAAAATATCTTGACTAGGAAGAGAACATTTCACATCACAAAAGCCGGCAATTAACGTTTGACCCTGAGACACTCAGCCTAAAATCCTCCAATGTGATTGGCCACCTACTAAAAGTAAAGTGCGTGCGGGCATGTTTTCACCATGCCCCACCGATGACATGCCCGTTACCATGGCAACAGCACTTTCCCCTCCATCCCTTTTCTCTCCCTCTCACCTCAAACGATTAAAGTGCATATCACCTTTTGATCCACTCCCTCCAACACGCACATGCACACGCACTTAAAGATTTTGATGGAGGTGCAAAATCCACTCGGGTCAACAATCTGATAATGATAGAATTATCATCACAGGAATGGCAGACCTGCCAATAGTTATTCAGACAGGACGTGAATCTTGAATCGAAAGCGGATGTGATGTGTATTTAGGTGACATTTAGGATTTTTCTCAGCGTTTTGCTGTCCGAAGGATGCAATGAGGGAAGAAAAAAAAAAGGTCGGAGTGGCCACTTGATTTTCTTTAACAAAGTGGGTGGATTGTCATTGAGAATGACTGAAAGGTTTGTGGAGGAGGCTGGGGGAGCCTTCTCAGTAGTCATTATGTTGTCATTCTTCGTGTGAAACTTGATCGTTCACTGTATTGAACTCATTGATTTCTGAGGCAGGGCCTGTTTGTTGCAATCGGAACACCGCGCTGACTCACGTGAACTCCCAAGAAAATAGACTGTATGTCAAAAAAAAAAGGGCATGTCTAGACATTGACCGATGGGAACACTGTGTCCTTTTATTTGTTGTGTAGTTCGGCGATAAAGGTTACATGATTGCGTCAGGAAAGCCTTTGACAGAGAAACGTGGGTTTTCGTGGTGGATGGAGAGGCAAAAGTGGAACCAAATGCAGGACAGCAGGCGTAATCAAAAAAAAAAAAAATAAATTACAAAAACTAGCTTGAAGTTGAAGCTGATTGGCTGACACAAGAAACGGGGCTGATGAGACCAGGAAATGAAAACCGAAAGACAAGATGGGACACAGGAAAACAAGACCGAACATGAAACTAAAGTCAATCAAAACATATTTGCGAGTAACAGTGGTTATAATTTCCTGTAATAATAGTTTAAAAGAAAAATATACCGTATGTTCCCTAAACGCTTCAGTAGAAATTAAACATTACACTTTAAAAAATGGCTTACAGATGATTTGGTGTTAATTATTTAATTATTGGTGTTAATTATTATACAATTACTACTTTCCTATTAGCCTTTTATTGGCCCACGTGTGTGTGTGTGCGTGTGTGTCATGTTTTGGCAAAAATCAGCCACCCAAAAAGGTTTAAAATGATTTATAGATGCCTCAAAATGGCACTTTTGTCGATTAGATAGGGCTATGGCCTGACTTAATGAAGTTCTTCTTTCACTTCAACATAGTTGCTTGGCACCAGGATGCCACAAATGGCGTCAAAGCAATGATTTGAGTAGCTGCGTATTTTTGATTTCCTCCTGTAATGCTAAGATACCACAACATGCCGCCAAAGCCCTGTGGCTAATCGGAATGTAGTAATTCGCATTAAGGAAGTGTGGTTCAAGTGATGCATCTCAACTGGTCTAAGATCTTTGTTTGCCAGGGAGTTTAGCCTGGGTTGTTAGTGGAAGTTACAAGTGAGTCATTTTTTTTTAAGAGTCTCTAGACTTTTTATTTGATGTGTAACGTCATTGGAAATTATGTTAAACTGTTTAGAGATCATAGTTTGTGTTATATTGATGGCTTCAACTTGGAATATTGTCAATGGTAAACATTGCTTGCGGGATTTTGAATGTGAGTTATTGAAATGTAGGCGAGGGGATCGATTTGGGTCGAGGAGAGCTTCTGTTGTCGGTCTCGGAGTCGAATCGGATGTCAGTCATGTCAGATTTATTTCTGTTAGCAGGGATCGAGAAGTGTGTTTAACAAATGTTTCGTGAATCTGAATGCCCCGTTTCATGCACACTACCACATGGTAATACAATAACTGAGTTTTCCCTCTCCGTCCGCTGCAGCTTCTATTTCTCTCGGTGACGATTAATAATTCACGCTGTTTGAGCATTTTTATGAAACTCCACCGTGGGGGGCCCGAGCCTGTTTAAATCCATACAAGAAGTCATAATGAGACCATTGTTGCCTCTTCACTTTGGGGATAACAAAATAGAGGGACGCAAACTGACTTGATTTATTTTAAATGTAGCCTTCTTTTTCTTGAAAGTCGTAGGCTCCTCTTCTGTCTCCTGGCTGGGCCTTTTCCCCTTCCCAAAGGAACTTTCCAAAGACGTTTGTTTTTTTTTTTACTTGTTTTGCTAGCTCTCGGGTTTCATTTTCGCGGTAACCTATCATGTGACCGAAAAGCGCCGCGTCAAGAGTGACATACTGTAGACGGATTTAACAGAGAATCTGGTAATTTTTCAAAATAAAATACATTTCAGATCCCGAAATGAATAAAACGGAAATAATGCAAGTTATTTAGTCTTTCTGTGCGGTCCGGCACCAAATAACGCTCCGCAGCCCGGGGGTTGGGGACCACTGGGGTAGAGGATGACAAAACAAGGAGCCCCAACTGGGAAATTAGAGGAGACTGCATAACTGGGATAGCTGAGGAAGAAGAAGAGGACGGAATCATCTCCATCTTCACTCGAGTAATTGGCTTCTATGTGCAGGCATGCTGATCCAAATTTGAATGCTCCGGATGAATCTTTTGTGCAGCGCTACCCAGCATCAATTGCCTATTCATTATAGTTGAAAAACGGCATTGATCTTTTACATATTAGCAAGCACTTCTGGGTGCTCAGCATTCATTATTGTATTGTCGTACAAAATCAATGCGCTCATGACGCGTTGAGTAGCGTGTGATTGTTTTAGCAGAGCTGAAAAAAA
Source organism: Hippocampus comes (assembly GCF_001891065.2). Taxonomy (NCBI): domain Eukaryota; kingdom Metazoa; phylum Chordata; class Actinopteri; order Syngnathiformes; family Syngnathidae; genus Hippocampus; species Hippocampus comes. The sequence goes on from NW_017806173.1 coordinate 762,521, forward strand.
AATGCCAATTGTGTGAAAAGTAGCTCCAGGATTCATCCCCGCCCCTGCGCAAATCGCCAACAATCTGTGTGCATTCAATTCCAGCAGGTGCACGTCTATGTTCACACCTGCCTGCAAGCAGTGACGCAGGATCTCCTCCTCAAGCCCTCCGGAGACAAGCAAAGAGAAAAGTGCGATATCGTCAGTCAAGATCGCTAGTCCCTGTGTCCTTACCGGCTTCGTCTAGTATCTCTGTAAGAAAAAATATCAAAGAGAGGGACATGACAGTGTGACTCCTCTTCATCCTCCAGAGAGGCAAAGACAATGGAAGGAATGACGCATGACTAAGGCATCGATCCAGATCTCATTCAAGCCACCACGAAGGTCATCTTGGGGCTTTCAAAAAATGTTTAATTAAAATTAAGATCCTTCCACCAGCCAGCAACGCTCTTTGAAAAGCTGATGTTGCCCAATCATGTTGCTTTTAACCCTTTGAGGGACAGCGGTTACTCCAGTGGACAGCTTCCCATGTTATGAGGTGCCAGGGGGCATGAAAGGGTTAAAATATGTCCTCGCACAGGCTGTCTCGCGATTTCACATCAGACTTTAGAGATTGAAAAAAAATGGCCAGTATTTTCTGTCAATCATTTTAGCTAGGGATGATCTTTCTCGCAGTCTTATTTACGAATATCCTTGGTGCGACACGACCGTAAAAAAAAAAACTTTCTTTTGATCAAAACGTATTTTCAGGAGTGAGTCACTGATTACGGAACTGGAAAAAATAATCCAGCATTCTGTTATGTTTCAATTTTCAAGGTTCTCAATATACTCTCGCAAGAATTTGCAACGCGAGTCAGGCGCTAAATCGTGTTTTAAACTGCTCTGTTGTACAGCAAACTGGTGTCGCGCAACGAAGATCGCAGACGCTGGAAACTATTTTTTACGAAAAAAAAACCAATTAACATGCATTAGTTATTGACAAAAGTCTATTATATTCTTCTTTAGGTGGGTCACTTTCATTCTATTTGACATAACGCAGAATTGAGACTGCCATAAGCGACCCAAAATTCATGAATAAAACTGACAGTCACAAATTGCCTCATGTGCTTCTTTGGTCAATAGTGAAAATTTGGTCAAAAGTGTAAGTGGGTTGAGTTTAGGGTTAGGCTCATGGATTTTGTTTGCTGCTGTACTTGACAATTCACCATTAAGTTTAGGGGTTAAGCTGAATGGTCATTCTATGTGTGGCGTGCCTCAGGAGTCATGCACAAGTACTCCACAAATATTATTTCTGTAACCGCTCAAAAGCGACTACCCTTTTCCTCGTTACGTTGTTCATCGGGAACGTGATCACTTTTTCCAGTCAGCCAGCCTAGAAAGTCAAGACTTGACTCTTCGCTGCTCTGTTCTTAAAGCAGCTCATGAATAATTGAACAAGCCAGATCTGTCATGATTCCTCCCTATTGGGCTATCAGGGTGACATTCATGGATGGAGGAATATTGAGCCACCTCGCTTTACACGCCTTCTAATGGGAAGATTTATGGATGCCATGAATGTGAAATTGTAATTGCGGACTGGAATAATGAATTTCTACCCACACCCATAATTTTTTTAATAGTAGCATTGCGTAGTGGATGGTTACTGTATATGGCAAGCCTCATACAGTACCCCAACTATTTGCAATTGCACACATTTTTTTAACCAATTAAATAGCAGGAATTACTTCCTAGTTTCTATTCATCTTGAGTCTTGAGCCCTCCGCTCTTGAATATGGCCAAGTATGAGGGGAGGTGATCCTGCTCTGAGACAATCATAGGAGGAGATTGGGAGGAATAATTGAAGAGAGCGACAGGTCGTCTGCTAAGGCTTCCTCCTTTGATTTCTGGCAGATGCTCAAGGTCCTCCTGTGCCGTGATTGCATATCGGTATGCGTCAGCTACCAATGTACCACACTCGAACATTCTAAATATGAAAATCAGCCATCCCTTATGCTCTTGGGAACCTGCCGTCTTTCAGCTTTAGGCTACATTAGCATGCAGCAAATGGAAGCATCCGACAAGACTTATTATTCTCAACAGGTTCTTTAATTGGTTTGGGTGAGGGGTGTTTCCTGAAAGCTCGAAGGCAATGACCAAGGATAATTGGAGAAGGGTGGGGGGCTTGGGGGGGGCAAAAAAAAAGGGGGGTCCTTGTGGTGAATGTACAGTTTTAGATTAATTTCACTTTGGTCATGTGTTCTCTCTGCAGGCCATGAGAAGGCCAAAAGTAATTTATATTTCTGTGCGTGTGATAATTTTTTTAACTATGACTGGGGGGGGGCTTAAATCAAAATTATATTTTGCCATTATTTGATTTTAAAGATACAGTGGTACCTCTACTTACGAACATCTTTTCATACGAAATTTTCAAGTTACGAAACGCCTCAACAGGAAAATATTGCCTCTTGTTACGAAAGAAATTTCAAGATACGAAAGGTAAAAATACAGTATGAGCTGCAAGTCGCAGCTCCGAGTTTCCTGAACGCAACATTCGTATAGCTGCTTTGCCATTGGCTATTACCGAGCATTTTCCTGGCATCCCATTGGCTAAGAGGGACATCTACTGTACGTGTCTCTGTGTGTAGATGGATAAATAGATAGATATGTGTCTATGCAACGTCCTCGTCAATCGTCCCTCAGGCCATGAGGCATTCCGATAGTTTTACGTAAATTTGAATCACCCAGAAAAAGTGTTCACCAGTCCGGCGATTGCTCAGGATGGTTACTGTATATGGCAAGCCTCATACAGTACCCCAACTATTTGCAATTGCACACATTTTTTTAACCAATTAAATAGCAGGAATTACTTCCTAGTTTCTATTCATCTTGAGTCTTGAGCCCTCCGCTCTTGAATATGGCCAAGTATGAGGGGAGGTGATCCTGCTCTGAGACAATCATAGGAGGAGATTGGGAGGAATAATTGAAGAGAGCGACAGGTCGTCTGCTAAGGCTTCCTCCTTTGATTTCTGGCAGATGCTCAAGGTCCTCCTGTGCCGTGATTGCATATCGGTATGCGTCAGCTACCAATGTACCACACTCGAACATTCTAAATATGAAAATCAGCCATCCCTTATGCTCTTGGGAACCTGCCGTCTTTCAGCTTTAGGCTACATTAGCATGCAGCAAATGGAAGCATCCGACAAGACTTATTATTCTCAACAGGTTCTTTAATTGGTTTGGGTGAGGGGTGTTTCCTGAAAGCTCGAAGGCAATGACCAAGGATAATTGGAGAAGGGTGGGGGGCTTGGGGGGGGCAAATTATATTTTGCCATTATTTGATTTTAAAGATACAGTGGTACCTCTACTTACGAACATCTTTTCATACGAAATTTTCAAGTTACGAAACGCCTCAACAGGAAAATATTGCCTCTTGTTACGAAAGAAATTTCAAGATACGAAAGGTAAAAATACAGTATGAGCTGCAAGTCGCAGCTCCGAGTTTCCTGAACGCAACATTCGTATAGCTGCTTTGCCATTGGCTATTACCGAGCATTTTCCTGGCATCCCATTGGCTAAGAGGGACATCTACTGTACGTGTCTCTGTGTGTAGATGGATAAATAGATAGATATGTGTCTATGCAACGTCCTCGTCAATCGTCCCTCAGGCCATGAGGCATTCCGATAGTTTTACGTAAATTTGAATCACCCAGAAAAAGTGTTCACCAGTCCGGCGATTGCTCACGATGCTGATGTTTGCCTTGGACATTTTCGAAGGATTGTTAAAAACCAACAAAAGCAAACATCCTTGGATCAGTTCTTTCCAAAACACCAGGTAAAAACCACTTTTGAGAGAGAAAATGAACTAAAGGGGGCAAAAAACGATGTGGACGCAGTTAAAAGTTAAATGACCGTCATTTTTATTCTTTACCCCAGTGTTTTTCAACCCCTGTGCCGTGCCGCAAGACGTTGTCAGGTGTGCCGCGGGAAAATATCCAATTTGTATGCCTATGCAGTGTATCGCCCAGAAAGTAATCGTGTAGTACTCTCCCATACCGCTAGGAAGCAGCAACAGCTAGCCAATTGCCTTGTGTTTCGACGAGAGACAAGCAAATTTGTGAGGCATGAATGCAGGACGAAAGATGAGAAAATACTTTTTTTGTTGTGTTCATTTGATTCCAATTCAAGCTGTTATAATGTCATTCTTCAATGCTAAAAACGGTTATAGTAACAGTATAACACATTAATTATTCAAATAAGCGTTTTTTTTTTTCACATTTTCAGCTAGTGGTGTGCCTTGAGATTTTTCCAATGAAAGAAGTGTGCCTTGGCTCAAAAAAGTTTGAAAAACACTGCTTTACCCGATTCATTGTTTTTTTACATTATGCACAACTCCCGTTTATTGTGCAATAATCTAATTGTAACGTGTATTTGTTACATATTTTGATGCTTTAGAAAACATTAACATCTGAATTTTTTTGGGGGGGGGGGGGCTTGTAACGGATTAGGGCATTTACATGGAAAACGCATCTCTACTTGTAGTTTCAGAAATTTCTTCCGGCACCAATTCATTTCGTAAGTCGAGGTACCACTGTATATGTTCGATATTTTTTGGGGCTTGATTTCCTGGAATGTGCCCGGTGTCAACATGCTATTAGCATGAATCCTACTGTATGTCGCTCTATTTCCTGCATCTGATAATTCGATGCTGACAACTCACTCCCGTATCGCAGATCAATCCTGTCATCTAAATTTGGGGTAGACGTAATTTATTAATTTTCTCAAAATATCTTGTAGATTCACTTTAACGTGGTTGGTAAACATGCTGTTAGCATAAATTCAAAGTAGCCACGTTTCCTGCGTTTGCTGATTTCTATGCTTCAAACTCACTCCTGTCACTCTCAGTCCTGTTGGTCAAGTGAGAAAGTCGAGTCAGGTTATTGACAGTTACTAAGTTATGATAGAAACCGTGGTAAGCAATGTAAAGCTAGCTTGGCCGTTCAACTGTAATGTGCTCGGTGTCAACATGCTATTAGCATAAACGCTACTGTATGTAACTATATTTCCTGTATTTGATAATTCGATGCTAAAAACTCACTCCCGTATCGCAGGTCAATACTGTCATCTAAATTTTGGGTGGACGTTATTTATTTTCTGAAAATATCTTGTACATTCACTTTAACGTGCTTGGTGTCAACATGCTGTTAGCATAAATTCAATGTAGCCACGTTTCCTGTGTTTGCTGATTTCTACGCTTCAAACTCACTCCTGTCACTCTCAGTCCTGTTATTCAAATGAGAAAGTTGAGTCAAGTTATTGGCAGTTACGAAGTTATGATAGAAACCCCGGTAAGCAAAATCAAGCTAGCTTAGCTGTTTCCAAAGCCCCCGTAATGCTTCACATCAGAAGCACTCATGTGCACTGTTGTGGAAATTACAAGCCGACCTGTCTCGTAATTTGTTGTATCGGAGGGAAGATGCATCAAAGCATAATTGTAAAAAATGCAAGTTAGACAGCGTTTCGACATCAGGCAATTATTTCACCGCTGTGAGACTAAGTCACGACGCGTGTGGCTTTGCTGGGTCACGCCCCCGCCTTCCACCACCGCCATCCAGTCGCTTTCAATATCTCATCAGATTGAATTACAGCAGGGTGGTGCTCCAGTGAGGAAATGAAGCCACGTGTGTGTCTCTCTCTTAGTGCATCAACTTCAGTCTATGCGCGTTTCTAATGTCTTTCTCATGCTCGTTTACATCATTGTTCGGGGTTAAAAAAAAAGCAGCATGGTTGTTTGATCAATAAAGGGAGTAAATGAAGCTCTCCTTCATGAGATGGCCCTCTCCGGATAGTTGAACCTAGGCGCATAAATCTTGATTTCCCCCGCGGCTAATCCGATAACGGTCGGGCTTCGCTGGAAATCAAGCGATCATACTCCACCAGGTTACCGCCAAAGGAAATGGCCCGGCCATCGTGAAAGCAGCGCTTCCTCTTTTTCACCCGTCTGACGGGTAGAGCACTTCATCATATTGTGGCGCGGCCTTAATAAAAAAATTGATAAAATTTCCAAAAAAATACAATAACAGGCTCATGGGAAATATTTACACCATTTAGGATTATATTTCTACGACCATTGGGCAATCGCACTGATTTATGAATTTAATGTGCCAGTCGATGTTAGGCATTTATTAGATTTGTGGTGAAATTACCAGCTGGAGCGAACATCAATTGCAGAGAAACTTTATAAACATCACAGCGGTGACGGTAAGGAATTTTGTGGTTTGCTCCTGGGAAAATTTGTATAAAATGAATGATAGTCTTTATTTTCTTTGTCGTAAATGGTTTATGAAAAAAAAAACAATCCAAGCAGTTCAGAAATAATAAAGATTATAAACATACTAACTGAACAAATGGATTAGCCAAATTAATTTGACGTATGCCCTAAAATAAGCTTTTTGATAGGGGAAGTAAAAGTAAACAAATAATGTGTTGGCAAAAGTATAACTAGGGCAAACCAAATGGCAGCCATGAAGGTGCCTCTCATAAATACATCTCTGATGTTCTAGTGGGCTTTTTCTGACATTTTTTCCCCGCAGCAGATAAGGTTTTGTGCTAATGCTAACTGGTATTTGGAACTGTTCATAATTCACTTCCCCTTTATTAAAGGCTCAGTTGCAGCAAGATTGGATATGTTGAGTTGAGGGGACAGTTAAACACAGTGGGAGGAACCAAACTGACAATTCGTGGACGAACTGAATGGCGATTAGAACCCAGAAACATAGACACAAACAAAATACGGAATTAAACATATTTATCTATTGACAAAGGTGCACCGACAAAGTAGAAACAGAAATCACTGGTCACGAAGAGCCAGGAAAAAACAAAAAAGCGCTTGCAAAGGCAAGATAATCGTCAATCTGAGAATATAAACGAAATAAGAGTCCAATTTCAGCGAAACAAAACAAGCGCAAAATCAAAAGACAAAATAATATCAATACTTATAAGCGAGAAACTCGAGCGCAAAAACGAGAATGGCGAGATTGAGAGGTCTCCAAAACAACACTTGAGCACGAGCAGCAAACAAGGTCATTAATTTAAATCCAACAGAGACTTGGAGATTAGGAAGTCCTTAAATACAAGGCTAACTTGATGAACACATTGGCAGCGGGTGTGCACGCTGGAGGAAAATCCCTCCTCTGCCACCTGCTGGAGGCACCCAAGAACAGGATCGTGGCAAAAATCACTATGCGCGTACACTTTTAAGTGTGAGTTAACAGATGCTCAGTCAATCTGCACGCGTGAAAGCGAGCGTTTTATACGAGGCCATAGGGTTCATCCGAGAAAAGTGCTTCTCATTTCGCCCCCTGTCTGAATGCCTATAAAGCTGCTTTCAGCATTTCTCAACCAAAAGCAATCAAAGACGATGATTCCCAAAGACACAGATAAGTGTGTAAATGTCTATTGAGTGAGTCCGGGGCTTTTCCTTTCGAAAGGAATCTGCTCCCAAGAGGCTCCTCCTACACGCAGCTGCTCTCTTTTTGACACCATTGCCGTTCGGATATATGGCTTCACATGCGCAGCCCTCATGAGTCCGTATTGGGTTCGTGAAACTTTATTCTCCACACCTCGCCTTCGTCTATCCGTCATGCTTGTCCAATCGCTTTCTCATCCTATTAAGACTCGGGGGGGGAGAGAGGGGGGTGGGGGTCCCAGAGGAAACTGCTTGTCGGCATGCTGGCTGGAGATCAAGCTGAGAGGCGGCAAGGCCAATGCGGGCTTTGGATAAAAGTGCAGCCGGACCAAAAAAAAAAAAAAAAGACGAAAAGCGGCTCGGGTGGAGAGCAATCAGCGCCGCGGACAGCTCAGTGAGGCAAACGTACGATCTTTTGTCTATTATCATCTTTGAACAGTGCTCACCAATTATTCACTGGGCTCAATGCACTGGGAATTGCTTTAATTGGGATTTTTGGTTTATTACTTGTCGTGCTGCAGCAGCTTTAGAATTACAGACCATATGTATATGTCTGTATATCATATTGCCGGAGCCTGTCCCAGCTGACTTGGGCGAAAGGCGATTCGCCCCCTTAAACTGGTGGCCGGTTAGTCACAGGGCACATAAAGAGACGAATAACCATACGCACCCACATTCACTGAGTGAAAACCGATTCCACGCTGCCCCACACGCATTTTAGGCGAGTGTACCATGACAGCATCAGTGACAAATATCAAATAATATTCTACTGTACTGTAGAATGAAACCAAAGATCAAAAACCTGTGTTTTGTTTCAAACGTAAATTCGGTAAGCGGTACAGAGACAAGGCAAGGAGACTGTTGACATTTGTCAACAAGTCCTTTCGCCAATGAGGACGCAGAACAAAAAGCACTGTTTAAAAAAAAAAAAAAAAAAAAAAAGGATCTCTCTCTCTCTCTCTCTATATGTAATTTTTTGGGAGGGGGGGCGGGGGGTGTGCATCTCTCCAATAAAAGATGATTCGATACATGGGGTGTGTTTATGATTCAGGGATGGTTTATTTTATAGTGGAACAATTTGGTTCGATTCGATGCACTCACATCATTTTGCAATGCAAATTGTTTTTCATTACACCCCTATTCACTCGTGTAAACCATCTACCATGGTAATTTAAGGATTTGAAGAAAAAAAAAAAAAGGACAATAAGTCTCACTTTGTTTCCTTTTCACTGAATTGAATTTGTGTTGCTTTGACGTCTCCAGATGGCCCGGTGATCTGGCGCATTCTGACCTACCCCCCAACGCGGCGAGCACTTCTGGTGGGCTGCGGCCTCCAGATGTTCCAACAGCTCTCCGGAATCAACACAGTCATGTGAGTTTCAAAGAGTTTCTCCTTCCCCGTTTTGTTCTTGTTATCTTTCCATCTGTGCCTGTCTCGCCGCCCCTTCGAGATGAACTATATTACCAAGCTCTGTAAACAATCTGGGGATGTGTGCTGTTGCCTGGCAACCGCCAGAGGAAAGGCAATAGGTTAAGTGTGTGCGTGCTCATCCTATTTTATTTAAAAAAAATAAATAAATAAAAATCGACACGCGCGTAGTTTACACTCGACACAAGTGCGTGTGTGTGCGTGTGTGGCTAAAATGAGCGCTGGCGAAACTGAATGTGACAGACAGGCTCGCCGAGGAAAATTTAGGCTGCTGGTAAGAGAAGTGAAACATTGAAAGTCCGTCGATTGTCTGCGCGCCTCTTTGAATGTACATTTATCTTCATCTTGACTCTCATTGTGACCGGCAGAACTCGGGGCTTAGGCTCCGCCTCTTTTCACAGCAGGCGTTCTAAAGTGTCTACGCTGTCTGCGTCAAAAGAAAAAAAAACCGAAATATGTCTGATGTTGACGTAAAATAATGTCCAATCGTTTGTTTGAATGATAGACTCATAAGTCATTCTCATTTCAGTCGTATTTATATTTTGGGGGGTCTGACCGATGAGTCAGATGATATGAATTCTTAAAAACAGCAAAAAAAAAAAAAAAATGTAAGACAGAGATCATGACATTCAAACGCCCCTTTCCCAAACTGACAAAAAATCTGAAGGGGGAAAATAAAAAAAAAGGGCAGATTTGTACTGATTTTATTCTCTGTTGCAAAGGTCAACAAATAGTAAAGCACAAAGTATTGCAAAGCCGTCAAACGTTTTGCCAATAATAGTTGGAAGCATCAAAGGACCATCAAATAAATTATTGGATTCATTTTTTTAATCCTTTTTTTTTTTCTTCATTCGGGGCAATTAATCAGTTATTCGTGAAAATAAATCCCCTCAAAAAATGCATATGCAAAAACTATTATGGGACTCTTTATAATGTAAACGCCTGCTCATTTTTCAATGTGTACGTAAAATAATTGAGATTAATGATTCACTAGTTCATTCTCATGTTTATTCATATTTTTCAAAAGCCAGTTTTTAAATAAGCATGTTTCGCCGCTCCCTGTAGGCTACTAATGTACAAACCCCTATATAAAAAAAAAAAAAGCATGTGACTAAATATATCCTTGTATGATAGATCATTTTATCACAGTTAAGCGATCACACACGATTACTCATTTCCCTAATTCTATTAGTAACGTGCCTTTTAATTATTCATCAATTTCTGTCCCCCCATACATGAGCACGTATGGATGACCATTAATCAGTTGCTGTGAAGGGCGTCCTGTATTTGCGAACATTCTGGACTCAGAGTAGTCACGCGTGTGATTATGAAAGACAAAATAAAAAAAAAAAAAATTCTGAAAGAACACCTCTGGGTTTCATTATCGGGTCTCAGCTTTGGTGCACTTTGTTCAGGGCTTGTGTTTTTTTTTTTTTTCCCTTTAATTGGCTGGGTCAGGTGCACCAAATTCAAGGGGAGATGTCAGGAGAGGTCGTGTGAACTCAGTGGTTGGTTATTATCAAGCTTCCCGACTGAGGTCTTCACTTTCTTCCCTGCAGACGGATCTAGTCTTACTCTGCCACGTATCACCGCCATGGGGTGCACTTCAAATATTTTGACACTGTCGCGTTGCAAGATAAACTATTGAGTGCAGAGGCTTGAAGGGGAAAAAAATAGATTAAGTGTGGCATCATGTGAATTTTGTGGAAAAGATTTTGTCCTTTTAAAGGTGTCAGGTTGACAGCCCATTACATCACAAAAAAAAAGAGATTTTTAGGGGAAAGGTGTGGACATTTTTTTTAATCTGACAATATGTGGAATAATGTGAGTGAAATAACAATTGTGTTCCCCCGCTGTCATCTTTCAAACCACCAAAAAGTTTTTGTTGAATTTGCTCAATTTTATTTCGTCAAGTGGAAATAAAACAAGCTTGTATTGGCCCCTTAAAAATGTATCTTGATCCAGATGATTTTATTTCGTGTAACCATTTGTCAAAATAAAATTGACAAAATTTGACACAAAAAAAACCCCCTTTCAAACCCAGAAGAGATTTTGAGGGGAAGGGGATAAAGGGCTTTTTTTAAAATCTGATCATATGCGGAAGAATTGTGTTCCCCTGCTGTCATCTTTCACACCAGTCGCTTCCAACACACCACCAAAAAGTTTTTGTTGAATTTGCTCAATTTTATTTTGTCAAGTGGAAATAAAATCATTTTGTCTTGGCTCCTTAGAAATATATCTAGGTTTAGATGATTTTCTTTCATGGACCCATTTGTTGAAATAAAATTGACTAAATTTAACCCCCCAAAAAAACCTTTCAAACCCAGAAGAGATTTTTTTGGGGGGGCGGGGAATAAAGGGCTTTTTGTTATCTGACAAGATGTGGAATACTTGTTTTCCCCTGCTGTCATCTTTCATGCCTGTGCTAAGTCGCTTCCAACACGCCACCAAATAGTTTTTGTAGAATGTGCTCAATTTTATTTTGTCAAGTGGAAATAAAATCGTGTATAGGTACATTAAAAATGTATCTTGATCCAGATGATTTTATTTCATGGAACCATTTGTTGAAATAAAATTGACTAAATTCAACAAAAACAAGAAAAAAAATTATTACTTTTTTTTCAGTGTATGTGGCAGAACATCTGACAGTTTTTGTTGTGTTTTGAACTCACATTTTTTCGATTTTGGAAGAGGGTATTTCACCACATTCTTTTTAATGTTCGTTTGCAAGATGCCTAATCACGCCGAAACTCCTCCTCCTCTTCATTCTGAAGCCAAATATAGACAGTTTTAATGAGGAATGTTCTTATCATCGCTCTAATCACACACAACACTCCATGCTCTCATTTGCTTAATACACAGCGGGCAGATGTCCTTAATGAAGCAGCACGTTTCAGATTCGATGTGCTCAAACGTGCAGAACACAAATGCAAATATTGGGTGATGAAGATGAATAAGCCTGGATGTACAGCACCCAGGGCATTTTTTTTAAAAATCAGAAATAAACCAAAAATTGAGGCCACACTTTACCTACATGAAAAATACTTTTGTTCGGATGTCGGTTTACTTTAAATACATTTTTTGAAAAAATAAATATTTTACTCTCATCAGGACTCAGTTTTGATAGATACTCAACGACTCAGGTGCAAAAAAAGTGTTGGCTTATTATTAACTGGGTTTTTTTTTCACTTTTTTGGGCCGGCTCGAACGGATTAATGGCATTACAAAGCATTTCAAAGGGGAAAATTGATTTGCTATACAAGTAAATTCAGTTTTGAGCTTTGAATTAAACTCACATTTGAGACCACTGCAATATTTCATTGCTTTAGCTAAAATTCCTCCTAATTGTTTTTGGTTCACAAAATCCCCCCAAAAAACTTTTTGAGGGTTTTAACTCAATTTAGTGACGTTTCCCAGTAGTTATACAGTACCACAAGCAACCTTTTTGGACCATTTATCAGAATTTGGACCAAAAATAAAACGAACACAGCTAATTGGTCCCTGTCAACCCCTGAGGGAAATATCAGTCCCGCACTTGCCGTATAGTTTGTAAATGAAATCACTTGCAGTTATATGGAGTTTTAATGGCAATTTTCATGTTGCCGGCTCCCGATCAGGGACAGGAAATTGCATTGTTAGGACCCTCACGTACAGTTCTCTACTCAGAGGTTAGATATGTATTTATACTTATGAATATATATGCGGTTGCATGCTGATATTTCACAGCATTGTGCATACATTTGGGGGAAAAAAATAGGTCACTTTGCGAGATAATATTCAATATGCCCTTGTAAGCACACCATTGAGAAAAAAAACAAAAAGTTCTCACTCACCAGTCTGTCGCTCTCATCTGTCTCCTTCCTGCCTCCTGGGGACTGTTTTGGTTTATCATTTGGCATTAACGTCCAGGAGTATATATCCGTGCTTCCAGACTTTGTTTTTCCCCAATTTCTCCGCTCATCCTCCTGCTCTGCTTCTCTGTGTGGCTGGCATTTTTTGGGCCGGCTCGAACGGATTAATGGCATTACAAAGCATTTCAAAGGGGAAAATTGATTTGCTATACAAGTAAATTCAGTTTTGAGCTTTGAATTAAACTCACATTTGAGACCACTGCAATATTTCATTGCTTTAGCTAAAATTCCTCCTAATTGTTTTTGGTTCACAAAATCCCCCCAAAAAACTTTTTGAGGGTTTTGACTCAATTTAGTGACGTTTCCCAGCCCTGTTAGTTATACAGTACCACAAGCAACCTTTTTGGACCATTTATCAGAATTTGGACCAAAAATAAAACGAACACAGCTAATTGGTCCCTGTCAACCCCTGAGGGAAATATCAGTCCCGCACTTGCCGTATAGTTTGTAAATGAAATCACTTGCAGTTATATGGAGTTTTAATGGCAATTTTCATGTTGCCGGCTCCCGATCAAGGACAGGAAATTGCATTGTTAGGACCCTCACGTACAGTTCTCTACTCAGAGGTTAGATATGTATTTATACTTATGAATATATATGCGGTTGCATGCTGATATTTCACAGCATTGTGCATACATTTGGGGGAAAAAAATAGGTCACTTTGCAAGATAATATTCAATATGCCCTCGTAAGCACACCATTGAGAAAAAAAACAAAAAGTTCTCACTCACCAGTCTGTCACTCTCATCTGTCTCCTTACTGCCTCCTGGGGACTGTTTTGGTTTGTCATTTGGCATTAACGTCCAGGAGTATATATCCGTGCTTCCAGACTTTGTTTTTCCCCAATTTCTCCGCTCATCCTCCTGCTCTGCTTCTCTGTGTGGCTGGCAGGTACTACAGCGCCACCATCCTGCAGATGTCGGGCGTGCGGGATGATCGGCTGGCCATCTGGCTGGCGGGACTCACCACCCTCACCAACTTCCTGTTCACTCTGCTGGGAGTGTGGCTGGTGGAGAGAGTGGGCCGGCGGAGGCTCACCCTGGGCAGCATCGCGGGTAAGACGGAAACAAAATGGCCACATTTTAGTCTGTGTTTTCACGTGACAACACTGAAAGGAGTCAGTTAACAACTTGTCGTCTCAAAACAACTCAACACACAACCATTCAACCAGCGGCAACAAAAGTGAGTGTGCCCCTCAGTGAAACGTACACCTTTCATTCCCCCACCCCCAGGCACGTTTCTCGGCTTGTGTCTGCTGGCAGTTGGCTTCCTGCTGTCGGCTCAGCACAGTCCTGCTGTCACCTTCCACCCATTAGACCCCTCCATGGCCAACACTACTTGCCTCAAGTATCGGTGAGTATACTGTACGCACAAAAAGGGACTACTGAGCCAAAATTACCGTATTTTTCCGCACTATAAGGCGCACCTAAAAGCGTTCAATTTCCCCACAAGCTGACAGTGCGCCCTATAATCCGATGCGCCTTATATATGGTGTCGCAGACTCTATATTCCCAATTGACTTGTTTCCATGTTCGTGTTCCGATGCCATCTGGTGGTGATTACTAGCAGGAAGCAATTGTAACCTAAAAGCGTTCTGCCCGACACGAATTAACATGTGCATTCGCCAACACACATTCAAACAGACAACTACTTTGTGAGCTCTGCGCAGCCATTATGAAAGAATACCAAAGCATAATTAACTATTGACTAAACGACGGAAGAAGGAGACAAGCAGGATATTCAGCCCCTCGTGGATGTGAGCCTTTTTGTTGTATCAATTGTCTGCATAACTTTTGTCTTTTATTTATTGTTTTGGAATGCCATTTGTATTTATGTCAAGGAATCAACCCTGTATTTTTATGGACTTTGTGTCATGCTTCGTGCTACATCCTGAGGGAGCTACATATGGATCAATATTCTGATTTCTTGGATGTAGCATTTTAAATATTCTGGAAAGTGCTTTGTTACAGCTGCAGCGGTTGTGAAGGTTGGATATTGTATTCCCTTTAGCGTAGCTCTATCTCGTGGCTGCATAACACAACTGCAATCAGGGCTCTATATAAATCAAGCTGTATTGTATTCTCTTTAGTATAGCTCCATCTAGTGGATGCATAGCGCAACCGCAACCAATTATGATATTTTGTGCGCTTTATTATGAAGTACGCCCTACATGTGAAAAACAGTTTTGAAATCGGCCATTCATTGAAGGTGCGCCCTGATAATCCGAAGCACCTTATAGTACAGTAAATACGGGTAGTTGTAAAGCGCAGACTGTCAACTTGTTCAAGCTGAATAATCGTCCCTTTAAGTATAATTCTTCCGTTTTGCTTCGAAGAGGTTCCAAGTCTAATCGCCTTTCAAGTGTGTCATTCAAAGGTGGAGAACTGGAGGCCCGTGTTGCTCTCGCATGTGCGGTGGTCACTGCCCGAATGCGTGGGCTCGAACCGTTTGTAGCAAAGTGAAGTCAGTGAAGCCGCAGCGGTGTTCTAAAAGCACTCATCTCTTTAATTCGTTGCCATCTTCCTCTGTGCGTGCGCGCGTGTGTGTATGATCGTGTTGCAGTGAGTCCATTAGGTAGTGGTGTTGGGATTGTTGTCTTGATGAAAGAGCGTTGTTGCTGCGGGGCTTCATTTTATGCCTAAGTGAGAATAAATTGCAACAAAAAGGGCATCTCATATTTTTATGAAATTGCGTGAATGTGCGTGTATGTGCATGCATGTCAAGGGTTTAATGAATACCAATGTGGAATCGGAAATTTGTTTGTCATTTCAAAGATTTGAGGGCAGGGGATCAAATCAAATCATTCAGTTTTGGAAAATGGACTGTCATTGATTTGTATCACACCCTGTGTAGCGAGATACGTATCAAATTGGAGGAGATAGATCGATAGACATGAGCCATAAACGGACCAGATGGTAAGCGGATCCCACAAATATCGACTCAGACTAACGACGGTACAAAAAAATATATACAAAGTGCTAACAGAAAGCGCTAGCAACACAGCACCAGGAAAAGCCAAAATGGTGGGGAAAAAAACCCCCGCATGCTCACGGCAAGGTAATCTTTAATCCCGAAAAACACACATAACGAAATGCCAAAAGTCCAATGACACGAAACTTAAACCATCCAATAATAGCAAGAAATCCCAAATACTTACATTACAATAAACTATCAGAGCAAGAGCGACAAAAATGACTGTGGCATCTCGAAACTACCTCTTGAGCAAACAGCAAGCAAAGTCGACAAATCAACAGTCTAGGACACTTGTGGGCTTGATTGTGAAGGAGAAACAGGTGCACCGCTGGAGAGGCACGCCCTCCACTCCAGCTGGTGCTCAAAAACAATTCTGATTAGGTGTACAAATATGTATGCGCTAATTGCCGCAGATGAGTTTCGCTTGTCAAACCTGGCTGGCTCTGTCCAGCCAATCAGAGGATGGAAAAATGCTGGAGAAAAAAAATCCTGACTAATACAGTGGCAAACAATTTAAAAAAGGTCATATTTTTATATATAGTACTCTCTAGCTTTATAAAAAAACATCAAGACAACATTTGAGAGTTTTTGTCAATTCACTACACAGAGAAGAATGTCACAATTCCCTCATCAGAAAAAGAAGTTCTTCGCAGAGGATAAAGAATACACGACTGAGTCCTGTTATTCTGTTATCTGCCTGCGTGTGTATGTTGTTTAATGGAACCAATATTCTTCCGATTGGGGGAAACTTTCACCGCTATTCCAGGTTGTGCGAGCCCTGCATGCTGGACCCCGCCTGCGGCTTCTGCTACCGCGAGAACGGCTCGGCGCTGCTCACCTCCTCCTGCGTGCCGGTCAATAGGGCCTCCACTGAGCAGGCGGCGTGGGGCAGGTGAGTGACAGGACGAAGGTGTGTATGGTGTGTGGAATGGTTTCAGACGCAGCACTCTGTGGGAAGAGGGGGAGGGTTACCTTCATGTATACGATATAAAGATCCAATCAATGTGCTTGCTAGGTGTTCTAATTCCAGCCAGATGAGAGAGCACACTTACTGGGCCTACAACTACTGCCCCACCTCCTTCTCATGGCTCGTCTTACTCGGATTGTTGTTCTACCTGGCTGCTTTCGCGCCAGGTAAGACAAAATGAATTATATAACCGCATTAACCTCATCTGAATACGGCTGTCCCATAAAAATGTGGAAGAAGTAGTAAAAGGGCAGTGAATAGTTTTCAGACGCACTGTAAGATGTTTCTTCACTCAAGGAATGGGTCCCATGCCGTGGACTATCAATTCTGAGATCTACCCACTGTGGGCCAGGAGCACGGGCAACGCGTGTGCAGCCGGAGTCAACTGGACCTTCAACGTTCTGGTCTCGCTCACCTTCCTCCATTTGGCGCAGTACTTCACCTACTATGGTCAGCTTCTAAAAACATATCTTTTTTAATTATTATTATGATTAATAAATGAGCTTTTGAATGATGGAAATGTATGTAGGTACCGTCCATGGGAACGCCTACCTATGCCTCCTACCTGTGACAGTTATCAGCGGGATTTTTCCTCCCGGCACAGGAGGGAATTGACCTTTCACAGCACTGGCAATTGATCCATTATTGGAATTATCGGAGACACATCCTGAGATGCCCCGTGGCTTTGATAATTGAGCTTGAAAAAGGTGAAAGAAGAAAAGCATCTGTAGTTGCACTTCTCCCGAGTCTCCCCACTCATCGAAGTCGGCCGCAGGTCATCTAAGTAAAAAAACAAATAATTAATTTAAAAACACATTTGTTTGATGGTCTGGAAATTAAACCAAAAACATTTTAATACATTGAACATAAATTGCCTAGATTGACTACTATTTTATGGAACTTCCACACAAAACCTTTCTTGTTGGCGAAAAGTATATGCTACGGTTCTTGCTATAGCTGGCTAGCGAGACAGATAAATAGATGTCTATGACGATCATGATGCTGCGTGTTTAATTAATGCCGTTGGGTTTTACAGCGGGGAATATAGAGCTTGCGTCTATTTCATTTAACTTCTGTCAGAGTGTTCATTGTTTGAGCGAAGGGGAGAATAGCCTCACAAATAGCCACACAAAATCTTTCTTTTTGGCAAAACATCTGCAATGGTTCTTGCTATAGCTTGCTAGCTTGTTAGCTCGCTAGAGAGCTTGCTAGCTCGCGAGGTAACGAGCTCGCTTGCTAGCTAGCGAGCTCGTTAGCTAGTACCTAGCTAGCTAGATAAAGATAGATAGATAGATAGATAGATAGATAGATAGATAGATAGATAGATAGATAGATAGATAGATAGATAGATAGATAGATAGATAGATAGATAGATAGATAGATAGATAGATAGATAGATAGATAGATAGATAGATAGATAGATAGATAGATAGATAGATAGATAGATAGATAGATAGATAGATAGATAGATAGATAGATAGATAGATAGATAGATAAGCTTATGTTAAATTATTAATTATTTTCATTTTATATTTGAGCATGATATTCTTTTGTGTTACAGTTACCTAGGTTATATTCTGTTTAATAATTGCTTAAACAAGTTTATGTTGATATTATCTGATTGGTTAAGGAAACCAGGAAGTGCTTGGTGTTTCCGGGAAGGAGGTGTGTTCTTGTTCGTTTGTTCGGAGGTGCAGACGTTGGGAAAATAAAACTGCCTTCAAAGGATTCCATCTCTCCTTTTGCCCATTTTTAAAGTAGAGCTATGCACTGAAAAACTACGAACCTCTCAACTTACAGATAGATAGATAGATAGATAGATAGATAGATAGATAGATAGATAGATAGATAGATTTCTATGACGATCATGATGCTACATGTTTAATTAATGTCATTGGGCTCTACAGCTGGGAAACGAGAGATTGTGTCTATCTCATTAAACTTCTTTCAGTGTGTTCATTGTACGAGCTACGTGTAGAACAGCCTCTCCAAGTATTTCAGAGTCTGTCTACTGAGATGCCCCTCAGCATGTTTTTCCATGTCTCCTTCTACAAAGGTGTTGAAGGGAAAAAAAGAGTTACAAGACAGTCACATCGTGTTCTCACGTCGACGTGCCGTGACATTTATGTCCTTTCTTTTGGCGGCTTCTCCCTGCAGGGGCGTTCTTCCTTTATTCCAGTATGGCCTTCCTGGGCTTCATCTTCATCTACGGGTGCCTGCCCGAGACCAAAGCTCGCCGGCTGGAGGAAATCGAAGCGCTCTTCGAGAACCAGCTGTGCTCGTGCGGCGCGTCCGACTCGGATGAGGGGCGGCAGGTGGAATACATCCGGGTCAAGGGGTCAAATTACCATCTATCGGACAACGATGCATCTGACGTTGATTAGACGTTTTGTCACATATGTTAGGTTGCTCTTGCTCTGTTTCAAATGTGAGCTGGGAGCCTCCTTGTGAATGTTTTACTTGTCAGCTCCTCCACTGAATCGACGCCAAATTTGGAGACAAATCTCAAGCTGTGCACCACAAATACGTCAAGTGAGGACATACTGTAATCGAAAAACAAAAGATGCGGTGTGTCTTCCTCTTGGATACTTGAACAAATAATGCTCACAAAGTCAATCGACATTGAGTCAAATCAAGTTTGTTTTTTTGGGGGGCGGGGCATAATGTCGTTCAAGCTTTGTAGTGTAGCACCCTCGCCGTCTTATTTATTTGGAGTGCCTCGCAGCTTCTATTTTTCCAGAGACGGAGTGAGAGTGGTCGGCTGAAAACAGCAAAACTAGTAGCACTCAACATGCTGTCCCTTCCGAAAATGTGAGGAGCTCATTTCTTGCAGTATTTCATCCGACAGTAAAGATAATCGTGCCTGTGTTTTTTTGTGACAGTGCCTCGTGGCCGCCCTGAGCCCAAAAAGTTGCGTACGATCCTTTTTTTTTTTTTTATCTTTGCTGGTCATTTGTGATTTTTTTTTCTGTCTTCCACCACAGCCTTATGTACAAACAGATCAAATTCATATGATCGTCACATCATCATGACCCATAGGTAGGAGTTGGCGTATTCCATTTTCCAAGTGTGACAGTACGCCTGTTTTTATGGTGAACTTGTTACGCTTTAGGAAATTTTCCAAAAATGTGCTGCGTATAAATGTGAACGATTGTACTGAAATAAATATTTGAAAACAGTTCTTAAAGATTCAATGCAGTTGTGTTGAACTTAAAGTGAAATACAACTTTCTTGTACTTTGCAAATGTTTTTTTTTTTTGTGTTTTTTTTTTTACCACAGTAACATGACGCACAGTTTGAACTTTCATCGTAATAAGTACACTGGCACAATCTAAGAAGTGGATCATGCTGAAAAATATTTCAAAATGTTTCTCCTCTAGTCTTCACTTATAAACTACTTGTACTACATAGTGGGGAATGAAAGTACCATCAAAATATGATTTGTGGGTTTTTTTAAGGAAAAAAAATATCATTTTGTACATCCATCGGCGTGTTCCATTTCCAGGCTGTGCAATTTCTGACCAACTTTTTGCTGTGATTGTTTCAGGCTGCACGTTGTGTCGCGTTCGCCTTTCAGCAACTGTGTTTAAAACTGTCCACAAACCGAGCAGTTGTTGTGCGTAATGTCGTGTTTCACGTGACTGTGCATTTATGCGGAACCCCACACATGGCATTTGGAAAAAAACTACTTTGGGCACACGATGTAACTACAGTATTATGTACCCACGAACAACTACGAAATAGTTACAACGTGCACACTAAGTAGCGCTGATCCCTTATTGGACAAAAGGGTATACAAATCGAGCGCACCTTCACAGACTCGCTTCTCACTGACCGAATCAGTTACTGTACTTCAAAACCCCACAAATTATTGCATCTGACGTTTTTTTTTTAAATTTTATTTTCGACTAACATCAAGTAGTGATATTATGATAAAAAAGTTTTCATTTCGTATACATCCACCGGTAATCATGTGCGTAACCCAGAGCGTTGAAGTTGCTAAACAACACAATCGATCCGTCGTCCGAGTCTTACCTCAGCCAGGAAAGCGAGCTGGCTTTTCAAATGTCTCTCGGTGATCATAATTCCTTGCAATGCCAAATTTTTCACGATGTCCTTGCAATTTATCGCAAGCTTTTAAAAAAATCGATCACGCTGTCCCTGTATATAATGTACCTTTGCTTCGATTTTTCAACTTTGAAAGAAGGTGCACTCGATTTCCATTATAGTGACCCGGAGGAGGCCATGACGACTTCGTGCGCACGTTCTATTTTGTACAGACGATGAAGTCGTCCATACGTACGAAGTAATAATTAGTGCCCACAAAGTTGTTCCTCGTGCGTACATAATAGTTACAGCGTGTACACAAGTATTTTTTGTTTGTTTTTTAAATGTCATGTCTGGGCTCTGTCGCGGCTCCGTACGTTTCAACACTTTTCGACCAAGTATAGAAAAACCACTAGAGTGATGTATAGTGTATTTAATTGTCTGAGTTGTAAAATGTTTTGCTAGAGTTTATATTATATTATGTGTGTGGGGAAAGAAATAAAATGAGTGAATCAGTCGTGCGTTTGGGGCTTTATTTCAGGGTTGCTATGACAACGGGGAGTTAACACAAAGCGTTTAATTAATTAGAACAACGTACACAGAACAGGTATGTTTTCTCGGCCTTATTATCATTCCACATTCTTTCTCTGTTTGAGCAGGAACAAAATGTCGGCTAATTCCGAGAATGATTCCCACCTCCGCCCTCCTTGCTACATTTCGGGCATTTTTTTTTCTTTTCGTCTCACGGACCAATTGAGATAAGTACGTGCTATTCGCGGACCGGCAACCATTTTTTAAAAATTGCTTTTAAATTGGCGGTTTGTCTCGTTTTTGACGACACAGCATGCACAACAGCTTCTTCCCCGCGTCACTCTGGAGATACTTCCGGGGGGGAGGGGGGACTTCTCTTGTCACAATAGCTTCATCTTCGAAAATTCGGAAGTTATGGCTGCACCTAAGCTGCGCGTTTGATGTACGTGTTCGTCAAATTGTTCGAATTACTTTTTGTGTACTTCTTTTTTTCCTTCATTGCCGCATTCAGTTTATTTAAACTTGCCAACCAATGTTTAGAATGCGGACTCCCGTTGAACAAAGAGTCGCGCACATTGCCGCGACGTCTGATGACGTAAATATGGGCAAAGATCGCCGCTGGTCGTGAGTCTCTCATCATATACTGTTATCACCAAGCCCTACTTTTGTGCCCCTTTGGAAGGTAATCGACGGGGTGGGTGAGGTGGTGAGGGTTGGGTGGGGTTTTAGTTATAATAATAGTATCGAAAATAAATCTTGGTCTGTCTCTGTACCAAATGGGCCTTGGCCCGGTCTGTGGCTCAGTTTTTGGGGGCCACTGATCTTCGGGGTCTTTCTCCTGCATGTCTACTGGGAAAAATGACATACAGCATTGAATGGTATTGGAGTGTCGAAAGATACAATTTCACCTTTTAGTCCAAGAATTGTTATTTTACTGCGGTAATTTTACAGATTTTGCGCATTATCTCCTGAAGAGTCATCTGCGAACTCAAAATGTCTGAAGAGTTGGATTTCTTCTTTCTCCAAAGGGGTTACCTCCCTCCAGGCTTTGCTTGGCCCTCTTCAGGAGCTTCTGTGAGGCCAGAGTGCCCCCTGGCGGATTCCTGCTGTAGCGACACAAAAGGTGGAGAGGAAGCTGTGAGCGAGCGGCACTGAGTGGGCAAATTTGAATTTCTCAAAAGTGGACTCGTGGACGGTGGTTTGAGTGTCAGCATCCTTTTTCTCTCGCTGGTGCCTTTCTTGCACGCACAAATCTGCGAGCGACTGGCGCTCGCCTCTTGAGAAAATCATGTCATCTTTCAAATAAGGGTCTCAAAGGTGGATCCATTGAACTAAATTCTGTCCTCCAGACTGGACACGATCGATGTCCTTCCTGCTCCCAACACTGCTGTAGACACGAGTGACAGAAGCTGTGACTACACGACGGTACCACAGAATACTTGAAGATGTTCAAACAGGACGGACATTGGAGATGGTCCTCCACTCTTCTAGCCATGGTGCCTGCGAAGACACCGGATCAATCTGCGACCTTCCAACGTTCCTTGTTGGGAGAGCCACAGTATGTTACCCTCAGTCACAAGTGAAGGAATTGCCAGATGTTGAAAAATTGCCCCCAAATTCTTTTCCTGCTTTGTTGAGCCAAGCTACTAGCTTCCTGCTTGACGGCGGCAAACAAACATGTTGTGATCTGAAATCACACACAAGCGCTTTATTGCCACTTGCTCTCAAACAAACAAACAAAAAAAGAACATTTCAATTCAACAAGCTCGACAGAATAAAACCAAAGAATCCAACACAAAAACACTGCAACAAAGTTTCCGCATAATGCTACGGACAGCCACAGGAGAAGAAAACAAAAGCAGTCCTGAAAAGCTAACTTGCTCAAAAAAAAAAGAGCTGGAAAGAAAACGGCAGCTTACCTGTCCTGCTTTTTATTCAATGTGCAGAGAGAGACGGTCTCATTTCGAGGTAGCTATTTTGGCGTTGTGAAATGCTAATGTTGAGTTGCTAGTCACGAATACATTAAAAACATAAAGAAACAGTGATGCCATTTTTGTTTGATGGATGGCCCGTCTTATCTGCAACAGCCAATCACGCCATGACGGAAAAATAAGGTTCGGTACGCAGGCTTGTACGCAACGAACACGTTATTGCGAGAATCCTGCACATTTTTACAAAGAGTAGCATTGTGTAATGTGGCAAGACGTCATGTGTTTTTTTTTTTTATTTTCACGACGCGATTCTCTCTTGAAGTGACATAGCTGTTGAAATGGGCGCCTCTGTGAAACACCCGAAAATTGCGAATACTTGGGCGATCGTTTGAATATTTTCAGAGGGTGATGTGAGCATAAGTAAAGATGTCAACATAAATGTGCGTGACCGTTTTGAGCAATTTTCGCACATTTAGGTGACGTCATGATTCCCACATGACGGGTTTAGACTGTCATCGTACGGCATGTGAGAAGGGACATATTTCATTTGCGTCTGCAACTCAAGAGCCATTTGAACCGTTTTACTTGTAAATTCTGGAACAGACAATTGTTCAACCCCTTCAAACCGATATATCAGCCCATCCGCCATATTGTATGTGGCTTTAATAGTATCCATACACTTGGCAAATATCATCTCCAAATTGAGAAAGATTAACATCATGTATTTTTTTTTTTTTTTTACAGTGGGACGCTTACTTTAGAGTCCAATAACTAAGGTGTATCCCAAGGGGCCTAATTTAAGATTTAAACAATTGCATCGCTACGATCTTGGATGTCGGGCAAAGGTGATGCAGCAGCAGAGTCGCAGACGCAGTTGTAGAAGCAGGTAATAACCTAAAGTACACATAAATGCAACAAAAATAATTTTATGGATCTTCATGCATCACAATGTAAATGTGTATAGTTGACATGAATTAATTTAAGAAGAAAAAACTTTATTAGTCTCGCAATGTAGAAATTCCCAATTTAATACCATTAATTTTAATCCCAATAATACCTTCAATTAACAATAATTTTAATAATTTAATTAACCACGATTTTTACACTATGTATTCTTATCGTCATAATTATTCATGATTCTAAAGCGTAAGAAACCGAACAACAGAAACGTGTCAATTGATTTCGAACAAAAGGACTACAAGTCCCAGCGGTCAAACCCGGAAGTGGAGCACCGTAACCAAATAACTCCATTTTTTTAAAACATGCCAGTGAGTGCAGCCGGACAAACATAACAACTATGCAAAAAATATCCATACACTTGGCAAATATCATCTCCAAATTGAGAAAGATTAACATCATGTATTTTTTTTTTTTTTTTACAGTGGGACGCTTACTTTAGAGTCCAATAACTAAGGTGTATCCCAAGGGGCCTAATTTAAGATTTAAACAATTGCATCGCTACGATCTTGGATGTCGGGCAAAGGTGATGCAGCAGCAGAGTCGCAGACGCAGTTGTAGAAGCAGGTAATAACCTAAAGTACACATAAATGCAACAAAAATAATTTTATGGATCTTCATGCATCACAATGTAAATGTGTATAGTTGACATGAATTAATTTAAGAAGAAAAAACTTTATTAGTCTCGCAATGTAGAAATTCCCAATTTAATACCATTAATTTTAATCCCAATAATACCTTCAATTAACAATAATTTTAATAATTTAATTAACCACGATTTTTACACTATGTATTCTTATCGTCATAATTATTCATGATTCTAAAGCGTAAGAAACCGAACAACAGAAACGTGTCAATTGATTTCGAACAAAAGGACTACAAGTCCCAGCGGTCAAACCCGGAAGTGGAGCACCGTAACCAAATTACTCCATTTTTTTTTAAACATGCCAGTGCAGCCGGACAAACATAACAACTATGCAAAAAAAGAACTAAATAAAGACACCACTATGATTGCAAGATTTTTGCCCACGCTGTTTAAACTGCCGGTTGCGAACAGTAATTGCGATGCAGAGTCCAATAACTAAGGTGTATCCCAAGGGGCCTAATTTAAGATTTAAACAATTGCATCGCTACGATCTTGGATGTCGGGCAAAGGTGATGCAGCAGCAGAGTCGCAGACGCAGTTGTAGAAGCAGGTAATAACCTAAAGTACACATAAATGCAACAAAAATAATTTTATGGATCTTCATGCATCACAATGTAAATGTGTATAGTTGACATGAATTAATTTAAGAAGAAAAAACTTTATTAGTCTCGCAATGTAGAAATTCCCAATTTAATACCATTAATTTTAATCCCAATAATACCTTCAATTAACAATAATTTTAATAATTTAATTAACCACGATTTTTACACTATGTATTCTTATCGTCATAATTATTCATGATTCTAAAGCGTAAGAAACCGAACAACAGAAACGTGTCAATTGATTTCGAACAAAAGGACTACAAGTCCCAGCGGTCAAACCCGGAAGTGGAGCACCGTAACCAAATTACTCCATTTTTTTTTAAACATGCCAGTGCAGCCGGACAAACATAACAACTATGCAAAAAAAGAACTAAATAAAGACACCACTATGATTGCAAGATTTTGACCCACGCTTTTTAAACTGCCGGTTGCGAACAGTAATTGCGATGCGGCAAACAAAGCATAAAGCACAGCGGATCCAAGACAAAGCAAACAAACAAAGCGAGCGCGCACAATTGAATCGAAAAGATAACTCGACATATCTGATAAAGCAGCAGCAGAGTCGCAGACGCAGTTGTAGAAGCAGGTAATAACCTAAAGTACACATAAATGCAACAAAAATAATTTTATGGATCTTCATGCATCACAATGTAAATGTGTATAGTTGACATGAATTAATTTAAGAAGAAAAAACTTTATTAGTCTCGCAATGTAGAAATTCCCAATTTAATACCATTAATTTTAATCCCAATAATACCTTCAATTAACAATAATTTTAATAATTTAATTAACCACGATTTTTACACTATGTATTCTTATCGTCATAATTATTCATGATTCTAAAGCGTAAGAAACCGAACAACAGAAACGTGTCAATTGATTTCGAACAAAAGGACTACAAGTCCCAGCGGTCAAACCCGGAAGTGGAGCACCGTAACCAAATAACTCCATTTTTTTAAAACATGCCAGTGAGTGCAGCCGGACAAACATAACAACTATGCAAAAAAAGAACTAAATAAAGACACCACTATGATTGCAAGATTTTTGCCCACGCTGTTTAAACTGCCGGTTGCGAACAGTAATTGCGATGCGGCAAACATAAAGCACAGCGGATCCAAGACAAAGCAAACAAACAAAGCGAGCGCGCACAATTGAATCGAAAAGATAACTCGACATATCTGATAAAGAAAAGCGGACACAAACGTAGCTCACCATTGGGGCATGCCGACGACGAAGCGAGTGTTTTATCATACGAAACAAACAGCGACGCCGATTTTTATAAATCGAGCGAACGGTCACGTGTCAGTGGCAGCCCCGCCCCTCTTAAAGCACCAGGGAAACGCAACAAGCAACGTAACGTTTTGAAATCTTCTTCCAGTGTCGGTCTTTCACATCGTCACCTCCAGATTGATTCATTTATTGCATTTCAAAACAAATATATCATGCCGTTGACTGCAAAATATTTTGCCATTTTTTAACATATGTCATTAGAAGAAGTTGTCATTTGTTAAAATGTTTTAAATGGTCAGTCCGACATACTCCATTTTTTTTTAAACATGCCAGTGCAGCCGGACAAACATAACAACTATGCAAAAAAGAACCAAATAAAGACACCACTATGATTGCAAGATTTTGACCCACGCTTTTTAAACTGCCGGTTGCGAACAGTAATTGCGATGCGGCAAACAAAGCACAACGGACGAAGACAAAGCAAACAAACAAAGCGAGCGCGCACGTTTGAATCGAAAAGATAACTCGACATATCTGATAAAGAAAAGCGGACATAAACGTAGCGCACCATTGGGCCATGCAGACGACGAAGCGAGTGTTTTATCATACGAAACAAACAGCGATGCCGATTTTTATAAGTCGAGCGAACGGTCACGTGTCAGTAGCAGCCCCGCCCCTTCTTCAAGCACCAGTTAAACCCAGCAAGCAACGTAACATTCTGAAAACTTCTTCCAGTGTAGGTCTTTCACGTAGTCACCTTCAGATTGATTCATTTATTGCATTTCAAAACAAAATATATCATGCCGTTGACTGCAAAATATTTTCCCATTTTTTAACATATGTCAATAGAAGAAGTTATCATTTGTTAAAATGTTTTAAATGGTCAGTCCGACAGTAAATAATGAATCTCACCTCATTCATTCCAATATGATCACTGAAAAAGTTAGCAGGGGATACCCTGCTTTTGGCTTGTTTTTAACCTTTCACCATGCAGTGTAAGCAACGCATTATGTCACGACGTCACCGAGTAGTTCATACACATTTGATTTTATTTAACTTTACCCCAAAATGACTGCTATCGGCAAATCTTGTTTTACGTCAACATCAGTCAGAAATAACAACCGTGACATACGTTCCCTGTTCCAAAAAGATATTTCAACAATCCCACACATTATTACCTACTGGTCTGGTTTTGTTGATAATCTACACTGGGGAAAAATCTGGTCTCTCCTATACAAATACCTCCTGACTAATAAAGTAAAGGAAATCTCTTTTAAAATGATACACGAATACTATCCCACCAAGCATTTTCTTCTTAGGTTCAAGAAGGACATCCCTGTTGAGTGTTCATTTTGTGGAATGTACCCTGAAACAATGGTTCACTTGTTCTGGCAATGCC
>NW_017806173.1:790767-805055 GCF_001891065.2 Hippocampus comes
TTCTGTTTACTGAGAATTGTATTCTGACTTGTTCAATAAAGATTATTAAAAATATATATATATATTTAACTTTTTTTACTTGTTTGCTTTTGTCTACTGTCAAATCTGCATTCCAAATGAAAATATATTCATAATTGCTTTCCCAATATGAATAAAGATCAAGTCAATAAAATAATCAAGTAGGACTCTGAGGTAGCGTTCGGAAACAAAACAAACAAGGGGGCGGGGCTAAACTAAAGCTAATTCCTTAGCGGCCACTAATGTCATTTCTAAAACAGGAAATGGCGCTTTCCTCCGCTGAACCGTCTTCAGAAAATCCTTGTTAATTTCCAGGCTACATTAGTTCAATTCTCAGTTCTCTTGGTGCTCATTTGTCACTTCATTGTCTTTTTAAGTAGAGTGGCGGATTGAGTTACGTGCTTGAGTCTGGTTTGTTCTTCGTGAGAGGAAATTGTTGTCTGGAATTTTTATTAATTCCCCTCAAAGGACCGTGCAAAAATATTTTTGCTGGTATGACTGGTTTATGAGAGTGAAAACAGCTGCAGTCACATTAACTGCAATAACAAGGCATAAGATAATTCACGATATACTAGTGGGGTGTAAAAAGAGACATTTATGAGTCAAGATAGCGCAAAACTACCACTACTGCACTTAACATAAGTGCTGGTGGGACAAAGAAAAGAATGTAGGCGCACCAGTGGAAAAAGTTAGTCTCGAGCCCTGTGAGCAATTGCATAATAAGAATAGAACAGAATAAATATTTATTGTGCACTGGGGGTGGAAATTAGTTGTTCTGAAAGCCAGAAAGGGACAGCGGTTACTGCAGTGGACAGGTTATCAGGTTTACCAGGTATCCTTATTTGTGCATGAAAAGGTTACATTTTGTGTCATGTCTGTGATCAGCTGCTATTCTAGAAATGTAAACAACTGAATGAAAACCTCCTCGGAGACTGATGCTGACAAACATGACTCACTGTTTGATAATTTGTATTTTATTCAGAATCATATTCACGTCTTCTCACCTTCACATCAAAAGACAACGTTTCCGTGTTCCATCTAATCAAGCATGAACTTAGTTCATATGACATCACAAAAACATTCGACAAAGCGCGTGCATTGATTTAAGTATTTTGGCACCAGTGCCTTTTTTTTAAAATACACAGACTACATGAAGTTAAAACATCAGATGTTACATAAGGGGTGTTCATACGGCACACATTTGCATCAGTGCTGCATCGACGTATTTTGTTGTGATATATCTTACACCGGTGCAAATTTTTGGAGCGTTCACACATAAAAAGCTGCTGACTAAAGAGAAGCGTGTTTACCCCGGTGCAGCCCTACTTGCGTCCACACGGCAGTTTCTGTGGCCGTGCAATACGATCGTACTAATAAGGAAATAAAACAAAAGAGCTGTCGTGTTGGTTCTTTTTAAAACATACACTTGATTAATTTGTTCAACTCAAGTAACTACAGGCACGTCCTTCTCCTTCTCGGTCTCCGTGCCTTCTGCTCGAGAGGTGTGCAATGACCAACCCCCAAATCAGCGATGACTTCAATGACACTCAGAAAAGCAAAACATAATGCGCCAAACAGAAAATCAAGAGAGGAAATCACAAAATAAATTGTATGGGGGGGGGGGTGAACACACAACAGAGGAACAAACTACACAAACATCTCCGAGACAGTCCAGTCTCCTACAAAAGGAAAGATGACGGAAGTACAACAGAGCACGAAAGCAAAGCATTCTCGCCGTATGTAATCAACTCTTCTCGTGCGTAGCGAGTCTACTCCTGTAGCGTTCACACGTACCATCTTACATCGGTGCTGCCCCGCAAACGAGCATTTACTCCGGAGCAAATTTTTAAACCACCTCCTTGAGCAGGGTTAAATTTGCTCCGGTTTAAGCTGTTTTCAGGGACTCCACCGATGTAACTTTGTATGTGTGAACGCTCTACGGGGGCAGCCCCGATGCTGCGCCGGAGCAAAAGTTGCCGTGTGAACACCGCTATAGACTGAAATATATATTTGTACAGTTACTATTGCAAAAACATGTGGTCAGGAGTACCCAACCAATTGATCGCGCTCAGCTGTGTGCATGTTTTCATGATATAGTTTGTGTTCGTGTATGCGACGTCCACATGATTTCTTTTGCAAAGTAGGTCATCTTTGTTGTTAAAACCTCACTTACTGTCTCTTCAAATATGGAGATGAGCTGAGCCAGCAGTCCAGAATTTAAGTTCATGGATCAGCACCCTGCGCTCCCAAACCAATACACTTGTGTCTCTTGATCTTATCCTTCTGAGAAAATCGATGGTCACAAACTGAGCATCCAAATGGTTTCTCACCTGTGTGGGTTCTTGTGTGCCTTTTCAAGCCTCCCTTATGAGAGAATTTTTGGCTACAAATTTGGCATTCAAACGGTCTCTCACCACTGTGGGTTCTCGTGTGACTTCTTAAGTGTCCGTTCTGAGAGAATCTTTGGCCACAAACTAAGCATTCAAAGGGCTTCTCACCAGTGTGGGTTCTGGAATGTATTTTTAAGTGATGCTTCAGAGAGAATCTTTGGCCACAATCTGAACAGGAAAAAGGTTTCTCACCAGTGTGTGTTTTTGTGTGTGTTTTTAAGTATGTCCTCCGAGAGAATCTCTGGTCACAAACTGAACAGGAAAAAGGTTTCTCACCGGTGTGGGTTCTTGTGTGTGTTTTTAAGTTGATATTATGAGAGAATCGTTGCCCACACACTGAGCAGGCAAAAGGTTTCTCACCGGTGTGGGTCCTTTTGTGAGTTTTTAAAATGGACTTTTCAGAAAAGCTCTTGCCACAATCAGAACATGCAAAAGGTTTCTCCCCAGTGTGGGTTCTTGTGTGTATTTCGAAGCTCGTCTTATGAGAGAATCTTTGAGCACAAACTGAACATGCAAAAGGTTTCTCACCAGTGTGGGTTCTGATGTGACTTTTCAAGCTTCCTTTCTGAGAGAATATTCTGCCACAAAGCGAACATGCAAAAGGTTTCTCGCCGGTGTGGGTTCTTGTGTGTGTTTTTAAGTGTACCTTATGAGAGAATCTTCGGCCACAATGTGAGCAGACAAATGGTTTCTCACCAGTGTGGGTTCTTGTGTGTTGTTTCAAACGGCTCTTATAAGCGTAGGTTTTCCGACACTGAGAACATTTCCAGCGCTTCTTTTTCGTGTAACATGTCACATCAGCTTCAAACTCGTCATTATTATCATCATCTTCATCATCAACACCAGTATGAGGAGTGTGTGACAAAGTGTCATCGCTATCTGATAGTGGAGCTAAGAGGCCATCTGCTTCTGTTGTCATGTGTTGAGGTGAGCTACTGCTTGGAAGCTCTGCACCTCGACTCGCTTCACTTTCACCATCATCGTCACACTTCAAAGGAACACCAGTTGATGGCAACTTCCAGATATACTCTTCCTCCTTCTCCTCTTTTATGAAGAGGGGTTCTTCTCCCTCCTCCTTCATGCAAGGGCACTCTGACTCCTCCTCTTTTTTAATGTAAGGGGACTGCTGCACCTCTTCCTCTTTAAAATGGTGGACTGCTTCATACTCATCTTCCTCTTTAATGTCCAGGGGCTCTGGCGCCTGACTCTCAGGATGAACATCTTCACTGATATCTGCAAGATACAAGAAGACGAAGACACTTGGAATTGTGGTTTATATTTACAATGAACGTTAAGAGAACCATGAGAGTTAATTGAATATGAACCCAATTGAGCTCTGATTTCTGTAGATTTGGTTCAATTCGTAGAGCCCACAGTATAAAGTAAACACGGTGAAGCTGTATTTACTGTGACGCTGCACGCAAATGGAATACGCTGCCAACAGTAACACATGCAGCTCTGAGTGGAAATGCTTTTAAATCCAGCTTGCCTTTTTTCTCCAAAAATTTGATTTAGGTGTTCTAAATGGTCACTGATGGAAAACCTGTTCGCCTATACAATCAAAGATGGCATGTCTGATTGTAAGTATCTTACACTCCAAACCCATTTCCATGAGTGCTAAGTTTTTTTTTTTCTGTTTTTTAATTTGTCATCATTTGCCAAAAAAGTGGCAGTCCGTCAGTGCCACGGACTGATGAACCTTCAATCAGGACTGATTTTTGGTCACTTGTGTTTGTAAATGCTTGTGGGATGCTGTGTGTTTGCTTGTGCGAAGCACAGTGAGTTACCTTGTGTACGAAATGTGCAACAACAATAAAGTAGCTTTGCCTTTCTTTGTTCTTAAAATGTCAAAGCATCCTTTCGTCTTAACTTATTAACAACATTTCAAAACAATTTTCATCCCCTTTTCTACCTCTTTTCAGTGACGTTGGTCTTGTTGATTACATTTTAAAAAAACAAAATGAAATTTTCCATCATGTATCTGCATTTTTTTGCTTTTTGAGAAATAACTTTGGTTGTTTTTTTATTGAAATTTGTGTGTACTCCACCTCTTGCCCAAAGCCAGCTACGACACGAATAAGGATCCGCGTTTCCGTGAACGGATAGATAAGTTCAAGTCGCGCGATACTGGATGTTGTCACATAACGTATGACAATACCGTAATGAGGGTCTCGCCAAAAAACAAACAGAAAGTAATATCTACAAGTGATCAAACCTGCTCTGCGTGAGTGAACTCGAGACTTCCTGAAAACAGCGTCGTTGTCCTCTTTTGTTCCACAAAGCTCATTCTCCATTTCTGATATCCTTTTGGCACACATTTTCACACCATCAATCCGAAAAAAATTCCGTTGACGCTTGATCTCTGCCTCGCAACGAAACGCGTCTGCTTGTTGGTGGCGAACAAGCTAGGCTAAATTAAGCTAGTCCCGGCACCTTGAGCAAGTGATGTCATCGTCCAAATAAAATATTGATGGACGTCCTGCGTGATAGACTGAAGCTAATGTATCTTCAGTTATAATTTGAGAAGAAGGATTTGTGTTATTTTGAGGATTTTGTTTCTTTTAAGTGAGCTAGTGTTGCAGCTTGTTCTACGGGAGTGGAAACGCACCGAACATTGTACGGCAACAGTTTTTGGACAAATGTCTTGGTAATTCGACACTCGACTTCAAATAAACTTTATGAGCACATATAGCAACGAAAATGCGCCTTAAATGCGTTGGTTTTTAGTTTAATCTCCGCGAAAATATTCACCTCAAACGTTTTATTTCGTTGTATCGATTCACGCGTGAAACAAAATTTGACCCAATGGGCTTGCTGTAGTGTAGAATCTTCGCTTAGTTGCTTTTTTTTTTTTTTTTTACCAGGGCACCCGCTTCCACACGCCGCATTGTAATTTCCTGTTTTTGTCTCAAATTTTACTTTCACCTTCACATAAAACCGTACACAACAATATAGTGGACACATTTCGTCTGTTCGTCTGTCGTTTTAAAATATACACGGGGACGGAATTGTTTTACCCCTCATTGATGAAAGAAAATACCACAGTGGTCACAGAAATAACTGAAATCTTACCAATGTCTTACGAAACAAAAAAATAAAAGGAATGATGAAAATGAAGTATTCAAAATAAGACAATATTTTTGAATGCTATTCAATAATGTTATTTTACAAAATCATGAAACCTGGACAAAAATGACGGTACCCTGAACTTAATATTTGTTTGCAGAGGCAATCACATCAATCACAAGATTGTTTTCAGCTTCCGGTGAGACTCTGCACCTCTCAGCAGCTATTTTTGTATAACACTGTGGGCTTTGCTTTCATTAACAGGGGGATACCAACAATTTGTCCCGGTGTAAATCACACAGTGTTGCTGTGTTGTAGCATGTAAACATCATTCAGTAATATTTTGAACTAGTGCATATGATTTAATGGCATTCCGATTCTGGAAAGCAATTCTCCAACGAGGGTGCATCATCTCCACAGGAAGAAAAAAATCGACTTTCAAGACGTGGAGTGGGCTGCAATTACTTTTTTGTTCCTGTTTACACACATTTGAATGAACATGTCAGGACTGCAAATATGCCATTACCTTCTAAGCTAGCTCTACAACAATACTAGCTCTACAATAATACATGATTCGACACATATATAGATTCTCTTTGATGCGCTCTCATGTTTTTATTAAAAAAAAAAACAATTTTCTGTATCAAATGTTTTTAAAACTGCCATCATTTATAAAGAATGCACATTATTTCCATTTGGGAGTGCAGAAAAGTGCATAAACATTTTTGAGTTACCATTTTTTTCACAAAATGTTCGTATCAAAACCTTTACAAATCACAAGGGCCATTAGAAATATAATATCAATATTGTGCTTTACTATTCAAAGGCGGTTTATATACATTTTTACACATTTTACATTCTGTGTGCAGTACATTTTACGACCCGAGGCGATTGTTGCCTTTAAGTTTGTCCCAAGGGCTTTGCCGTAGATCGTTGTTCTGGAGCTGTCGCTGGACACGCCAAACTACAACACGGCTTCAGTTTCAAAAAAATAACATAAAGTAAAGAAAAAATAACCAACATTTCTTCTCGAATTACAGCTAAACGCACCTTAGCATCGATGCAGGACGCCCATCATTGCTTTATTGGACTATAACGTCATTATCTCAAGCTTCGGGGCCTACTTTAGCTTACTTAGCTTAGCTTACTTGGCCTAGCTTGCTAGCCGCTGCCTCGCAAAACAGAGATCAAGTGTGAACGTAAAGTGTTGTCATTTTCCCGAAAAATGTGCACAAGAGGAAAAGCGGAGCACGAGGAGCAACCTTGTGGGACAAAAGAGGACAGCGAGGCTGTTTTCAACAAGTCCCGATCTCGATTTGGCTCACGCGGAGCAGGTTTGGTCATTACTCGTTCTTTCACTCTCGGCCACGACCTACTTTTCTTCCTGTCATTAATAACCATTTTCCGCAACAGAAATCTATCTTTTCTCTCAGAAGTGGTCAAGAGAGACGAATTGCACTTTTTTTCTATTCTCACAGTGATCTTTCCTTCATTTGAGTGCTGCGTTCTTAATTTTTGGAAACCAATTAATTTTTTTTCTGGGAGGGTGGGGGTGATTTGACGGACACGGCAGTAAGCTCCGATTGGATGCTCTTTTCCTCATGGTTCTCTGTTCCTTGCCATGTCTTTTTTTAACATAGTTCATCAGGTTGCGCGCGCGCGCGCCCGTGTGTGTGCGTGTGTGTGTGTGTGTGTGCGTGTGCGCGCGTGCGCACCATGCGCTCAGAGGCATCTTGTGATATGTACAGGTATATGTGTATGTTGGGGAGGGAGGGGAAAGGTCCTGTTTTTATGTTGCAATTTTGATGTTTTAATTGCTCTTTTGAGTTGCACTTTTATGTTTGAAAAGTGCGAGACAAATTCATTTGGATTTATTGGGCTCTTGTAATAACCTTCATTGTAAATCTAAACCAGTGGTCTCAAACTCATTTCACATTGTGGGCCACGTACGGCCTCGGTAGATGTCAAGTGGGTCGGACCTTTACAATTATACCATACTCTGCTATGAATAACCATCTTTCCTTTGTTTTGATCGAAAGAAGCACAAGAACATGAGGAAAAGGTTGAAAGTTAATGAACATGTCTTTTACAAAACATTTCATGAAGCACCTTATATTTCCTTTGACAATAAATGTCAAAGTGCCGGCCCGTGGGCCAAATCCGGCCCGCGGGAAGGTTTTCAGTGGCCCCTGGGATGATATTGATTTATTATTAGAACCGTCCCGCAAGCCGGCAGCCCGCAGATCTTTTACACGCACCAATACTACATTTCCCACAATGCAACGGTGACGCGCCAAGCAGTCAGCCGCTTTATTTCAATATTTATTAGTGCAGCAGTCGCTCGCATAACAGTGACGTTCGCTTTCAGATACCCATCAAAAATGGCAAAACGGAAGGTGGACACTGAGAACCGGGGGTTTCAAACAAGGTGGGAGTCGGAGTACATGTTCACGGACGTAGCTGGAAAACCTGTGTGTCTTCTGTGTGGAGAAAGCGTGGCGGTATTGAAAGAGTGTAATCTGAGATGACATCATGAAACGAAACGCGCGAGCACAAACAAGAATATGGACATCGAACAAAGGCTACAGAAGGTTGAGGAATTAAAACGAAGCCTAAAATCTCAACAGGCTCTGTTCAAAAAAGCCAAATCACAAAGCCAGGCTGCTGTCACGGCCAGTTTTATTGCGGCAGAAGAGATCGCTAAATCAGCCCGGCCACTTACGAAGGGGGGTTTCATTAAAAACTACGCTTAAAGTTTGTGACGAAGTTTGCCTCGAAAAAAAGCAACTCTTTTTAAACGTGCGCATGAGCAGAAACACCATTGCCTATCGAGTAGAGCAGTTGTCCATTTATCTAAAAGAGCAGTTTGTGAAAAATGGAAAAGATGTCATCCCATATTCCTTGGCTGTGGATGAGAACGCTGAAGTTTCTGACGTTGCCCAGTTGTCAATTTTCATCCGCGGAGTGGACTCCAGCCGAAGCGTGACAGAGGAGTTTTTGGCTTTACATCCTATGCATGACACAACTATAGTGCATGAAAAAGATACGGCAGTGGGTGCTGCGCAGTTTACCCGTTTCCTCCCCGACACAATGGCCCAGCTGCACACCCAGGATGCTTAAACGTTGTCGATGTTTGGCAGCACATACCTGTGTGAACAACTATTTTTTTTGTTGGTGAAGCTGAACAAAACATCACACAGAAGTCGACTGCTGAAAACCTTCACTCAATTTTGAGGATTTGCTTAGCTCAGAGCCTGACCCCAAATATTGATGAACTTGTAGAAAAGATGAGACACCACCAAGTATCAGCCTCAGCCTCAAAGAAGTGAATACAGGATTACTGTGCAATCACATATGAAGAGTTTTTCCTCAGGTCAAGTGTAAAAATTAAAGCATAATTCTGTATTTGCTTTAACTGCATGTTACTTCTCCTTGAAGAAAGTGTTGTTTTTGGTGAATAAATTTTTGCACTTTATTTTAGTGTATTTCAATGCAATTATGTTTTTAAAATATTTTATTCGAGCGAATGATCGAAAATTGCTATTATTTGTTTGTCTTTGAGGAAAATTTAGCCTACTTTTGCTAAAAGAGAAAATATGGACTATTGATGGTGCCTTGAATAAAACCGGCTTCTTTCATTCATGTTATGGATATTTTTATACCATGGAAATTTGTTTTTTGTGCCTGTTGAGAATTAAAGTTTACTGACAGAGCCATAAGAAAATGTTGCTTTATTTATCTGATCATATTGGAATGTATTTCTTAGGTTTTCAGTCGATTAAATTTGGTTCAATAAACTATATGTGGTAATTGTTAAATTTTTCAATGAACAATCGATCAGTCCGGCCCTCAGCTTGCAGCAAAATTTTTTATTTGGCCCTCTGTCCATTTGACTTTGACACTTTTGCCTTCGACAAATGTGCAATTTACTTTCATCATTCACATATATGCATTGCAACTGATCCCACTGATTGTACAAAGGCACAAAACTAACAATTAGTCGTGAAAAATACAGTAACGCATTTTAAGATTAAACAAGATTTATGAAGAAATGATTTTTTGAAATATTTCCACATGTGCATATAAAATCTAAATGTAATACCTGCCTACACCTTACAAACTAAGGAGAGTGCTATTAAATGTGTAAAAAAGTATTCACACGTCCTTGATAGTGTCTGCTGTGTTGGGTCTGTCTCAGCTCTCTGTCTTCTCTGCTGTTGTCTTCTTCTCTGATCAAAACAATGTTGTCTTCTGCTCTGATCAAAACAGTCTGTCGCCTAGCGGACAAATTGCACCTTATTAAAAATATCCATTCCATGTCTTTTATGCATTTTTTTCACTTTTAAATGATCCTGCGGGCCTGATCGAACCTCCTTGGGGGCCGGTTCCGGCCCGTGGGCCGTATGTTTAACACCACTGATCTAAACCATAATTCCACACGTGTTTGTCTTCTTGTGTCTTTCAGACATCACCGAAGATGTTTGTCCTGAGCAGCTGGATGCAGAGCCTTCTCGCATTAAAGAGGAGCAGGAGAAAAAAGAGGTCTCCCACTTGAAAGAGGAAGAGGAGCAGCAGGCCCATTGTATTAAAGAGGAGGAGCAAGAGCACCCTTGCATGAAAGCGGAGGTGGATGAGCCCCCTGACGTCAAAGAAGAGGAGGAGGAGATTATCAGCAAGATGCCATTTACTGGCGTCCCTCTGAAAAGTATAAATGATGCGGACAGAGAGGCTCCAAGCAGCAGCTCATGTCAACACATGACAACAAAAGGTGTTGGAAACCCCCAGGAAGAATCAAAAGCAGATGGCCTCTTAGCTCCACTATCAGAGAGTGACAATACATCGTCAAATACAGATGAGGAGGAGGAGGAGGAGGAGGAGGATGAGTCTGAAGATGATCTGACATGTAACACAGACAAGAAACCCTGGAAATGTTCTCACTGTGGGAAAATGTATGCTTATAAAAGTCTTTTGGAATTACACACCAGAACACACACTGGTGAGAAACCGTTCACCTGTTCAGACTGTGGCCAGAAATTCTCTTTTAAGCGAACCTTAACAGCTCACATAAGAACCCACACTGGTGAGAAACCCTTTTCCTGCTTAGTTTGTGGCCAAAGATTCCGTTGGAGGGGATGCTTAAAAAAGCACGTAAGGACACACACTGGTGAGAAACCTTTTGCCTGCTCAGATTGTGGCAAAATATTCTCTGTGAAGGCAAACTTAAAGAAGCACGTAAGAACCCACACTGGTGAGAAACCTTTTACCTGCTTAGTTTGTGGCCAAACATTCTCTTGGAAGGAAAGCTTAAAAATTCACACAAATACCCACACTGGTGAGAAACCATTCACTTGTTCAGACTGTGGCCGGAAATTCTCTTGTAAGGGAACCTTAACAGATCACATTAGAACCCACACTGGTGAGAAACCCTTTTCCTGCTTAGTTTGTGGCCAAGTATTCCGTTGGAGGGAAAGCTTGAAAAGGCACACAAGAACCCACACTGGTGAGAAACCTTTTGCCTGCTCTGACTGCGGCCAAACATTCTCTGAGAAGGGAACCTTAAAAAAGCACACCAGAGCACACACTGGTGAGAAACCTTATGCCTGCTTAGTTTGCGGCCAAAGATTCTCTTGTAGGGCAAGCTTCAAAATGCACGTAAGAACCCACAGTGGTGAGAAACTTCTTTCGTGCACAGTTTGTGGTCAAAGATTCTCTCAGAAGGATCACTTGATGCGTCACACAAGTACACACACTGCTGAGAAGCCTTTTGCTTGCTCAGTTTGCGGCAAAAGATTCTCTCAGAAGGGAACCTTAATAAATCACACAAGAACCCACACTGGTGAGAAGCCGTTTGCCTGCGTAGTTTGTGGCAAAATATTCTCTCAGAAGAAAACCTTAATAAATCACACAAGAACCCACACTGGTGAGAAACCTTATGCCTGTTCAATTTGCGGCCAAAGATTCTCTCAGAAGGGAGACTTACCAAAGCACACAAGAACCCACACTGGTGAGAAACCGTTTGTGTGCTCAGTTTGTGGCCAAAGATTCTCTCGAAAGGGAACCTTAAAAATACACACAAGAACCCACACTTGTGAGAAACCTTTTGCCTGCTGAGTTTGTGGCCAAAGATTCTTGTGGGAGCAGATTAAGAATCACAAGTATGTTGATAAGATGAACAGTTATCAATTAAATTTTCAGCTTTCATCTGTGCAGGCTTCATGATTTCATGCACCAAGGCTGATTGTAAGTCCCTTTTTATCGGGATGCTGAACTTTTCTTTCCCTTGGCTGCATTGAAAATTTTTGTTATTGTATCTAATTAGAAAATCGAACATTTTCGTCAGGGCTATAATAATTTTGGATTCATCGTGGGAGTTAGTTTTCATTTGGTTGTGATATGAGGTTTTTAAATGTAGTTTGTTTTATTTTGTTTTACAAAGGTTTGGTAATTTGTATTCTTGTTTTTTTCCCTCCTCAAAATTCAACCATTTTTAAATCGTGTAAAAATGTATTCTGTCTTCAAATTTGCAACATGTGTTCATTTCTCCCCACCCACTTGCTGTCAATCACTTTTGGAGGTGCTCAAAGTTGAAAGGGCAGTTGGGATGTGGAGGGTTTTTTTTTTAATGAGCGACGAAAAAATAATGTAATCCGTGCACAAAATGCTAATATGTGTGCATTTTATATAAATGTGAATGTTTCAATCCTGTGTCATTTGGGCCATGAATAAAGTACTATAAATGTCCGTGTAGTTATTTTTTACGTTATGCTTTTTTTTTTTTTTAAAATAAAATATAACTGAAAAATTACTCACCTTATCTCAGTTTGAACTTTTCTGGGTTCAGTTTAATTTTCATTTGTCTGCACCGCTTCCTGGAACACCCCGGGACTTCTTCTGATCCAGTCTGTGCCACAGTCCACAGGAATGAAAATACCTCTGTGCTCAAGGTCTGGAAGCTCCTCTTTCAGAGGCCTCGTCATGGCGCCCGGATCACATCGCTCTAGTCATTGCCACAAGTTTCACACTTTCATCCACTTGGATTTTGTTTTCTCCAACCAGACAACCATCTCCTGGGAAACAAATCAACAAAGTCTGTTTTTATCTGTTCCATTGTCCTTCAGTGTTCCTTTCAGCCAGGGCCAGCCATTTTGGTATCCATATTGAATAGACGCACCTGAAAACCTGGACTCTCGTGCAGTAGGTGGTGGACACCTTGAACTGGTTGCCATCCAATCGCAGACACAAAATTCTGTCAATATGAATGTTTCAAAAACTTTCACAAAGATGAATAATAATAATTAAGTCTTTATAAAACACTAAGAATGGAACCAAATACTCAAATGATTTGAAAAAATAATTTAAAAAAAAATGCCACGACTATTAACAGTGAAATACCATTTTGAATGAACCATGGTACAAAAGTTTTCTAAATTAATTATATAATGATCCAGGCCTGTATTTCAAACATTGGTACATTGAAATTTCAACATTCTACCTTAAAAGGCAAGGACTGATAGGGCACTATATGAATATTTGAAATAATGTGAAAACTTTGAAGATGAAAGGGAGAAATCTACCCAGCTTTCAGATAGATTTTCTTTACCTAATTACAATTTCATCAATAGATGTCGCTCCTGGCCTATGAACCTCTCGAAAATGTCTGCATCATTGTTGCATAGTAACTAACTTTGTCTTTGAACATTCTATTGTATTTTCACAGCGTAATCAATGTGCAGGTCACAACCGCTCCAAAATAGCGTTTTGGAAAAGTTATTTTTGGAGCGCTTGCATTACTCAATCACCACGAGCTTGTTTTGTCACAATACTGTCAATCACCATTATGTTTTCATCGCGCATTTTCAGGAGTTTCAAAGCTTCACTGGCTCCCTTAGCAATTAATGGCACTGTGCAATTGTTACCGAGAACCTGAAGCTCTAACCCGTCCAGCTTTTGGTTTCGAGTATTTCTTCGCTTCACTTTACTTCAATTGTACATCACAAAGAGAGTGTTCGTATCATCAAGCTCAGCATCCAACTGAGGAACTCACCTCTTGGTTCAACTCATCATGCCGTGCCATCCTGGATTTGGTGGCTCCTTCAAAAACTGTGCTCCCAAAACCTAAACTCGAGCCTTGGTTTAACGACAAAACTCGCGCAGCTAGGCAGGGGTGTCGCAAAGCCGAACGCAAGTGGAAAAAAGACAAATTGCAGGTCTCTTATCAAATTTGGAAAGACTGCTGGCGTAATTACCAGCTCACAGTAAAAGAGGCCAAAAGAGAATATCTGTCGGACCTTATTCAAGCTAACCGTCACAACCCACGCGCACTATTTAAAACGATAGATTCTGTACTAAAACCCCCTCTGCCTTCTTGCTCGGATTCTTCACCCGAGGTGTGCAACAGATTCCTTCAGTTTTTCATTGATAAGGACTCTACAGCTAGGACTTCGGTCTCTAATACCGCATCTGACCCCTCTGTCCAAAATTCGTGTTCAGCTGTGCTAAATTCTTTTGAAACTGTGTCCTTGAAGCTTTTGGAGAATGTAGTTTGCCAGACGAAGCCATCTGGCTCCCCCTGCGACTTTCTCCCCCCACATTTCTTTCGGGAGGTTCTACCGAGTGTTGGTGCATCGGACTTGGACATCATCAACAGCAGCCTCTCTTCTGGGATAGTTCCCCAACAGTTTAAACATGCTGTGGTCCAACCCTTGATCAAGAAACCTGGTCTTGATCCAGATGTGCTGGCAAACTTCAGGCCCATTTCCAAACTGCCTTTCATTTCAAAAATTTTGGAAAAAGTGGTGCACATGCAGTTGAAAT
>NW_017806173.1:805662-814607 GCF_001891065.2 Hippocampus comes
CCTCTTGACCGGTACTCGTAAGAGGGAGCACATAACTCCTACTCTGGCATCCCTTCCCTGGCTTCCCATACCTTTTTGAGTTATTTTCAAGATCCTCTTATTTGTTTTCAAATCTCTAAATAACCTTGCGCCACCTTACCTCTCTGAGCTCATCCGCCCCTACACACCTGCCCGGCGCCTCAGGTCTGTGGACCAGACATTATTAGAAGTACCAAGAACTAAACTGAGGCTCAGGGGGGATCGAGCCTTTTCTGTTGCTGGTCCCTCTCTCTGGAATGACCTCCCACTGAGCATTCGGCAAGCCTCCTCGCTGCCCATCTTCAAAACCCGCCTCAAAACTCACTTGTATTCTTTGGCATTTGACTCAGCATGACTTAGATTGTTCTTGGTTTTGCTGTTCGGTGCTTTCTACTGTTTTTATTACCGATTTGCTTCACTGTTTGTTGTATATGTTAATTTGCTTCATGTACAGCACTTTGTATGCAGCGATGGCTGTTTGAAAGTGCTCTATAAATACAGTTGAGTTGAGTTGAGTTGAGTTGAGCATCCGTGTTAAGCAAATGAACAGGCAAAAGACAACAAGTCGCGAAAGCAATCAATCTGGAACTT
This sequence comes from Hippocampus comes, assembly GCF_001891065.2. NCBI lineage: Eukaryota > Metazoa > Chordata > Actinopteri > Syngnathiformes > Syngnathidae > Hippocampus > Hippocampus comes. The sequence goes on from NW_017806173.1 coordinate 806,272, forward strand.
TATGTAAATTGAGGGGTTCGTTGTTTTTAGTGGATAACTCTACGAATGGCAAAAGGAGAGATGGAATCCTTTGAATGCAGTTTTGTTGAAAAGAAGAAAAAAAGACGTCTGCACCACAGCACGTTCGAGAACACAATGTTCTTCCAGCGTTTCCTTCAACCAATCAGATGCACTCAACATAAACGTGTTGAAGAAATTATTAAAGGGAATATAATATAGGTAACTTTAACATCAAAGACAATACTATAATGTTCAAACTAATGCTGCCAAACGATTAAAATATTTAATCGTGATTATAAACACAACTGTCATAATTAACTCATAATAACTCATAATTAATCGTGATTACTCGCACATTTTTTATCGTTTCTAAATTTCCGTTTATATTTTTTTGTCCTATTTTTTTCCCGTTTTAATGCTCTCATCAACATGGAATCATGGATCAGTTTTCTATGTGCAAAATGCAAATATTTACTGAAACAACAGTTTCGATTTTCAATTTTACATGAACATTTTTCACTTGGAGCAGTTACACATAATCTCTCACACAATATTACTGTCCATCAACAACAGTGAAAAAAAAATTGTCACACAACAGCTCCTTTAACAGCTCTTTTTAGGGAATTAAAACAGAGCAATATAAAATTATAAAGTGCACATCTATGGTAAACTAGTACTCAGCCTTTAGTGGATTCAAGCCATGGTTGCATACTTCGTCTCAAGTTTTCTTTGAACACGGCAGTCAGGCTATGTTGATTCTGTTGGTCCTTCTGGTGTGGAAGTCTCTCTATGGTTTTGTGGAGACATCATTTCGGATAACTGCACTTGGTTCGAGGCACAACACTGGAGACGTTTTATTTTCAGTGTGGTCGCTACCACTGCACCGCTGAACTCTCGACGTGCCTCAGCGCACCGTCACTGTCAGAGGAACACAGAGAAGCTCCACCCCCTTTATTTATATGGACACAGAACACTGTAACCTTCCACACAAAATAGTTCCAAACAAGTTACAATCGCGCCAGTGGCATACATCGTATTCGACAGGCTACCTGCTCTTAATTCACCAGAGGCTCATTAACCTAATCTCTTATTTCTCTCCCGAAACACTGTCTTCTCCCACTTGGTGTACCTTAGCCTTCTCCGCTACATACAATCTCTGTACACAGCTTGTAATGGAGACTCTGCTGGCAATCTGTAGTAGAGTCGTTAGATGCAATGCGAATGATTTCAGCTTGAGTCAAGCTGCGGACAATGTTGATAGGCTTGCATGCAGTAGTCATACATTTAGCTATGGCTTCAGCAAATTTGTTCTTCGTCGTGTTATCCATTTTCTTCGCTTTGAAATTACCCAGAGCTGTCTGTCTTAGACGAGGGGTCGGAGTACTCACATCAGCTGTGTGCTTGGCCATTAAGTGGTATTTCAGACTCGATGTGCTATGATGATAGCTCAATTTACGACTGCAAAACATCCAGGTAACTTTGGTCTTGTCAGTGGAACTATCTGGCAACTTTTTAAAAGTAAACTTTCCATTCATAAACTCTTTAAGTGTCCGTTTTCGGTGTCTCGCGCTGCCGTGGCTGGCAAAACCAACCTGGTCGTGGACCTGTGCAGCTCGCTTGTTGTTTTGTTTCCGGTTTATTTATAGAGCAATGTAACATCCGCTGTGACGTTTTGCCGCATTAATCTCGCAATAAAAAATTTAATCACGTTAACATTTATTTAAATTAATGCTGATGATAACGCACTAAACTGACAGCTCTAGTTCAAACATAAAATGATAATAATTAACAATTGAACAAAAGCTGACAAAAGTAGCGCAGCAATCAATTTGGAATTTGACCAGGTTGTTTTCGAACAGCATGCATGCAAACAGCTTGGTGACATGACTTGTTAGCTTCACCAGAATTGACATGATCATGTTCAGTTACATGCTTAACACAGAAAATAACCTCATATTCACTTTCAAACTTTTAACACCGTGAACAGATTTCTTCTTCTTTGGTTCTGGGTGGGTTTTAACGCTTAACTGCGAAATGGTGTCCCTTACCGCACTTTTTGTATTTCTTTCCAAATGCAGGACATTTGTATTTGCTCTTTTCATGCATCTTTCATGCAAGCTGCAGGTATTAGCCAGCCACTTGGGTTCAGTACCACGGCCATCCACCGATTCGCTGGTATCTTGACTCCTTGTGAAGACTGTGTACCGCTCTACTGTCTCGTTCATTGTAGCACTGCAGTCGTAGTCAAACTTTCAATCGTGTCCTTTATCTTCTCATCAGACTGCACTGTGTGTCCCATGACCGTGTCGAGCAGCACTCTGCCACTCTCACCGACCAGATAGCTCAAGAGCCATGTTTTCGACAGGTGACTGCCTTCCAACCACAACGTCTGTGGAGGTCTCGTTGACAAATTCATTTAAATCGTTGACTGGTCGGTATTATGATTGCAGTTTTGTTTCTACTCCCAAAACGGCCTCTGTTGCTCCCGCCGTCCTGTCTGCATTTTCTATGCTTCAGCTGATGCACATGCGCAGTCGCGTTGATCCAGCCATGATATGTCACTGGAAAAACTACACTTACTCCTCACACTCCTCTGAATGAACAGGATTTTACAGGGGTGGCCAACCAGTCAGAGACGAAGAGCCCATTTTTTAATGTGTGACTGCAAAGTGCTCCATCATACACATGGGCACACATAAACATCACCCCACACCTTCCTCAACCACACACATACACACACACATGCACATACACGCAGGCACGCACACACGCACGCACACACGCACACACACCACACACACACACACACACACACACACACACACACACACACACACACACACACACACACACAGACCTCTTCTCAGCCAGATTTATTGTAAATGACACACACCAACATGATAATGACATAAATTGACCACTACAATACTAAGACCACAGGCCAGTCATTTTCAACAATGAATATTGCGTGCATTGTCTCACACACACAAACTCTCAGTTCAACCAAGTTCCCCAAAAATATCGAGAAAAACATCCATCCATCCATCCATCCATTTTCCACCGCTGATCCGGGGTCGGGTCGCGGGTGCAGCAGCTTCAGGAGGGAATACCAGACTTCCCTCTCCCCAGCCACTTCTTCCAGCTCTTCCCGGGGGATACCGAGGTTTTCCCAAGCCAGCTGGGTGACACAGTCTCTCCAGCATGTCCTATGTCGTCCCCGGGGGCTCCTGCCGGTGGGACATGCCCGGAACACCTCACCAGGGAGGCGTTCAGGAGGCATCCTAATCAGATGCCCGAGCCACCTCATCTGGCTCCTCTCGATGTGAAGGTGAAGTGGCTCTACTCTGAGCCCCTCCCGGATGACCGAGCTTCTTACCTTATCTCTCAGGGAGAGCCCGGACACCCTGTGGAGGAAAATCATTTCGGCCGTTTGTATCCGGGATCTCGTTCTTTTGGTCACGACCCAAAGCTCGTGACCATAGATGTGGGTTGGAACGTAGATCGACCGGTAAATTGAGAGCTTCGCCCTTTGTTCACAGGAGATGGTTGTCTGGCTAGAGAATACGAAATGCAAGTGGATGAAAGTGTGCAAAAACCAACGGGACGTGATCCAGGCGCCATGATGAGGCCTCTGAAAGAGGAGCTTCCGAACCTTGAGCTCAGAGGAGGAAACTCATCCAAATTAGCGACGAGCAGCAGCCATTCAGTAGAGCGCAAAAATCCACATGGCTAGCAAGATGACAATTAGCAAGAAAAATCGTTGGATAAAAATAGTCAAAAAGCCACACAAAACATACCAACACCGCTGCCACCAATTGTAAGTAGGTTTTGGATGGATGGCTCTACGTTCGGAATGGGCAAAAAGGAGAGATGGACTTCGTTTAAACGCAGCTTTTTATTTTCCATCGTCTGCTCCGTAACTCTTGAACGAACACCCCTCCTTCCGGGAACGAAAAAACTTCCTGCTTTTCTTCGCCAATCAGACGCAAGCAACATAATAATATTTCACTAATTATGAAACAGAATATAATTTGGGTAACTGTAACACAAAAGAATATAATGCTCAAATACAAAATGAAAATAATGAACAATTTAGCAAAAGCTTAGTTATTTCTCAAAAAGTGCTGTTGTTTGAGGACGAACGGTGACGTAAAGGTCAAAATTCAGTTGTCATCTGACTGGTTGTCCTGTTTGTCAATCAAGTAACGGGATTGATGATAGGCTAACATCGTAGGTTTTGCTGTACTAAGCGCCGTTGTTTGAATGGCAGCGCCACCGCAGAGGCATTTTCGATGCTTGTCATGTAAAAGCCCGGAGCCGCATTGAACCAGCCAAAGAGCCGCATTCGGCTCACGAGCCGCGAGTTGACCACCCCTGGGATATTATAACAGTCGTATGCTTATGCTATCATGGCACTGGACATCAAAGGAACATTTCAACAAAAAAAGTATGTTAATACTGTAATGCTTTTGTTCTGTTGATGTTTGGTATGGGCTGTCAACATATGCAAATTTTTTATGTGTCCCGTATCTTGTGCTGACCCAGGTCAGGTCAGGTCAAGTCAATGTGGCCCCGGAGCCAAAAAGTTTGCCCACCCCTGGTCTTGATTGTCAGGCTTCAGGTTGGGGCAGGGGGTGCTATTTCACAAGCTGAGGTCTGCCCCTCGACATCACCAGGTGGGCGTTTCCCTGTTGCGTTGATCGGAAAGTGCCGGATGGCACTCGCCTCTCAGGAGACTGGAAGTGAACACTTTGTCTGGCCGGTCGGTCTCCATCCCTCTCCTTCCGTGACAGGGAGCTGTAGTGTTTTCTGTATGGCTGATCGGGCCTGACCTGGAAGTCACCGTAGTCACCTTGTGATGTACTATCTGCAGAATAATAGCGTCGGGCATCCTAATGAGAGTCCCAGCTGCGTCTGCTTGGGGAATGCCCTTGCTGGCGTTCATATTCAGAGGAGTCCCAGTCAGGTCTGCGTGGAGAATGGTGGCGATGGCGGCCATCTTCAGGGATCCAATCATGTCTGCTGTGCCGGAACTCAGGAGAGTCTGGACGGTGCCTGCGATAGAACTCTGGACTTCGACCGTAGCATCTGTCAGGTGAGTAGTAGGTTCTGGACTGGCGTGGACCACGATGCTCGGATGGAGAACGGCGGCGTGCACCACCGAGGGGATCACCAGATGCAGAAGATCGATCGGCCCAGTGGTCAAAGTGCTGGCTGCGGTAGGTGTCTTTCTCCTGAAGCTGGTGGATGTCACTCTGTAGGTTACTCACTTTAAGTGTCAGTTGTTCCATTGCCTCTAGATGTTTATCAGAAGCAGTATCAGAACATGTCATTGACACCTGGTCCATAGTCTGCATAGGTGGGTATGAAGCACGAAGGTTCAGTGCCGCACGTGCTCTTTCACAGTGTCGAGCAACAATGAGGGCTTCGTCAAGGTCTCCTGCTCCCATCTCGTGGATCTTTGCTTGCAGGCCAGGATCCAAACCAGCCACGAAGCGACAAAACTTCTCCCCTTCCTGTGCTACGCGGCCATAGTCAGGGAAGGTTTCCATAATGAGGCGGGTGATGTCAGCACTGTACACCTCTAAGCTCTCACCAGGCTTGCGGGGACGAGCATTTATATGGGTTTGGAAAAATGGCAGGGATTGGTTAGGACCGCAGTCCTCCTTGACTGCGGGGGGAAGGCTATCCCAGTACAGAAATGCAGCCTCAGCTACCCTTGTTGGTAAAATTGAAGCCAGAACAGATGACATTTCAGTGGTTGGTTGGTTGTACATGGCTTGCATTGACACCTCAAAACGTCGAGACCACTTAGTAAAAGACACGGTCCCATCTCCTTTAGAAACTGGTGGTTAATCAATGTTGAGGTGTCCTGGTTGAGTAACATCCGCAGCAGCCACAGAAGTAGCAGTGGAATGAGACATTTCGTGGGTTGACTCACGGACGCCTCAGAATTGGACATGGTGAGCTCAAAAATGTTGTTGAATAATGATGGAAATAACGTCCAAAAGGAAGGTAGGGAGAAATTCAAACTGCAGGAAACCTCAAAATCTCATCCTAATTAGCGACTAGCAGCAGCCATTCAGTAGAGTGCAAAAATCCACATGGCTAGCAAGATGACAATTAGCAAGAAAAATCGTTCCATTAAAAATAGTCAAAAAGCCACACAAAACATACCAACACCGCTGCCACCAATTGTAAGTTGAGGGGTTCGTAGGTTTTGGATGGATGGCTCTACGTTCGGAATGGGCAAAAAGGAGAGATGGACTTCGTTTAAACGCAGCTTTTTATTTTCCATCGTCTGCTCCGTAACTCTTGAACGAACACCCCTCCTTCCGGGAACGAAAAAACTTCCTGCTTTTCTTCGCCAATCAGACGCAAGCAACATAATAATATTTCACTAATTATGAAACAGAATATAATTTGGGTAACTGTAACACAAAAGAATATAATGCTCAAATACAAAATGAAAATAATGAACAATTTAGCAAAAGCTTAGTTATTTCTCAAAAAGTGCTGTTGTTTGAGGACGAACGGTGACGTAAAGGTCAAAATTCAGTTGTCATCTGACTGGTTGTCCTGTTTGTCAATCAAGTAACGGGATTGATGATAGGCTAACATCGTAGGTTTTGCTGTACTAAGCGCCGTTGTTTGAATGGCAGCGCCACCGCAGAGGCATTTTCGATGCTTGTCATGTAAAAGCCCGGAGCCGCATTGAACCAGCCAAAGAGCCGCATTCGGCTCACGAGCCGCGAGTTGACCACCCCTGGGATATTATAACAGTCGTATGCTTATGCTATCATGGCACTGGACATCAAAGGAACATTTCAACAAGGACGTCAAAGACGTCAGAACGAAGAATGTGACTTTGCCTTTCATAGCAGCACGACGGCAATGCGCGAGCATTTGACACAGAAGCACCTTTTGTCCAATTCTATTTCTGACAATGAGGGACGGTCGTCTCGAACTCGGGAAACTGATGGGCTGGTGAGCTGAGATCCAAACATTATTGTCAATGTGAATGAGCGATTAATAGGTCTGGAGTTGTCATATAAACTTGAATTTCTATGTCTCCACTTTATTGGCATGAATGCATGAAAAAACTTGAATCATTTTATTCTTGATTTTGTTTTGGCATTGTTGTGTTTTTGGATTACCACAGATGGTGGATTTTTTTTGACATTTTGTGGTTTGAAAATGGTGAGATGATGTTGACGTTGCCTACCTTTTGTGCCTCGTGTCTTATTGGCTTGATGATTGAAGAATGCGTTCCGAAACTTGCGTCGAATGCTTGGGAATGCTTGCTTGGGCGCCAGAACGGGTCCTATATTGCAGAGTTTTTCAAACGCTGCATCGCGGCACACCAGTGTGCCTGAGATATTGTCATGGTGTGCCATGGGAAATGATCCAATATGTATGCCTGTGCAGTTTATCGCCCGATAGAGTAATCGTGTAGTACTCTTCCATACCGGTAGATAGCAACAGAGACTAGCTAATTGCCTCATGCTTCGAGACAAGCGAAGTTTCCGGCGCGAGGCAATACAACGAACGGTATCTTTCATTTAGATTTACTTTTACCGGAGATGCAACGGCACCAATGTTCCCTCTAAGTTGCCCAACTACGCACTGGTCGCACACTTTCAGCGCACAAGAACACCTATCCAGCACAGTGAACGCAATGCAAATTAATCAGATATGCAGTATAACTTTTTTTTTCTGGATCAAACAACCATCGACGCTCACGCTCACACCGAGGGACAAATTTTGAGTGTTCAATCAGCCTGCCATGCATGTTTTTGGAAAGTGGGAGGAAACTGGAGTAAACCCACGCAGGCCTGGGGAGTACAGTACATGCAAACTCCACACAGGGTGACCGGGGCCGGGACCGAACACACGACCTTTGCACTGTGAGGTTGATGCGCTAACCACTGGACCTCCGGGTTGGCCTACTTTGGAAAATATTTTTGCAAAATATGTTGTAAAATAAAGCAAAATTGATAAATCCGCAGAGATTGTTAATTTCTGACACAGAGTGTGGGGATGGGGGGGACACCACAAAGCATTTATGATGAGGGCACCAAAATGGCTGGCGCCGGCCCTTGCTGAGAGCAATACTGAAGGGCAATGTTCACATGAGATGGTTGTCTGGCTGGAGAAGACAAAATGGAAGTGGGTGAAAGTGTGAAACTACTGGCAATGACCAGAGCGACGTGATCCAGGCGCCATGATGAGGCCTCTGAAAGAGGAGCTTCCGAACCTTGAGCTTAGAGGTATTTTCATTCCTGTGGACTGTGGCACAGAGTGGATCAGAAGAAGTCCAGGGGTTTTCCAGGAAG
>NW_017806173.1:818814-820879 GCF_001891065.2 Hippocampus comes
AAAAAAAAAAACATTTACATCTTGTAACTTTGCGATGACACTGTGCAGCTGTTCACACGACTCCCTCGCGGCACATTTCCATCCAACGGTAACGTTTCATGGTCAGAAAAAAAACATTTACATCTTGTAACGTTGCGATTAAGCTGTACAGTTGTTCACACGACTCACTAGCAGCACATTTCAAACTCCAAACCACGATATTTTTCTCTCCAAATACCATTCAAATAATTAATCACCCGTCCAAATATGACACCTAACATGCTTCATGGTAAAATAGCTACCAATTACCTAAATATCGCCAGGGTCACACCGACGATTGTGGGTGTGTCAAGTTGGGATGAGGGGCACACACAATTCAGTCACTATCTTCCTTCACATGCATGTCATCCTCCCCTCACTTCCTGGTCTAATTTTCGCTCGCGCGATATGTTCCCGCGTGTTTGGATCTAGCATTACTTTAAAAGATAGAGTGCTAGCAAGACAGCCCCCGTTACAATATCAAAGTATGGTTGACATGGTTGCATTAACTTTCGTTTTGTTTTTTTTCAGTTTGGGGGGCGCGGAGCAGATAACCGTGTGCGTATGTGGGTTGCTATTTTAGTCCGCAAACTGCGAAAGCGCGCGGATGACAGTTTGAGATGGCGGCGAAAAAAAAACACACAAAGGTCGACTCATTATGACATTTAAGAAATGGAAATGCGATCGAGATTTTTCGTATGAATCGTCCGAAGGGCGTATCACGAAACTCACCTGTGCTATGCAAACTCTGCAAAGAACACGAGAGAGAGATACGGCGGGAGAAACGATTCCAAGGCAAGGCAAGGAAGTTGGTCATTAGATCAACAGTATTGGCTAATCGCGATGAAAAATATTATGAAACAGTCTTGGTTATTCTATAATTTACTGGTTGTAGCATGGTAACTTTTTGACTAAAAGATTCGCCCCAAGCTGTAGAAATGCTAATAGTTAACATTAGAATTTCTGTCGGTCGGACTCACGTTGACGTGGTAGATTCTTTCCTCAAATTGAAAGTAGATTACACATGCATCGTCTTGGGAAGAGGACGTCAAGCCACATCAATACTTACCTGTATTAATGATTATTAGTTAGTTCATCTTTGCAGTGTGAGACCGGAAAAAATACTCTGATTTTGTGGTAGGCTGTATTCATGATGCCATATGAGTGCAACATATTTTGATCCATTTTGTTGAATAAACCTGTAGTAAACAGCTGCTGATGTCATGTTCATTGTGTAAGAGTCATCAGAATAGTTTAATTGGAAATGAATAGTATTTTGTTTCAACTTCAAGGCAAAGAGGACATTTTATTATTTGTTATATGTACATTGTGATATATTTGTTTTGTAAAATTAAGTTTGGTGATTTTGATTTTATCGCTATTAACGCGAGACTTCCGCTGTGGTAAGGTGGTTTTGCCCAGACACATACAGACACTTGAACACAAGACAAACAAAGACCAGCAGCTATAAGGACTGTTCGCTAGCTGTTGAAGCTATTTTGTGATATTTTTGGCTGTGTATATGAGACTAAATACAAGACCTGATTGTAATCACTGACAAGATCAAAGTTACCTGTATGTTTTGCAGTCGTAAACTGAGCTATCAACATTGCACATCGAGTCTGAAATACCACTTAATGGCCAAGCACACAGCTGATGTGAGTACTCCGCCCCCTCGTCTCAGACAGACAGCTATGGATCATTTCAAAGCGTAGAAAATGGATGGCACGACGAAGAACAAATTTGCTTCAGCCATAGCTAAAAGTATGGCGACTACATGCAAGGCTGTCAACATTATCCACAGCTCGACTCAAGCCGAAACTGACGCGATTGTTACTTGTTTGGAACTATTTTGTGTGGAAGGTTACAGTGTTCCGTGGCCATATAAATAAAGCGGGTGGAGCTTCACCGTCGCAGAGGCACCTCGAGAGTTCAGCGGTGTAGTGGTAGCGACCTAGCGAACACACTGAAAATAAAACGTCTCCAGTGTTGTCATCTAACCAAGTGTAGTCATCCGAAATGATGTCTACACAAAACCGTAGAGAGA
>NW_017806173.1:822765-823412 GCF_001891065.2 Hippocampus comes
TATGTTAGTGGAAGAGCTCGATGAGTTTCAGGAACCACCTACGATTTGGCCTCAATACATTGACATCCTGTTGGATACTGGTTATTTATGGAAACACTTGCAAAGCATCACTGGTGAAAAGAAGTGTGATTCAGTGAAGTCTGAAGGTTGCCCTGCTTTCAGGATCGTGGCGTTTTCATGAAACATGCACAGTGATCCCTCGCTATATTGCCCTTCATTTATCGCGGCTTCACTACGTTGAGTTTTTTCCCCCCAAAATACTGTATTATTATATTCCATTCATTGTGTCGACAACTCTCATATGCTGCTCCATTTCCCCCCTCCACTCCTCACCGCTGCATACTAAGCCCGCCCAACTCCAATGGGAGCCGATCAGCTTCGGCTATACAAGCCCAAACATAATGGCAGCCAATCAATCAATGTCCGCATCAGGCTGTGACTGACAGTTGTTTCCCCACCTTCAACAACTCCAACACAGGAAGCCAACGCATAAAAAGGTCTATTAGAAAAAAAGCAACCCACTGACAGAAACAATAAATGCAGAGATTAAAACATAGATCAACGCGATTCAAAAATAACGCAAGAGCAGCGATGTAATTAATTCATCGCAATTAGCGCACCAATTTGACACCATATATATATATATA
>NW_017806173.1:831250-831688 GCF_001891065.2 Hippocampus comes
TTTCATAACAAGAGGCAATATTTTCCTGTTGAGGTGTTTCACAACTTGAAAATTTCGGATAAAGAGATGTTCTTCAGTAGAGGTACCACTGTACAGTATTCTATATACATGAGAAGGATTGAAATAAAATATCGAGAACCTTTTTTTTTTTGCGTACGCAAGCATAGAAAAAAAATGATTGCCAGACTGCAAAAGTAAAGTCCTAAAAGACAAATAAATTTGTAATGATTTTTTAAAATAAGAAAATTTTAGTTGGCACCACATACCCAAATTAATAAATATAAATAATCATAAAAAAATCATAATAATTAATGCCACAACAATAAACAAATTAACACGATTGATCATCTGAAACTTTCACTTGGCCTTGAGTTCCTCCTACACATTGAAGCATTGATCCTGCATTCAGAAACAAAATATCCAGGGATTCTACAGTGA
>NW_017806174.1:0-10324 GCF_001891065.2 Hippocampus comes
AGTGCGAGCGTTTTTTGTTATTCGGTTTTTACGTGATTTCCTGGTACTCGGTTTTTGCCAGCGTTTTCTGTTGTCTCGTTTTTGCGGTGCGGTTTTTGTTAATAAATCTTATTTTCATACGGAGTTCTTGTTGTTGTCTGCTGTTTCGGGAATCCTTTAGATTTATTCCGGTTGCGAATGAAGCGGGTTCCCTTCCGCTTTGCTCGCAACGTGACACAGGTGAGCCATAGTGGACCTCAGTTGCGAGCCAAGATGCTTTTGTCCCCCCGATTTCAGGCACGGATTTCTAAAAATAAGCAGCAGTAGTAGTAGTAGCAGTAGTAGTAATTTTATTTTATTTTACTATAGTAGCTGTTTTGGGGCGGCCCGTTGGCCCAGTGGTTCGCGCGTCAATCTCACAGTGTAAAGGTCGTGGGTTCCATCCAGCCTCCCTTTATGGAGTTTGCATGTTTTCCCTGTGTCTGCGTGGGTTTTCTCCAAGTACTCCTGTTTCCTCCTACATTCCAAAAACATGCATGCCAAGTTAAAGGAACACTCAAAATTGAGTGTGAGCGCGGATGGTTGGTCGTCTATGTGTGCCCTGCGATTGGCTGGCAATTGGTTCAGGAGGTCCCCCACCTACTGCTTGAAGACAGCTGGGATAGATTCCAGCATGCCCTGCAACCCTTGTGACGATAAAGCAGATCAGAAAATGTATGTATGGATGGATGGATAGCTGTTTTGTGTTGTGAAACACTAATGATGAGGTGTTTATCAGTAAGACATTAAAGGACAACTGTGAAGTAATTGTAGGAAATCCCAAACGAAAAAATACGTCACAACTAAAGCAATTCAACATAATATATTGAACAAAGTACGAAAAAAATTCTATTTCATAAATTTGACAAAGTACCGGTCATCATTTTCCCAAAGAGAGATACTGACGAGTGTCAAACGCGGAAGTGCGACATCACGTCAAGACAACAATGGAGGGGCTCACTCTGGAAAGAGTACAAAGCTAGTCAGAAATCAATTCAGAAAGCGACATTTCAAACTTATCTGAGGGGATCCAGGGGTTTGAAGAGGAGGAGGAAGAAGAACTTGTTGGCAAGATGTACAGTATATTGGACCATACATGGATGAGCCAAATGCTCAGGATGCGGAAAATGTTGTGCCCGAATGGCCCAAAGTGAAGTGGAGACAAACCCACTCGAAGAACAGTAAGATATATAGGCTATCTTAGCATGATTGTTTGCAATTCGATGCTGTGCCGTGCTGTAAATTGCGCACGATGGGATTACTACCTACTTGATCCATGAATTCCCGCTAGCAGTGAGAGTCCTACATTGTCATTGCTAAGGTAGTTCTGTTCTGTATTGTTAGTTACAAACCAGTGCAGAGGATTCCATCCATGCACTCATATAGTTTCCGACGCGAGGTAATACAATGAAAGGTATATTTCATTTAGATTCACCTTTACTGGAGATGCAACTACACCAATGTTCCCTCTAACGTACCGGTCGCACACTCTCAGCGCACAAGAAAACCTATCCAGCGCAGTGAACCCACTGCAAATGAATTAGATATACTGTATAACTTTTTTTCTGGATCAATTTGATGTGTAATTCAGTGAGTGACAGGTGTCCAGCCAATCACACAATATGATGCAATGATGCTATGCAGCCAATCAGGGCATTGACAGTACTTGCACAGGTTCTCTGCTCCACAATAATAACAGTGCGGCGGCAATAAGTGACGCTAATGCTCATCCTTTATCATGGCGAAACGACTCAAGATGGGAAAAGGAATTGGTACAATATTGCGGGAGAGCACAAACGACAGGGAGAAAAAGAACCGGCTGTCACACAGAAAAAAATCCGATCAAGTAGAAGTTCTAATTGACTATATTTTACTTGCCATTAAAACGAATGCACCAAATATTGGATTGATGTTGATTTGAATCCTATTCAATGTGTTATAATATTGAGTTAATTTTCAATGTTTAAAAAACGCTTATAGTAACAATATAACACTTATTCATTCATTCATTCATTCATTTTCCGAACCGCCTGATCCTCACTAGGGTCGCGGGGGATGCTGGAGCCTATCCCAGCCGTCTTCGGGCAGTAGGCTGGGAACACCCTGAATCGGTTGTTAGCCAATCGCAGGGCACACAGAGACGAACAACCATCCACGCTCACATTCACACCTACGGACAATTTTGAGTGTTCAATCAGCCTACCATGCATGTTTCTGGAATGTGGGACGAAACCGGAGTACCCGGAGAAAACCCACGCAGGCCCGGGGAGAACATACAAACTCCACACAGGGAGGCCGGAGCTGGAATTGAACCCGGTACCTCTGCACTGTGAAGTCGACGCACTAACCACTGGACTACCGGGCCTCCCAATATAACACTTAATTGTTAAAATAAACTTTTTTCACATTTTCAGGTAGTGGTGTGCCACGGGATTTTTTTCAATGAAAGAAATGTGCCTTGGCCCGAAAAAGATTGAAAAACACTGCTGTAAATTGTAAACGACTTCACTCGCCGGAGATTGCCGAACAAAAGCATTTTCATTGTGAAGCATGTTGCGATGGACCCATCCATGAAAGTGGGTGGGTTGCGTTAAAAAAAAAAAAACGGATGAAAGTGCGCTTGAAGTAGCATGAGTAATAGTACTGTATTACTCAAAAGATGGTTCGCCAAGTATACTTCACACTTGACCTTTAAAAACTAGAAAATTTGATTTTTTTTTTTTTTTAATTGATGGCCTAGTCTTATCTGTAACAGCCAATCAGGGCCTTCCCGAAATTAAAGTTAGGTATCATGTTTACATGTGTGACACATAAGTCAGTGGAGAGTGCTGCATTTTTCTGAGTGAGTCTGCAAGTTCTTTTCTGTGGCCAGACATAAAATATGGACATATTTGTCAAGTAATGAGAGCTGAAGATCCCGCAGTAGGCTGGCACTTGGGCGAGCGGTCTAAAACTTAACATAAGCTTAAAAAATAAAAATAAACAAGGGCTTACATCGCTTAATATGTCAGAAAACTCCGGAGCCCCTAAGGTGTCATTGGGAACCATTGCATTCCCTCGTAAATTTGCAAGATAATGTGATTTAATTTTGTTTTTGTTTTTTTAAGGGAACACATTTCTGTTTGACTCTAATGTGGGGCTATTTCATAGACAACAGCACACTTCAGATTATCTAGTGCTTATTTGGAAACCGTGCTTAAGATCAAGAACAGATTTTTTTGTCTTTGTATTTCTAACCAATTTCAAGTAAATTTAAATTAAACTTGCCCATGAGTGAAAACGCTTAACCTTTGTTGATTTCGATAAGATGACCTGGAAGGACATAAATGCGCAATTAGAAAAAAAGGCGTTCCGTTTCAAAAAAAAAAAAAAAAAAAAAAAAGTCTTTTTTTCCATGTCACTTTAGGGGCTCCATAGAAAACTGTGTCGCCAAAATGTATATGGACATCTGTACTTGTATCCATATAAACCTCAAAAAATATCACTATGATCACCTTAAAGTTTGTATTTTATGGACAAATCACTTCTCTCATTAAGTAACATGAGCTTTGTAGTGACCATCTCTATGGAGACAAAAATACCATTGCCATATAATTACCAATACTTGTGCAATCATTTTGATATAATATCAGAAGTTGATGTGAGCAAAAGTAGACATGTCAACATACATTTTGGTGTTTACTTATTTCCTACACTACCTGTTTAGACAGTCGTCATGCGTCACAGTACAGCAAGTCAGGAAGGACATATTACATTAGTGTCGACAACTAAAGAGCCATCTGAACCCTTTCAATAAAAGAAATTGCATAGCATTGTGTGAACACATTGTTATGTTAATGGTTGAACAGCAGATGGAATTGGTTGCACAGGCAGAGGATGGTTGTAGAGCAAGAAAAGACAGAAAGGCATCGGTGTATGATGACGAGAAGAGAAGTACAAACACAAGCTCACTGTTCAAAATAACTTTCGTTCATCATTTTCAAGAATGAACAATACAGAAAACTCAAGAGCCAACAAACCGTTTGGACATCTTAATTGAAGATTGATTTTCATTTCCATTTTTCTTTCAATTTGTGCTGCAGACACCCATTGAACTGAGTGGCCTGTTCAAAGCGATATAGGGCAGCACATCACATATTGAATGTGTCCATTGTAACTGACATAAAATCTGTAAATAATATCTGCAAAATCGAGTTAGAATGACATAATGTCATCAAAATGTAATGGGCAGCATTTTTCACAGCGCGTTTTGTTCAGCGGAAATGTCGGTGCTGTTGGACAGTCTGCGGCTGGATGGATGGATGGCTTGTGGAGCCGACAATAAGAAGAAAGGAGCGTCAGCGCAGAGCGCAGATGCGTATGCAGAACTCGGAGTCGCCGCTTGGAATTGAAGTGGATTTACATGGGACAGGAGATGTCAGCCAATCTCTTTTTCCATCAATGGACGCTATTTGTTAGCTTTCAAACTTAGCTTATAGCAGACGTGTGCACATTATTAGCATGACGTCTGATCCACTTGTGAAAGGACACTTTGATTCTCTCCTCTTTCATCTAGAACTGCTTCAAACAACAAAGTGTATGTAGGAAAAGTGGTTAAGACTGCACGACTGTCTGTATCTTATGTGTCTGTATCTTATGTGTTGTCTTGTATTATTATTTTATGTTAAGTGTTCTGTTGATGGCGGCGCGGGCACCCGCAGCGGCTCCTCTGTCTCCTGTGGTTGAGAGGAAAGAAATTTCATCTCTGCTGTATGTTGCACATCGAGCATATTTGACAATGAGGTTGACTTGAACTTGAAAAGCAGTGGTTTGGTATTAATTCAGTGAGTTCTTGCTTGTTGACTGATTGACATCTCCAAGGACCAAGTGAATGAGGCATCTTCACAAATAATTTGCCACTTCCAATACGGCTACAGGGTCAGTGTACTCAATAAGGCGTTTACTGTATGTGTATTTATTGTAAATACTGTCTTTGATAATGCCAGCGGTTGTCGTAAAGGGCGTCATTCAAGACTATTGGCTAGGAATGCTATGTGAATATGTCCAAATACATTGAGCAATGTAAATGCCGTCTGTAGGATATTAATCATAACTGCCCCACCTCAGGTGCATTTCATGTGCCCCCCTTAAGCTCCTACTCTGGCGAAAGGTCCCTATGTTTATTCATCCTGAAATATACAAAATGCAATTCTCTTCTTTAATGCCACATGGAGCTATATAGCATTTTTGCACATTATTTAGTGACGTGATGGTGTTTCAAAGAGGTGGATTAAGTCAATTAAATAACAACTGTAAATAAATCCTCTTGAAAAATGACTTCAGCGTTCCACATCGTGTTGTTTAAGACGAGTGTAGAGTAAAATGGTGCAGCTCTGTCACTGTTTTATCATGAGTTTTTCCAATATAATTAATTTAAAATAAAGCAACTTTCTATTTCTTTTATAAGAGCTACGTTAAAATATTTGCCTCTATTTTGCTAAATTATAACATGCAAGTGAAAGAGTATGACCTATTTGAGAGTGACAAAGATTATGTAAAGGCAAACCAAGTCAGGAAGACCTCGGAGAAATTATTTACCCAAAATTTGTGTCCATTACAAATGTACCTTTCTGAAGCAGATTGCATCTGATCTATAGTATCCATTTTTATCAAGATGAAGCAAATTTGGCCCCTCTCGACTGTAGTCAGAGCATACCTTTTCAATTGACCCCTTCAAGACTCAGCTCTTATCCAATCACCTCATTATACACCACCCCCTCCCCCCTCCCCCTTCAACCCATACTTCCTTTCTGGCTGTATTTTACAGATCCTGACAGTGTGAACTGTCATGACAGATGTGACACTGTGCCAGTAAAAGTTCAACAAATGGCCCTCGTGCCTCAGTCATCCACTTCTCTCAATTAGACGACAGTTTACAGATGGCACTTGGTTTAGAAAGGCACAGTCATAAGGCGTTTCAACGCTGCAAATGAATGAACTGGCTTTTATTTTTACTCAACTGTGCAAACTAGTCCGTTGAAACGCCAAATGGGGTATGTTGTTACCTTTGTCAACCAAGCCCCCTACCCCCTTTCCAAGCCCATTTACGCTACGGTCCCACTATCTTGAACAAGCAGCTGCCTCTTGATCCTGGATTGATGAACAAATGTGTCCTTAACCCCGACGGGACCCTCAAACCGACAGAACATCAAGTGATCCAGGAAGTTGACGCGCATGCAACAATTCATTCAGTGACACGCACTCTGCAGTCTTCAGTATCCAGCGGGGCCTACTTTTTGGTCCCTCTCCAGCATCCGTCCGCTTCCTCCAAAGTCACCTGGGACGGCTGAGTGAAGGCTTTGGCTGAGAAAGACTTTATCGCATACGTGAAATCTACAAGTTGGTCATCAATCTCTATCCGACAGAGTAGCAGACATGCATTGAGGTCTGATAAAGGAGGCTATAAATATCTCATCCGCTCCTTGTTATGGACATGACAGTCATATCCTCTTGGTTGATTGTCAAACAGCGCTGACCCAAAGAGGTGATCTGCTCCTTTGTTTGTGCACACTCTTAGGACATGAAGGGGGCCAAGTTAAACAGATTTTTCATGTTGTTATGTTGTCCCACTGTGGAGAAGGTTTCTATACTATTGGAAGCTGCAAAGAACAGAAACAAATAAGTGACGTCCAGTCGAACCCACCTTTGTCCAAGGTTTTGTAAATTTTATTTTTGATTTTTACTCCTGACTGACCAATCCAAAGTGTTGAAAATGGCTTGCCCTCTTTGCAATGCAATATCAATGGCTCAACAAATTTGTCATTTTTGGAGGTTCCCGGATAAGTAATGTGAGGGATATTGGAGGATTCTGCCCGACGCCGGTGAAATGCCACTTACGTTGTGGGAACAATGAACAATTAGGATTTGTTGAATTGTTTACATGACGACTCACACAATACAGATATAATACCCATCCATCCATTTTCCAATCCACTTATCCTCACAAGGGTCGCGGGGGTTGCTGGAGCCTATCCCAGCTGTCTTTGGGCAGTAGGCGGGGGAAACCCTGAACCGGTTGCCAGCCAATCGCCGGGCACACAGAGAAAAACAACCATCCACGCACACACTCACACCTACGGACAATTTTGAGTGTTCAATCAGCCTGCCATGCATGTTTTTGAAATGCGGGAGGAAACCGGAGGACCCGGAGAAAACGCACGCGGGCCCGGGGAGCACATGCAAACTCCACATAGGGAGGCCGGAGCTGGAATTGAACCTGTACCTCCGCACTGTGAGGCTGACGCGCTAACCACTGGCCCGCCGGGCCTCCCCCAGATATAATAGTGTACTGAAATATATAGAGAGCAGTGAAAAAAATATTTCCCCTTTCTCAAATTCTTTTTTTTAATTGTTAATTGTTAATTGTTCCCCACTTTAATGTTGAAGAGCTTCAAAATATCAGACAAATGTAACTCAAGTAAACATAAATAGTGATTGTATTTATGAAAGAATAAGACTATTCACACCTGGCCCTGAGAGAAAAAATTAAAATTGACCCCTAAACCTCATAACTGCTTCGACCACGCTCAGCAGCAACAACTGAGATCAAGCATGAGCTAGAACCATCAGTGAGTCTCTTACATCTCTGTCAAAATATGTTGGCCTGCTCTCATTTAGAAGTTTGGTTGCTGCTGTGCTTTGGGTCGTTGTCCTGCATCAAAATCCAAGTGCCTTTTTTTTTTTTTTTTTTAGATCTTTTGGCTGGCTTCATTTTGTCAAACCTTCTACATAAGAGATTTCTTGATTGAACTAGTCTGAAGCTAATATGTCTTGGGTACGGTCAGCAAAGATGGGCTCAGCTTTCCAAAACAATGTGATTAGCCACAGTTAATTCAAGGGGGGCAAGTAGTTTTTTGCACAGGGCCCAGATCCTATGAATAGTTGTTTTTATCTGACATTTACATTTGTTTGATGATCTTAAACAATAACGTGGGGAAAGCTTGCCAAAAATTTTGTTGCTCCATGTACAGCACTTTGTATGCAGCGATGGCTGCTTGAAAGTGCTCTATAAATACAGTTGAGTTGAGTTGAGTTGAGTTGAGTTGAGAAAAATGAAGAATTTTAACAAGGGGGCAAATACTTTTCCAAACTTATGGTTATGAGTGCCGGTACACTTCGTACTGGATGTAAGTTTTCAGTGTTGACCATTGTGTCTAAAATAGCTGAGTCCAGTCTGAGGTCTTTTGAGACTCATACTTCTTATTTCTCATGAGGCGGCAGGGGCTGAGGTCACTGAGCACTTGGTATAGGGTGGGGGTAGGCAATTGCGGTACGAGAGAGCCGCTTGTTTTCGAAATGTCCCTCTTCCAAGAGACCTGATTCAAATCATCAGGAGTGTTATCAGGCTTTGAAAGAGCTTGCTGATGCCCATATCATTTGAATCATGTATGTTGGAAGAGGGAAACTTTTAAAATGAGCACAAAACAAACGGGAGCCATATCCCTCACACCGCCTCACCTTCATTTTTGACTTTCATGTCACTTCACCTCAACTTATGTGAACATCTTATATCTGGGAAGACATGTATACAACTGACTTTAAACACAATAGTCATGGTGCTGATTTATATACACTAACAGTGCGTGAACAATCATAAAACCGGTGGATGCACAGGAGTCTTCTACTACTACTCGGCAATGATAAACATCTAACATTAACAATAAAAACATGACTCTGAGCATCTATTTACACAATGTCACTCGGCATGTTGGCACATCACTTTCCTTCTACGTTAGGGGAGCGTGTTTTGTGTGCACAAAAAGGTGATTTAAAATGAAAACATCTTTTTTTGCAAGAACTCAGAATTATATTTTCGATAAAAATTGATTTGTTTCTTCAGATTCTCTTGATGCCCTCATCGCAACCCATTTGCTTGCTCACAAGCATGACACTGAACTTAGTAATGGATTTAAGAGGCAAACAAGAACAGAAGACTTTACGCCCCTTTTGAGCTGCAAGCCCAAATAAATCTAAACTGGAGTCACGTGCATCGTGGCCATCATCTTGAACCGGGAGTCTTGCAATGGTCCCATCCCATCCCCCACTTTATTTCTATTTCGACTTGGGCTTGAGCAATTAAAAAAAAAAAAAAAAATCATGACTTGTTGCATTTTCAAGCGATTCTCATGCAGTTTACTTTGTTGAAAACGACAGACATGTGAACCCCCCTGCAGGGTCACCCATGGCAAACAGGTTCTAGGTGAGGGACCAGACAAAGCACGGCTCACAGACCCCTTGTGATGAGTACAATTAATGGATCTCAGATTCCCTTGCCCGGACGCGGGTCACCGGGGCCTCCCTCTGGAGCCAGGCCTGGAGGCGGGGCTCGTTGGCGAGCGCCTGGTGGCCGGGCCTACACTCATGGGGCCCGGCCGGGCTCAGCCCGAAGAGGCAACGTGGGTCCCCCTTCTCACGGGCTCACCACCCATGGGAGGGGCCAAAGGGGTCGGGTGCAATGTGAGCTGGGCGGCAGCCACGGGGACCCTGGCGGTCTGATCCTCGGCTGCAGAGGCTAGCTCTAGGGACGTGGAATGTCACCTCTCTTGCAGGGAAGGAGCCCGAGCTGGTGTGCGAGGTAGAGTAGTTCCGACTGGATATTAGTCGGACTTGCCTCAACACATAGCCTGGGTTCTGGTACCAGTTCTCTCGAGAGGGGTTGGACTCTCTTCCACTCTGGAGTTGCTCACGGTGAGAGGCGCAGAGCAGGTGTGGGCATACTCATTGCCCCCCGGCTCAGTGCCTCTACAGTGGGGTTTACACCGGTAGATGAGAGGGTTGCCTCCCTCCGCCTTCGGGTGGGGGGACGGGTCCTGACCGTTGTTTGTGCATATGCACCAAACAGCAGCTCAGCCTACCCACCCTTTTTGGAGTCCTTGGAGGGTGTGCTGGAGAGTACTCCTGCTGGGGACTCCCTTGTTCTGCTGGGGGACTTCAATGCTCACGTGGGCAATGACAGTGAGACCTGGAAGGGCGTGATTGGGAGGAACGGCCCCCCCGATCAGAACTCGAGTGGTGTTTTGTTGTTGGACTTCTGTGCTCGTCACGGACTGTCCATAACAAACACTTTGTTCAAACATAAGAGTGTCCATATGTGCACTTGGCACCAGGACACCCTAGGCCGCAGTTCGATGATTGACTTTGTGGTTGTATCATCGGATTTGCGGCCGCATGTTTTGGACACTCGGGTGAAGAGAGGGGCGGAGCTGTCAACTGATCACCACCTGGTGGTGAGTAGGCTCCGATGGTGGGGGAAGATGCCGGTCCGTCC
>NW_017806174.1:10617-11983 GCF_001891065.2 Hippocampus comes
CGCCCAATCTGAGTTGTGGCCGTAAGGTGGTTGGTGCCTGTCGTGGCGGCAACCCAAGTACTCGCTGGTGGACACCAGCAGTAAGGGATACCGTCAAGCAGAAGAAGGAGTCCTATCGGGCCTTTATGGCCTGTGGGACCCCAGAGGCAGCTGATGGGTATCGACTGGCTAAGCGGAACGCAGCTTCGGTGGTCGCCGAGGCAAAAACCCGGGTGTGGGAAGAGTTCGGTGAGACCATGGAAGCCGACTTCCGGACGGCTTCGAGGAAATTCTGGTCCACCATCCGACGTCTCAGGAGGGGGAAGCAGTGCACCACCAACACTGTGTACAGTGGGGGTGGGGCGCTGCTGACTTTGACTCGGGACGTTGTGAACCGGTGGGCAGAGTACTTCGAAGACCTCCTCAACTTCACCAGCACGCTTTCCTCGGAGGAAGCAGAGTCTGAGGATCCTGAGGTGGGCTCTCCTATCTCTGTGGTTGAAGTCACCGATGTGGTTAAAAAGCTCCTCGGTGGCAAGGCCCCAGGGGTGGATGAGATCCGCCCGGAGTTCCTCAAGGCTCTGGATGCTATGGGGCTGTCCTGGTTGACACGCCTCTGCAGCATCGCGTGGTCATCGGGGAGAGTGCCTCTGGATTGGCAGACCGGGGTGGTGGTCCCTCTTTTTAAAAAGGGGGACCGGAGGGTGTGTTCCAACTACAGAGGGATCACACTCCTCAGCCTCCCTGGTAAGGTCTATTCAGGGGTGCTGGAGAGGAGGGACCGTCGGGAAGCCGAGCCTCAGATTGAAGAGGAGCAGCCGATATCAGAGTTTGGTTCGCATTGCCGGCAATAAGTCGGAATCGTTTCCAGTGAGGGTTGGACTCCGCCAAGGCTGCGCTTTGTCGCCGATTCTGTTCATCACCTTTATGGACAGAATTTCTAGGCACAGCCGAAGCGTTGAGGGGGTCCGTTTTGGGGGCCTCAGTATTGCATCTCTGCTTTTTGCAGATGATGTGGTACTGTTGGCTCCTTCAAGCAGGGCTCTCCAACTCTCACTGGAGCGTTTCGCAGCCGAGTGTGAAGCGGTTGGGATGAGGATCAGCACCTCCAAATCTGAAACCATTGTTCAGTCGGAAAAGGGTGGCGTGCCCTCTCCGGGTCGGGGAGGAGATCTTGCCCCAAGCGGAAGAGTTTAAGTATCTTGGGGTCTTGTTCACGAGTGAGGGCAGGAGGGAGCGAGAGATAGATAGGCGGATCGGTGCAGCGTCTGCTGTTATGCGGATGTTGTATCGGTCTGTCGTGGTAAAGAAGGAGCTGAGCGAAAGGGCAAAGCTCTCAATTTACCGGTAGATCTACGTCCCAACCCTCATCTATGGTCACGAGCTA
>NW_017806174.1:14471-15593 GCF_001891065.2 Hippocampus comes
TTACATGAACATTTTTCACTTGGAGCAGTTATTCACACATAATCGCTCACACAATATGACTGTCCATCAACAACAGTGAAAAAAATATTTTGTCACACAACAGCTGCTTTAACAGCTCTTTTTATGGAATCAAAACAGAGCAATTTAACATTATAAAGTGCCCATCGAAGGTAAACTAGTACTCCGCCGAAAGTGGATTTAAGCCATGGTTGCATACTTGGTTTTTTCTCAAGTTTGCTTTGAACACAGCAGTCAGGCTATGTTGATTCTGTTGGTCCTTCTTGCTCGGAAGTCTCTTTACGGTTTTGTGTAGATATCATTTCGGATGACTACACTTGGTTAGATGACAACACTGGAGACGTTTTATTTTCAGTGTGTTCGCTAGGTCGTTACCACTGCACTGCTGAACCCTCGAGATGCGCTGCCCTGTCGCTGTCAGACGAACACAGAGAAGCTCCACCCACTTCATTTATATGGCCACGGAACACTGTAACCTTCCACACAAAATAGTTCCAAACAAGTAACAATCGCGTCAGTTTCAGCTTGAGTCGAGCTGTGGACAATGTTGACAGGCTTGCATGCAGTAGCCATACATTTAGCTATGGCTTCAGCAAATTTGTTTTTCGTCGTGTTATCCATTTTCTTCGCTTTGACATTATCCATAGCTGTCTGTCTGAGACCAGGGGGCGGAGGACTCACATCAGCTGTGTGCTTGGCCATTAAGTGGTATTTCAGACTCGACGTGCTATGATGATAGCTCAGTTTACGACTGCTAAACATACAGGTAACTTTGGTCTTGTCAGTGGAACAATCTGGCAACTTTTTAAAAGTAAACTTTCCATTCATAAACTCTTAAAGTATCCGTTTTCATCGGTTTGGCGAACGGGAGACCGTGGTTCGAATCCCGATTGGGGCAAAAATGAGCGCATAGCACCATCCAGTGTGGGTCCTTGGGCAAGATCCTTCACGCTAATGCCTACCTCATACAATGATGAGAGACAATAGCCCCGTTCACACGGCAACGTTTGGTCCGACGCAGCTCCGAAATAAATCCAGTCGAGCGTTCACACGTGCACATTTGCTCCGGCGTAGCTCCACTAAAGAGCTTATACCGGACCAAAT
>NW_017806174.1:17276-17678 GCF_001891065.2 Hippocampus comes
GCCGACCCCTACCGTAACGATCACGGAAACCAATGAGCTGATATACGCATCAGCATCAGTGATCCTCGAGATGCTCGGCTATCAGAGCAATGATGGAAGCCATGAGATACATTACCCAGCCTGGATTGATTACAAGAAAGCCTATGACTCGATGCAACACACATGGATCACTGAATGCTTGGAGTTGTATCAGTTGAACAGGACCCTAAGAGCCTTCGTTGCGAACTCGATGAGGATGTGGAAAACCACACTTGAAGCCAATGGCAAGCCACTTACCCAAGTGTCCATCAAATGTGGCATATACCAAGGTGATACACTCTCCCCACTGCTGTTCTGCATAGGACTGAACCCCCTAAGCCAAGTAATCACCAAGACAGGCTATGGATACCGCCTCCGAAAAGG
>NW_017806174.1:17979-18420 GCF_001891065.2 Hippocampus comes
AAAAGGAAAGGGGCTACGGCCAAATACCTCCAGCGGGTGAGGCAAGTCCAAAGAAGCCAGTTCAATGGCAAGAATAAGACCCGGGAAATAAGCAGCTATGCCCTGCCAGTGATCAGATACCCTGCAGGAATAATAAGGTGGCCAAAGGAAGAGATTCAGACCACGGACGTTAAGACCCGAAAGCTCCTAACCATGCATGGAGGCTTCCATCCCAAATCCAGCACCCTGAGACTGTACGCAAGCCGAAAGGAAGGAGGCCGGGGACTAGTGAGTGTGAGAGCCACTGTCCAGGATGAAACATCCAAGCTCCATGAATACATCCAGGAGAAGGCTCCAACGGATGACATACTCAGAGAATGTCTCAGACAATGGGGAACAGAGGATGAGGCGCTGGAAGAGGGACCATCATGGGAGGACAAGCCCCTACACGGGATGTACCAC
>NW_017806174.1:18728-22586 GCF_001891065.2 Hippocampus comes
ATCAGAAAGAAGGAACACGAGAAACTCGAGAAATACCAAGGGCTCAGAGAGGAGCTGGAGAGAGCCTGGAAGGTAAAGGTGACAGTCGTGCCTGTGGTGGTCGGAGCACTTGGGGCAGTGACCCCCCAAGCTAGATGAGTGGTTGCAACAGATCCCGGGAACAACATCGGACATCTCAGTCCAGAAATGTGCAGTGCTGGGAACAGCAAGGATACTGCGCAGAACCCTCAAGCTTCCTGGCCTCTGGTAGAGGACCCGAGATGAATGGGGGATGGACACCACCCGAGGGGTGAGACGAGGATTTTTTTTGTTTTTATATTTAAAAAAAAAAAAAAAAAAAAACACACGATTGACTGTAAACACGTCTTTATTCCACGACTGCCAACAAGTGGATCTGAACAATTTCAACTTTGCGCCAAAAACATTCACATAACCACGCCCCCTACTGTATGCCTGCTGGGTAAGAAGCATGGTCCTTGTGTCCGCCACACAGCCCCCCCGTGAACACCGAGAAGGGCAATCAAAATGACAACTTCACAGGTGGTTTTATTAGCCTGCCACAATGACTACGCAGTCCGTCTCCTGGTGGTGCAGGACGAAACTAGTCGGGCAGGAGGCACAGGTGAGACACGAGTGGGAGAACGACACTCAACATAGACACGCTGAAGTGAGGCTGGGGGCTTTGGAGGATGACCACGGCGAGGGACCTGGGCCGGCAACAGCACATCGCCCGCAACCAAATGAGCTGGCTTGAGCCTTTCTAAGGAAACACACTCCCTCCGCCCACCCATATCAATCACAAAACTCTTATCACCATGCTCAAGCACCCTAAATGGGCCGTCATATGGTGGCTGCAGGGTCGAGCGATGGGCATCATGGCGCACAAAGACAAAACTGGCCGACATAAGCGCAGTCGGTACGAACACTTTGGGAACAAAATGGTGAACCGGTGTTGGAGTTGGGGGTCCTTCCGACAAAAAGGGGAAGGAAGGCGCGCCAGAACCTTCGGGCAGAAATTCACCGGGAACACGAAGTGGCTGACCGGGCACCAACTCAGCAGAGGCGGCATTAAGATCCTCTTTCGGAGCCGAACGTAACCCGAGCAAAACCCACGAAAGGCGGTCGACCCAGTTACCGTCCGAAAGCGCAGCCCGCAGCGCAGCTTTTAACGACCGGTGAAAACGTTCGCACAACCCACAAGCCTGTGGGTGGTAGGCCATAGTGCGGTGTACCTGCACACCCAAGGACCCTGCCATGGCTGACCAGAGCTCCGACACATCGGATGGTGTGACAAAATGCGCGACCCAGGACAACAGAAAAGCATGAGCTATATCTACCGCAGTCGTGGAGGACAGGGGAACTGCTTCCGGCCACCTAGTGGTCCGATCTACCATCATGAGTAGATGTGTGAAACCCTGCGACGGAGGGAGAGGGCCTACCAGGTCCATGTGGACGAATTGGAAAAGGTTCGAGGTTCGCCCTGGTGTGCCGGTGGACTTTGGCGCGCTGACACGCCACGCATGCAGCCGCCCGCCTCCTGATGTCCTTACGCAGTCCAGGCCAGACAAACTTGGCCCCAACCAGCTTGACTGTCGCACGAATGCCAGGGTGTGAGAGGGAATGGTTTGAATCAAAGATTCGGTGACGCCAATCCAATGGAACCACAGGGCGAGTACGACCTGTAGACACATCGCAGAGGAGAGCAGGACCGCCAACACCCATTATTACCTCCTCAAGTTTAAGAGCCGTACTGGCTGCCTTTAGGTTGCGGATGTCAGGATCCTTGGATTGGTCGGCGGCCATTTCCGCAAAATCAACTCCGAGCTGGACCGCACATACGATTGCGCGTGACAAACAATCAGTCACAGGGTTACACTTACCGGCCACATGCTGAATGTCTGTTGTGAACTCAGAAATGGCCGCTAAGTGCCGTTGCTGCCGAGCCGACCACGGTTCTGTACCCTTTGACATTGCAAATGTAAGTGGCCTGTGATCCACAAAAGCGGTGAAAGGGCGTCCTTCAAGAAGGAAACGAAAATGGCGCATCGCAAGATAGAGTGCCAGCAACTCTCTGTCAATAATGCTATACTTGCGTTCGTTATCCCGCAGCTTACGACTGAAAAACGCAAGAGGCTGCCATACGTCCTCCACCAGCTGCTCAACCACCGCCCCAACCGCAATATCAGACGCATCTGTAGTTAAAGCCACTTGTGCGGTCGCAATCGGGTGGACCAGGAGGCCTGCACTTGCAAGAGCGTCCTTAGCTTGTTGAAACGCCTCTGCCCGTTGTGGAGACCACTCGATAGGATCATTAGCCTTTTTCTTTCTCAAGGCGCCGTAAAGTGGCTGCAGGAGGTGGGCTGCGCGAGGAAGGAACCGGTTATAAAAATTAACCATGCCCAAAAACTCTTGCAGCGCCTTAACTGAAGCGGGGCGGGGGAAATCCACCACTGCCTGCACTTTGGCGGGCAAGGGGATAGCGCCCCGTGCTGAAATGCGGTGGCCCAAGAAATCGATTTCCGACAGACCAAATTGACATTTCACCGGGTTAACGATCAGGCCGTGTGAATCAAGATGCTTGAAAACTGTCGTTAAGTGCGACAGGTGTTCCTCTGGTGAAGGACTAGCCACCAGAATGTCATCGAGATAGACAAACACAAAATCGAGGTCGCGCAACACGGAGTCCATCAATCTTTGAAAAGTCTGTGCAGCCCCCTTCAGGCCAAATGGCATGCGCAGGAATTCGAAAAGCCCGAACGGGGTTATCACTGCGGTTTTGGGCACATCATCCGCCTGCACGGGCACCTGGTGATAACCACGGACCAAATCCACTTTGGAGAAAATGGTGGTGCCCGCCAGACTCGCGGAAAAATCCTGAATGTGTGGAATGGGGTAGCGGTCATGCGTGGTAACATGTGGGGATGAAATGCTCCACCCCGTGCTTAGTATCGGCGTCAGAGAAGGCGGGAGTCGTGAGCGAAGGGAAGTCTGTCAGTAAACGTTGATAAACGTCACCCGATGCTAAATAATTCGCGTGTGTTAATGTTCCGAGTCCCCCAGCCTCACACGGAAAAGTGGCGAACGACACAGTGTCAATCATCCGGCGGTTAGCGACATCAACGAGCAGTCCACGCGCACACAGAAAATCCGCGCCGATGATCGGAACTGTGATTGAGGCCTCAACAAAGTTCCACTGGAAATTGCGTCCATGGAAGCACACGGTCACCGACCTGGAACCAAAGTTGACAATGGGCGAGCCGTTGGCTGCACATAGAGGTGGTCCGCAGCCACCGGCCGCCTTGTCCATGGCGGTTAGTGTAAGCAGGCTGACCTGCGATCCGCTGTCCACCAGGAAACGTCTTCCCGATGATGAGTCTGTGATGAAAAGTAGCTCGTTTTTGTTGCCGACGTCCACGCCTGCTACTGAACGCCGGCACTGGCGTTTCCCGGGGCCTCGTAGTTGCAGGGGGGAACACAACGCCGAGCCTTGGCGCCAAAACGCTGATAGAAAAAACAGAGAGCCTTTTCGCGCCGCTTCCGCGAAACCACTCCGGCCACCACTGTCGGGTCAACGCATTGTGTCGCCTCGAGGAGGGGATCGGCCGTCGCACTTTGCACGGCGAACTGTCGTGTTGCCAGCAGAACTCGATCCGCTTCTTCAGCCAAACCCCGATAATCGCCGGTCGTCAGACATGCCGAGTTAGCCAACACCGCGCCCACTGGGCCTGGTAGTTGGCGTAGGAAAATGCGCGGGAAAAGAAAGCCGAACAGCGACAGCATTTTGTCCATCAAATCCACTGCCGTGCCATCGCCCAGCCCGGGAAGGGAAAGGAGTCTGTCTGCTCTCTCCGAGTCCGA
>NW_017806174.1:26259-50071 GCF_001891065.2 Hippocampus comes
CCCAAACTAGATGAGTGGTTGCAACAGATCCCGGGAACAACATCGGACATCTCAGTCCAGAAATGTGCAGTGCTGGGAACAGCAAGGATACTGCGCAGAACCCTCAAGCTTCCTGGCCTCTGGTAGAGGACCCGAGCTGAACGGGGGATGGACACCACCCGAGGGGTGAGACGAGGATTTTTTTTTTTTTTTTATAAAATATGTATAAAATATTATTTGTAGTTTATAATAGCCAATACATTACAAATCTCAAAACAAGGTAATATTAATATGAATACAAAAGTACAATGTGGCACAGTCTAGCACAGGGGTGCCCAAACTTTTTTGACGGAAGATCTACTTTTCGATCAATCAACCTCCCGCAATCGACATGTTACCACGCACGCACACACACGCACGCACTTGCACACGCATGCCATGATGAGCAACAGCCATACGGCCCCTAACGAGAACAAAAAATAAAGCAGACACAAGAGTTTATGAGTTTGTCAAAAGGAAATCACCTCAATGGAGAAGGGTCCAGCTGGGATACTATTGCCTCAGTGGGAGACCTGACACAGAGGCATGTGACACACTTTTGCTAACTATAATAGCTCACAAATTTTACCATTTTAAAATGCTTTTCTCTGCCCTCCAGATTGACATTCTTTGTGAGTGCCATCGGTGAATTGTACACAAAACGAACTTTGACTTATAATGACAATAATCATAATAATAATAATAATAACAATAATACAAATACTACTAATAATAAAATCTATATCGCAGCAGCTCTGCTCGCAAGCTGCAATTGCAGACTGCTGACCGCTAACAACTTCCAGTGACGCAGGTCACGCTCCACCGTAGGTTAAAGGTGACCTGCTTTATTTTATTTTTTAAATACTTTTTGTGAAAGTGAGACTGATAGGCTGATTAGGGTTCAGTGTGCATTCACACAAAAAGTATATTGTTAACATGCACAGAGATGAACAAATGTTTGTTTTTCTCTTCGTCCCTCACGATCGACATGGGACTAGTCCACGAGCTACCGGTCGATCGCGATCGACGTAATGGGCACTCCTGGTCTAGCATATACTTTTAAAATGAGGGAGTTTCATTGTTTAAATTTCCAAGTCCCTGTGACCCCCAGTTCCAAGATCCCCTCTGCGCCCCTGATGGCTTGGTCTGGACCAGCAAGCCCAGTTCTCATGATTCCTGACTGACCATCCTTCGTGTGGCCAGGCTGCAGCAGTTTCCAGACATGGCTAAATGGAAGGTGATGCTTCACATATAAACTGCAGTGTTGCTGAACTTCTTGGAGTTTTTCATCAAAACTGGTGCAACAATCCTGACTCCATTAGTGATGTGTCGTTCGCGAACGAGCCGGCTCTTACGAGCCGCACGTGATTGGTCAAGATCCGTGGTAGAAGAGGGAGGAGAGGGTTACACACGCACGCACACGCACGCACACGCACACACACACACACACGCACACACACACACACACGCACGCACACACACGCAGAGAAAATGGATCGGAAACGCAATGAAATTTGGACTAATTTCAACTTAATTGATAGTTCAAAGGCAGCGTGTAGACTGTGCAAGGTTAAAATGTCCAATATCAAATTTTAATTTATAATTTGTTGTGTGGTAATCAAAGCTTACTTATGTTGTTTTACTGTAAATATTTAAACACTTATAAATATGCACAATCAGAGATTGGAACTTTTTGTTGACCTTGTTTTGAGATGGGTCTTTGTTTTTGTACTTTGTAATTTATTTTTTTGTAGCACTCTATGTTGTACGCCATGTTGAGTATGTTCAGAAGAATATAAAGCCATATAAATAATAAATATTTGATATACTGTATATTTTTTACATTCGTAATTCATTTTACACATAATTTTACATTATTTTTGGGAGTAAACTAATTTAAGCAACAAAAAAACTGAGGAGCCATTTGGGAGCCGAAAGAGCCGGCTCTTTTTAGTGAGCCGAGCCAAAAGAACCGGCTCTCTAAAAAGAGCCGGAATTCCCATCACTAGACTCCATCACTTTGGAAGCCAGCTTTCGGCAAAATAACGTTGGCGAGGTGCTCCCTCTGCTGGCAGTTAGGAGCAACGAACTATAGAAACAGCCTACAAATACGGGCCAAGATGGTAAAGGGAGGGGGTCAGCAGTTAAGAAATAGAATAAGGGGAAAAGCAGCATATTAACACCATCCATCCATCCATCACCTTTCTGATCCGCTTATCCTCTCAATACTTTGGGGGCGTGCTGGAGCCTATCCCAGCTATCCTTTTTCACAATAATGACAATGGCTATGATAACTGGGATGCCAATTGTCACTGAATTTATTTGAAACAGTTGCAGAGAAAGGTTTTGTCTGACAGTGTCTGACAGTAAAAACGTAATTGATGATCATTTTAAATAACTTTAATGAGCGCAGAGGTTTGTCCAAGAAAATGTCCAGGCTAGCACGAGGGTAAATATGTTTCAATTACTTTCAGATTGACCAAGTTCAGCTGTACTCTAGTTTTCTGGGAGGAGAGAATGTGCATTGTGATCTTATTAAATGAGTGTGCGGTTTCTTCAAATCTCTTTTCTACCATACAGTCTGGTGAGCCCCTCATTCACTGACCCCTGTATTAAAAACTTTAGATACATTATTTCATCAAGGGTGTCAATAATAATGTACCCCTCCCCTTTTCATTCATGTTTTTACATGAGGCCAATTTTA
Source organism: Hippocampus comes (assembly GCF_001891065.2). Classification (NCBI taxonomy): domain Eukaryota; kingdom Metazoa; phylum Chordata; class Actinopteri; order Syngnathiformes; family Syngnathidae; genus Hippocampus; species Hippocampus comes. The sequence continues at coordinate 28,982 of NW_017806174.1, forward strand.
GTCATACTTTCACAACTTGAAATGCCATGAAAACATAGCACAAAGACTAAATAATACAATACAATACATCCTGATTTATATAGCGCTTTCACAACAGCTGCAGCTGTAACAAAGCGCTTAACAAAACAGTTAACATAAAATATAATAATAAACACAACATATAACATAGACATGGACAGTCATGCAATCCTAACCACTTTTTCTGCATACACTTGGTTGTTGTTGTTTGAAGCAGTTCTAGATGAAAGAGGAGAGAATCAAAGTGTCCTTTCACCAGTGGATCAGAGACGTCATGCTCAAAATGTGCACACGTCGGCTACAAGTTTCAAAGTCAACAAGAAGCTGTAGCATCCATTGATGAAAAAAAACATTGGTTCACTTCTCCTGTCCCATGTAAATCCATTTCAATTCCAAGCGGCGACTCTCAGTTCCAAATATGCATCTGTGCTCCACGCCGATGCTCCTGTCTCCTCATCCACGACTTCAGCAGCCATCCATCCAGCTGCACTACCGCAGACTGTTCAACAGTGCCAACATTTCCACTGAACAAAAAGGGGCTGTGAAAAATGCCCATTACAGGTGCAAAAATAATATATTGGGGCTGTCCAGCACTGACAGTTAAATGGCGCCAACATTCCTCCCAATGAAAAACAGTGCTGGTACACATGTGCTGAAGACGTAACCACCAAGCACAGATTATTCTTCTTTGACGAATGTCGTGGACAAAAAAATGCTGAAAGCAACCCACATTGGGGCTACACCAGGGGTCACCAACCGCCGGTCCGCGGACCTTTACCGGTCCGTGGGGCATTTGGTACCGGGCCGCACAATGAGAACTTACATTAATTCCGTTGTATTTATTTTGGAATATGGAAGACATTTTATTTTGAAAAATTACCCGATTCCCCGTTACATCCATCTGTGCCACTCTTGACGCACATCAAACCACGCTTCTCCGTCACGTGACTGATTACGCTTAAAAACAAAACGCCAGAGCTTGCTAAATGAGTAAAATAAACTGCTGGAGATTGCAAATGACGGCGGCCTTAAAAGTACGTTCGAGACAACAACTCTGCCGGTGTTCTGGATTCAAGTTATGGCTGAATACTCTGAGATCGCCACAATAGCACTGTTGCTATTTCCGACATGCTACCTGTGTGAGGCGGGGGTTTTGTGCAGCAACGGCGACTAAAACAAAATTACGAAGTAGACTTGACATAAAGCACACTCTTGAGGTGTCATTGTCTCCTATTACCCCGAGATGGCACCGCCCGGTTGCAGAAAATCAAGCTCGGGGCTCGCACGGATTCAGCATTGTGGTGAGTTAACATTTTCATGCACTTTGAATTTGCGTTGTATTGTATTTTGAAGGCATTAAACATTACCATAGCGAACAGAGTGTTGCGGCCAGATTAGACGCTCCTCGTGTTTATTATTAGCTCTCGAAAACACCACAGTGTTCATGCAGCTCTTACCATATTATTTTGTAGTATTTACCTGCCACACCTTAAATGCCGGTCCGTGAAAATATTGTCCGACATAAACCGGTCCATGGGGCAAAAAAGGTTGGGGACCCCTGGTCTACACGACATAACAAACACCGTGTGACAAAACAAAAGACAAAAAAAAAAAGCAAGGCTCTTGAAGAGCACTTGCCGACGGCTGCCTACTCAGGCGCCATTTTGGAAAAAAAAAAACAAAAAACATATCTAATATAATCTAAAATAATCTAAGTAAATGTTTCTTTTTTTATAATTCAAAAAAAAATATTACTATAACTATATTGGAAAATAATGTCCGGACTGAAAACACTTCAAGTCAACGTTTCAGTTGCAATTGTGGTGTGTGTGTGTGTGTGTGTGTGTGTGTGTGTGTTCAACATGTATGTCTGGCGATATTTTGTTGTATTTTTCCTGACGGCTCGAGGTATATATTTTAAAGATCCTATTATTTTTTTATTTTTAATTTTTTTTAAGATCCTACTATTTGTTTTCAAATCTTTCAATAGCCCCGCCGCACCTTACAGTACCTCTCTGACCTCCTCTGCCCCTACACATCTGCCTCAGGTCTGTGGACCAGACACGATTAGAGATACCACGAGCTCAGCAGAGGCTCAGAGGGGATCAAGCCTTTTCCATTGCTTATCCCTATCTTTGGAATGAATGCCTACTGAACGTTTGGCAGGCCCCCTTGCTGCACATCTTTAAAACTGGTTTTAAAACTAATTTTTATTCTTTGGCTTTTGACTCAGCATGAGACTTGATTTTTAGTTTTTCTGTTTTTGTGTATACAAGGGTGATTGTTTTAAAGTGCTCTATAAATACACTTGAGTTGAGTTGTCTCACCTTTACAAACTTTAAATATCAACATGTTTTAAACCAAGCTGGGTGTGCTCCTTTGTTTATTTTTTGCATCATTGGACAAACAAAAAGGATTTTTTATGAAGTATTACATTTGATGAACTTTATTGTCTTCACCGATCTAATCAGACAGAATAAATATAATACAGCAGCGGATGTTTTGTGTTTTGTTCTTAACAAAACAGTTCACGGCTTGGAAAACCTGTCCAGAAATAAATACAAATAAATAGTTGAAGAAATGAATCCATCCGTTTTCTGTATCCTCACTCAGTAGGGTTGTTGCTGCTGGTGAGCTGGAGCCTACTCCAGCTGACTTTGGTCAAGAGGCGGTGCAGACCCCGGACTGTTCAGCAGCCAATCATAGGGCAAGGGAACATACAGTGAGTATACACAAACAACCATTCCCAACTCAGGGCCATTTTAGAGTCTTCAGATGATTTAAGAAGTATGTTTTGGAATGCGGAAGAAAGATGGAGTAACCCCACACCTCAGATGTTTGAAGCGGACCTGCTAACCATTTGGCAGCTGTGCCGCCCACACAGAACAAAGTCATTCTTCAAAAAAAAAATGTTTGCTGTGAACTTACTGTCTGATGAAATTAAATTAAAATAAATAAGGGTACCAATTAAGTATAATCCATGAAAAGAGAAAATTATGAGTTTATCTTCACATAGAATTCTTGAATAGTTTGAGTGGTTATTCAAATGTTATTGCATGGATCAAAAGGTAAGGATTAAGGGTGCATGCATGCGATAAGGCTGAGATGCAGAGATTATTTAATCGAAAGAATCAAGTCAGTCAGTCCTCTGAGCCGCACCCGTCATCTGCTTGGTGCCCTTTGAAGCATGCTGACTCGTAGTGTTTGCTCAAGTAAGACTTGAGCGCAAAGCTTTTGTGGCAGCGTTTACAGGAATAGTGCTTGAATGCCGAATGCGTCTGCATGTGGGCGCGCAGGTTGGAGCGGTCAGCGAAGGCTTTCCCACAGTGGGCGCAGGCGAACGGTTTCTCGCCGGTGTGGGACCGCATGTGGCCCTGCAGGAGCCAAGGCCGACTGAAAGCTTTACCACACACCGTGCAACCGTGCTTCAAGTCGTGGGTCAGCATGTGCATGGATAACGCGGGCATTGATACGTACAGCTTGTGGCAGGTGGGACAATTCCTGGCTTGCTGGCTGTCCAGGCTCCGATGAGTCTGCTTGTGTCTGCTCAGATTAGATGACGTTGCGTAAGACTTGCCACACTCACTGCATACGTGACGACCTTGGGTTTTGGATTTTGGTCTGTGACCGGCTAACCTTTTAGCCTTGCTGCTGTCTGATTGACATGCCCGGTCGGGTCTCCGGCTGGAGCGTCCATCAGAGATGAAGAAGGAGTCGATGGCGCTCACTGCCGTATCGGATTCGATTGAGGTGCTGGAGACTGGGCTATCTGGATTATCCATGTCATGGTCAGAGAATTCGTCCCCGCTGCTGCCACCAACACATCCTTGGGAGTACAATGCTGCAGAGGCCACCTTGGACTTGGACAGCTTTGTGTTTTGCAGCACCGAGGGAATTATGTAATCATGGATATAGCCTGGGGAAAAGTGTATGTACATTTCATGTCAGAAACGTCTTTTTGGAATGAAATGAATGCGGCGACTCTTTGACCCAAACATTCATCAACATGAAAACTAATACAGGAAGCGATTGGTGAGAGGCAGCTTCAGCAGGCTTTTGAGTATGAAATATAAATGAGTGCTTAGTGTGCAGTTGTCCCAGTCAATACATTTTGTGACTTCAACAAGTGCTCTTGAAAAAAAGATGTTCTGAAAGGCCGTCACGGTGGAATATCAGTCAAACATAATGTGCTGACTTTGGCAAAACATCCAAAGTGCAATCATTTGGCTCCCAATCGATGCACCTGTCGCCGCCTCGCAGCCGGAGCAGCATCTCGAGTGTGCACAGTTAAAGCACAGCGCCTCAGTCTTAGGAGTAAAATCCCCAGGCTAAAACATTTTAATCAGATCGTTGCCAATCTGTGGCATTTTTTTTCAGGGGTTCATGAGCATGATAATGGGGCAACTGAGTGACAGGTGGTGAGGCGCATTTTGGCAAAGGAGAAAAAGGAGGGTCTTTATTTGGGAGCGTGTGAGATGCGCGGGGGGCTGAGGGAGCTCTGATCTTGACAGCAGTCCATGGTTTTATTGAGCCCCCACCACCTCCATCACTGCACGCGGCGAAACAAAGGCAAGCAGACAGCTGGCACCCTGAATCTGGGGGACAAATGATTCAACTTGAATGGGGTTGGTGATGAGTGGCTGGAAAATCTGTTCATGCATTTCTTTGGATGCTCCTCACAGCCACATACAGGCAAATACAGAGCACCACGTGCTGGTCCATATCACAAGTATTACCGCTTCAAATCAACTGCTTGCCACCGTAGTGCTCATGTTTCACTTTATTGGATTACCTGCAGCACTCTCTATTTCCTCGTCAATATCCATCCTCTCAAAACCTTCTCCATCACCTGTTACCGCTCCGCATATGGGCAGTTGCGGCAATCCTACTCTTTGGCTATCTAACATCCTGCACGACCAGATGGAGGGACATGGAGAGATGAGGTAGGGAGGCGGGAAGAGGGGCACGATAGGAGGGGACACTCAAGGGCACCTGCGCCGTCTAAGGACAACATGGTCCCATGTGACGATCTGTTTTATTTTTTTGCTGTTTTCATTTGGAAGTTGCAAGAGTTTGTGTTGGGTATTCTGCCTGGTCCCCACATAGACAGTATGCATGCCATCATTTAAGTCCAAAATTCAGATAAAGCCAAGCCAAAGACAGCTGTTTGATCTTGTTTGGGTATTAATCTGACTGAGCCCGTGTGACCTGAATACTATTTAGTATACAAAACAAGTCCTAGGCTTTACGGATGGGACAAAGCTGCCAGTAGAGGATTTGAGGTTGTTTCCCAGAGTCGTATTGTAGTAAAAGCAATTCATTTCTTTCATTGTTTACTACCTTTTCTTCTAATTTTGAAGAAAAAAAAACACTTCAGCATCCCAAAATGAAGAAATGTTTTCCCACACAAGAAGTACTCATAAACAAGTGGAAATTAACTCACCGTTTTCACTCAAATGGACAGCCAAGTTGGTAGCTGACTCTGTGATGGCATGTGTCACAGAGTAGGAATCATCCCAGTGCTGCTGACTCTGGTGGTAGTAGTTAGAAGGCAGGGAGTCATGACCCTTGGGCTGCTTCACCAAAAATGAGCGGGGCATTTTCTTATTTAAAGAAAGACAAAGAAAAAACACAAGGAAAGAAAGAAGGAAAGAAGGAAACACAATACAAAAACAGCCCCTAAAAACAGGAAAAGACTGTTGAGTTTGGGTTTTTTTTTGTTGGGGGGAGAAGATAACAGCAAAAATGCCCTAATCTTTCAAGTACAAAAAAGCCTTAAAATATCTAAAAAGATAAGGTTTATAGGAAGGGGAGAGAAGAGGAAATGTGTTTAAAAAAACAGCAGAAAGAGAGAAAGCATAGACAGGATGGAGATGAAGATGGAAAGTGATGTGTAGGAAACTGAGACACAGAAAGAGAGAGAGAGACAGAGAGAGCGAGGGGCAGAGCGAGAGAGAGAGAGAGAGAGAGAGAGAGGAAAGTAAAAGAGAGATGCCAAAGGAGGAAAAGAGGGAGAGAGAGGGAGAGAGAGAGAGAGAGAGAGAGAGAGAGAAAAAGAGAAGTTGGGGGTGGAGAGGGTGGGGGGGGCGATGGATGCTCAACAAGCTGAGATCAGCATTACTGCAGCCTTTTATATGTGGGGCATGAGCCCCAAAGATCAGGTGGTGATTCCATGAAGGGAGCTGCTTAGCATTAATCCATCAAACATCCCAAGGGACACACATCAAATTACCACCACCCGTCTGTGCTTTCTCCTACACGCGCTCACGCGCACACACACACACACACACACACACGCAAATGCAGCCGACCAACCACACCATCACCACCACCACCACCACCGCCGCCGCCTCGTCCCAGTGGGTCCTCCTCTGCCTTACTCCCCTCCGAGTGGAGACAATAGTGGTGCAGGAGCATGTGGGAGACACTACACAAAACATCTTGTCTGCCATTGTCTCTCAATGAAGTAGCTAACACAGTTCATACCACACCCAGCACACGCCACCTTTCTGCTAACCCCTCCATCTTTGATCATGCATCATGAACCAGATTTATCTGTTGGAATCTGAAATCGCAAATGACAATTGCAGATATTTTTTTTTTGCATTGCTCTGTAGTATTTTGTTAGTTTCATATTGGGCATAACGAGATGTTTGCGCCATTGTAGGATATAACATTGCCTTTTCCGGGCCAATCGTAGCGGCATCTCTCATTTGCATTGAGATCAGGGCGGGAGCAGAAATAGACTCGCTGGGGTCCCAGAATGACATTAGCAGGTAAACTGCAAGATCTCCCCTTGTGGTTGATGTCGTCAGCCGCACATGTGATGCGGGCAATTGGAGACCACCTTAACACCCACAACCGTGCGTCTGTGTGTGGCCACAAACAGTCGTGCCACGGCCAAGGCCGTGCTATTAAGATGATGATGATGAAAATTCGTTATTATGCGTTATTTCAACGATGATTCCAAGGGATTGTCACATGTTCTTGTCACATTTATTAATTAAATAGATGACATCCACCACACACGTCTGCAAAGTGCCAAATCTGCATGTCTGCACCTTGATCAAGACCTACCAAAGGTGCCCCACTGATATCACTTGCACTGCATAATAGAACTCCATTTTGGTCAACTAAAATTTAGTCTACTTGTCATCACCAAATTCCGAGATGCTGAATTGTAGCAGCCAGATCACCCAGAACATCCACCGAGGCATAGCGCGTCTACCAAATTCACAAACATGTCAAACTAGACTGCTCTGCCATGGAAATGGAGATTCATCTATTTTTACGCTGAGCACATTCTACTTTCTGTGATGAAACTGTCAGGTACGTTGAGGGTGAGGCAGTTCTGTGTGCCGGAACGCCAAGTGAGGCCTAACGCGGTCATTCTCGACTAAACTTGCCCCGGCAGAAAATGAATTTGCGCCTATCATTGTGACGAGCATACGGGCGCCTCTCCACCAAAATAGGGCCCCAAATATCAATATATTTTTCTCCACAACCAAATACCCTCTCCCCATCGGTGAAAGTATCCCAAGGGGTATCCACATTACAGAATGGGGCATACAGCCTAAGAGAAGGCAGCTAGATATTGACAGCGAGTTTTAAATTCTCCATAACTCCCCCAGTCAGCAAAAACTTCAGGGTCATCATACTTATGTGCTTAGCTCGGACAGCTAATGTGCTTTGACACCACTGTGTATGTTCCATTGACCAGCCAAAGTCATTTTGCTCCTCGTTCAAAAACTTCCTTTGACAAGTGAGGCTCGTGGATGCCACCGCCTCAGGTGGATGTCTCAGGCCACCACCCCCTCGTCCCCTACTTTGCATACCACTGGTAATGTGGTGCCAAAATTCACTTCGATTAACTTTCATCTTTTCTAAAAGCTTACCACTATTTAACCTTCATGCTTTCAATAAAACCATACAGTGTAACCCTCAACTGTATAAAAGAACACCCAAATTGACTTCCAGTCAGTAACAGGCTGATCTCTGTGGTTACGGGTTCACAAGTTTACACTGTGATTTGCAAGAGAAAGCTTCAGCACAGCTTTTACTCACAGATGGCTCTATTCAAAAAGTGTGACTGAATGATGACAGATGAATTCCTTGTGAATTCCCAATATGAATTGACTCTAAAGTTGGTTGACTTGCGCCCATGCGCCTGGCAAAAAAAAAAGGGTGTAACTTCATTTTCATGGCAACCCAAGTCCAGTCTAACGTGTTTGGGGCCGAATTGTGCTTGTTTGAGCATTGCGGCACACGTGGCACACAAGGTGCCTCGCCTCTCTTTCATCCGACAATTTGGCTTCAACAATGTAGTCTGCGCTCAGCCTAAAAATGGAAACATTGTCATTTTCACGCCATGGCTAAGGTGTGGTTCAGTTTGTTTGTGAATTGTGTTGACACGCTGCGCCTTACTGGGCATTTGTGCCTCGGCCCTCTGTGCATCTGCAAATATGGTGACAAAAAATGGGCTATAATTTGAGACAGCCTGAAAGGAGTTCTACTGGGCAGCGCAGGGGGTCAAACACGACTTTAGTGTATTTGATCAAACTGCAGTCAGAAAAATTCAGCGCTCTGCGGATCAGAAATATTGTGGGCACCAGCGTGGGACAATCCCTCTCAATCATTGTGGAAATGAATTAATTGAATGGATTATAATCATCATCTTTTTAATAGCACCCTTGTAACCTGTCACAATTGCAGGGGAGATGGGAGGGTGGAAGGCGGGGGGGCGGGGGGGCACACACAGATGCAAGATTGGGCGTGTAAGGCAGCCTCCAATTGCCCATGTCACATGCACGGCCGACTATATCATCAGCAAGGGAAGATTTTGCAGATCCATCAAGTTCTGACAAAAGAAAAAAATGTCACTGTGCCGGCAAGGAGGTTTGATCAGGCCCGCAGGATAATTTGAATGTGAAAAAAATGCATAAAAGACACGGAATGAATTTTTTAATAAGCTGCAATTCATGGAGTATCCGCTAGAGGGACACACTGTTTTGATCAGAGTAAAAGACAACATTGTTTTGATCAGAGAAGAAGACAACAGCCGCCTCAGTCTGTCACTGAAACAGGCCCAACACAGCAAACGCGATCAAGGACATGTAAATACTTTATTCTTTACACATTTAATAGCACTCTCCTTAGTTTGTAATGTATAGGCAGGGATTACATGTAGATTTTAAATGCACATGTAAATGGTTTAAAAATTCCTTTTTTTCTTTATAAATCTCGTTTAATCTTAAAAGTGCATTACTATATTTTTCAATACCAATTACTTGTTAAAGTTGTGTGCCTTTGCACAATCAGTGGTATCAGTTGCAATACATACGTGTGAATGACAAAAATAAATTGCACATTTGTCTAAGGAAATCTAAGGAGCGTCATGAAATGTTTTGTAAAAGATCTGTTTATTTTAAATTTCAACATGTTCCTAATGTTCTTGTGCTTCTTTCGACCAAAACAAAGGAAAGACATTATTTTGGTTATTTATCGCAGAGTGTGGTATAATTTTAATGGTCCAGCCCACTTTACATCTACCGAGGCCGTATGTGGCCCACAATGTGAAATGAGTTTGACACCCCTGAGTTAGACTGTGGTGTGGGGATACCGAGGATAGCAACAAGGATGCTAAAAAGGAGGAATTGTACAACTGCAATTTTAATCGAGTCAGACCTCAATCTTCCCCTCTGTGAGTCGTTACCTTACTGTGGTGGAGGGGTTTGTGTGTCCCAATGATCCTTGGAGCTAAGTTGTCTGGGGCTTTATGCCCCTGGAAGGGTCACCCATGGCTAACAGGTCCTAGGTGAGGCACCGGACAAAGCACGGCTTAAAAACCCCTTATGATGAATGGATCTCAGTTTCCCTTGCCCGGATGTGGGTCACCGGGGCCCGCTCTGGAGCTAGGCCTGGAGGTGGGGCTCGTTGGCGAGCACCTGGTGGTCTACACCCATGGGGCCCGGCCGGACTCAGCCCGAAGAGACAACGTGGGTCCCCCTTCTCATGGGCTCACCACTCATGAGAGGGGCCAAAGGGGTCGGGTGCAGTGTGAGCTGGGCGGCAGTCAAAGGCGGGGACCCTGGCAGTCCGATCCTTGGCAACACAAGCTAGATCTCGGGACGTGGAATGTCACCTCTCTTGCAGGGAAGGAGCCGGAGCTGATGTGCGAGGTAGAGTAGTTCCGACTGGATATAGTCGGACTTGCCTCCATACACAGCCTGGGTTCTGGTACCAGTTTTCTCGAGAGGGGGTGGACTCTCTTCCACTCTGGAATTCCCCACGGTGAGAGGTGTAGAGCACGTGTGGGCATACTCATTGCCCCCCGCCTCAGAGCCTGTACATTGGGGTTCACAACGGTAGATGAGAGGGTTGCCTCCCTCCCCCTTCGGGTGGGGGGACGGGTCCTGACTGTTGTTTGTGCACATGCAACCAACAGCAACTTAGCGTACCCACCCTTTTTGGAGTCCTTGGAGGGTGTGCTGGAAAATACTCCTGCTGGGGACTCCCTTGTTCTGCTGGGGGACTTCACTGCTCACGTGGGCAATGACAGTGAGACCTGGAAGGGCATGATTGGGAGAAACGGCCCCCCCGATCAGAACTCGAGTGGTGTTTTGTAATTGGACTTCTGTGCTCATCACGGATTGTCCGTAATGAACACCTTGTTCAAACATAAGAGTGTCCATACGTGCACTTGGCACCAGGACACCCTTGGCCGCAGTTCGATGATCGACTTTGTGGTTGTATCATCGGATTTGCGGCCGCATGTTTGGACACTCGGGTGAAGAGAGGGGCGGAGCTGTCAATTGATCACCACCTGGTGGTGAGTAGGCTCCGATGGTGGGGGAAGATGCCGGTCTGACCTGGCAGACCCAAACGTATTGTGAGGGTTTGTTGGGAGCGTCTGGCGGAATCCCCTGTCAGAAGGAGTTTCAACTCTCACCTCCAGCAGAGCTTTTCCCATGTCCCGGGTGAGGCAGGGGATATTGAGTCCAAGTGGACCATGTTCTATGCCTCTATTGTTGAGGCGGCCGATTGGAGTTGTGGCCGTAAGGTGGTTGGTGCCTGTCATGGTGGCAACCCCCGTATTTGCTGGTGGACACCAGCAGTAAGGGATGTCAAGCTGAACAAGGAGTCCTATCGGGCCTTTATGGCCTGTGGGACCCCAGAGGCAGCTGGTATGGACTGGCCAAGCGGAACGCAGCTTCGGTGGTCGCCGAGGCAAAAATTGGAAGCAGTGCACCACTAACACTGTGTACAGTTGGGATGGGGCGCTGCTGACCTCGACTCGGGACGTTGTGAGTCGGTGGGCAGAGTACTTTGAAGACATCCTCAACTCCACCAACACGCCTTCTTTGGAGGAAGCAGAGTCTAAGGACTCTGAGGTGGGCTCTCCTATCTCTGTGGTTGAAGTCACCAATGTGGTTAAAAAGCTCCTCTGTGGCAAGGCCCCAGGGGTGGATGGGATCCGCCCGGAGTTCCTCAAGGCTCTGGATGTTGTGGGGCTGTCCTGGTTGACACGCCTCTGCAACATTGCATGGTCATTGCAGAGAGTACCTCTGGATTGACAGACCCGGATGGTGGTCCCTCTTTTTAAAAAGGGGAACCGGAGAGTGTGTTCCGACTACAGAGGGATCACACTCCTCAGCCTCCCTTTTTAGGTCTATTCAGGGGTGCTGGAGAGGAGGGTCCGTCGGGAAGTCGAGCCTCAGATTGAGGAGGAGCAGTGTGGTTTTCGTCCCGGCCGTGGAACAGTGGACCAGCTCTACAGCCTAAGCACGGTCCTCGAGGGTACATGGGAACTCACCCAACCAGTCTACATGTGCTTTGTGGACTTGGAGAAGGTGTTCGACCGTGTCCGTCGGGGAGTTCTGCGGGGGTGCTTTGGGAGTATGGGGTACCGAACCCCCTGATACAGGCTTTTCGGTCCCTATACCACGATTGTCAGAGTTTGGTTCACATTGCCGGCAGTAAGTTGGAATCGTTTCCAGTGAGGGTTGGACTCCTTTGTCGCCGATTCTGTTCATAACCTTTATGGACAGGAGGGAGCGAGAGATCGACAGGCGGATCGGTGCAGCGTCTGCTGTGATGCGGCCTTTGTATCGGTCTGTCATGGGAAAGAAAGAGCTGAGCTAAAGGGCAAAACTCTCAATTTACCGGTCGATCTACGTTCCAGCCCTCATCTATGGTCACGAGCTATGGGTCGTGACCAAAAGAACGAGATCCCGGATACAAGCGGCCGAAATGAATTTTCTCCACAGGGTGTCCTGATAGAGATAAGGTGAGAAGCTCGGTCATCTGGGAGCGGCTCAGAGTCGAGCCGCTTCTCCTCCACATCGAGAGGAGCCAGATGAGGTGGATCAGGCATCTGATTAGGATGCCTCCTGAACGCCTCCCTGGTGAGGTGTTCCGGGCACGTCCCACCGGCAGGAGGCCCTGAGGATGACCCAGGACACGCTGGAGAGACTATGTCACCCAGCTGGCCTGGGAACGTCTCGGGATTCCCCGGGAAGAGCTCGAAGAAGTGGCTGAGGAGAAGGAAGTCTGGGCTTCCCTGCTAAAGCTGCTGCCCCCGCGACCCGACCCTGGATAAGCAGTAGAAAATGGATGGATGGATGGAGACCTCAATCTTGATAAAAGGAATGTGTTCATCCCTCTCTTTTCTGTTCAGATGGTCATCAATCACAAATGTTGAAGTCTTGAGGCAACAGCAGGCTGCCAGCTTCATTCCGAAATTGAAAAACTAAAGTGTTGACAGAGAAATACATTGCAAATAAATTGCAAATAAAGCAATGTAGCAATTACTGAAAATTAAAGTTCACAACAATCATAATAATTCTACATTAGAAAAATAGTGAGCAAATAATGTTGAAAAGGATGTTTTGTGTGATATATGGAAACCTGCATTGGTATGACAATTACATTTCTTGAATCTTTAAAATGCTTTTGTTGTCTTTTAACTAAGGGCACTTGGTTGTATTCCACATGCAAGGCTCTGCTACCCCCAGCTGAACCAAGCAGGTGGTCGCTTGTGGGAAGTTGCGAGACGCAACCAAACCATTTATCTTATTTTCAACACCGCTTATCCTGAACAGGGTCGCGGGAAGGCCGAGGGAGGGGGGCGAGGAGCCTAGCCCAGCTGACTTAAGGCAGAAGGCATACCACACCACGAACTGGCCGCCAGTCAGTCGAAGGGCATGTAATAGAGACAAACTACCATTCACACACCATCCACACCATCACTGAGTGGGAAACGATCCCACCCTGCCCGCACACAAGTCACCATCAGTGACGAGATGCAACCCACTCGTTATAATTCTGATGAAAGCCATGCTTGCCACTGGCGCAGCAATATATGAGGTGGGACGAGGGCTTGGGTGACTATATCAGATAAGTCCGCTCCTCAGGGAGACTTGGAGACCACCTTCCAAACCTGATGGTGCATCGGAGTTACCCGAGTTATACCGCACCATCAGTGCGTGCTATTTAGATATTTTGTGTCATGTTCCTGTTCGTGTTCACCCAGCGGGTGGCAGACTGGAGCCTTCTGGGTGCACACCTGCTGCCAGTGTTGTCATTCGGGAACCATGTATTCAAGGACTGACAAACTGCCAGCAGTTGCTGGATTATTTTTGACCTTGTTTGCTGCTCTGGTCCAAGTGATTATTTTCTAGACCTCTTGTTCACGCCATAGTTGTCCTTGTTCCTTTAGTACCTGGTTTCTTGTGAGTAATATCTGGTTTAGTCAATTGCCTTTGTTTTTGTTTGTTTCACCTAATTTCATGCTGGACATTTCATTGGTTGTCTCGGTTAGACTACCTCCTTGCCTTTTGCAAGAGCTTTTTGTTAAGGTATAGTTTTTCCTGGTTCTTTTAACCAGCGATTTCTGTTCATACTTTGTCGGTCTGTTTTTGTTCTTGTAAATAAACCTTTTTGTTATGAAGTTTTGTTTGAGTCTATGTTTCTGGGATCCAAAAACACTATTCGGCTCGTTTCGAACTGTGACATTTTTAAGATGAAACTGGTCATATTTTGATCAAAGATTTACTTCCACAGTGATTCGGAGGCATTGTTCCATGCTGTTGTCATTTCTGAATGAAATATGATGACATCCACCAGACAAATCTGCGTAGCCCAAAATCAGTCTGCCTGTGCCAAGATCAAATTCGTAAAAATCGCGTTACACCACGTGCCCCAAAACTTAGACCTGCTTTTAGCGAGTCCATAATTTCGTCTACCTTTGGTCACCAAATTACCAGACGTGCCAGGGGTGCAATCAATTATGCTGGAACGCATATCAAGGCGTAGGGTGGTCTACCAAATTCACAAACATGCTAAAAATGGACTTGCCTGGGCACAAAAAGGAAGCTATTCGCACAGGCACCCGTCTACAAAAATTGGGGCCTGAATCTTCATTCTCCTCAACTTTTCTGATCATCTTTCTAGTTTCCCACATCATATTCTTATTAGCCAGAGCACCTCAGTCTCATTGGTACAGCCCCTCCCTGGGTACACTCGTACCTGTCCGAAAGCAAATAGTAAGAGTTTATCAGTGAGAGGTAGTGAGTTTTGGACCTAGGCCTCCAGTGGGTATTCTGTGATCTGATCCACCTCTTAATAACATCACAATTTCTTCTTGAAAAGAGAGGGGGTCAGAGGAGGAGTAAATTCGAAACATACTTTTTATACACACTATGGAGACAATATAAGGAAGAATTACAATAAAATCTTGAATGTTGTATTGATAGATTCATTTCCAACAGCCAGCAGTGGCAAATGAGGGACTGGTAAGGGTGGCAGCTGCCTGTTAACCCGCATATATACCAACATGGACCCAGTCCCATCCTCACTGCAAGGAATGCATCTCGTGGGAGATATGGCGAGGGACAAGAGTCGGAAATTAAGTATAGTGATGCAAGACAGAGGACTAAAGTGGACAGCAGAAGAAGAACATCCCATTGGTCTACAGAGTTCATCCATCCATCCATCCATTTTCTGAGCCACCTATCCTCACAAGGGTCGCGGTGGGTGCTGGAGCCTATCCCAGCTGTCTTCGGGCAGTCGGTGGGGGACACCCTGAACTGGTTGCCAGCCAATCGCAGAGCACACATAGACGAACAACCTTTCACGCTCACACTCAATTTTGAGTGTTCCTTGAACTTGCCATGCATGTTTTTGGAATGTTGGAGGAAAGAGGAGTACCTGGAGAAAACCCACGCAGATACAGGGAAAACATGCAAACTCCATAAAGGGAGGCCGGAGTCGGAATCGAAGCCTGCACCTCTGCACTGTGAGGCTGATGTGCAAACCAGACGACCACCGGGCTGCCCGTCTACAGAGTCTTGAAGAAGTATTCATACCCATTGAACTTTTCCATATTTTCCCACCTTACAACAGATTTTGTTGTTTTTTTTTTCTGAATTGAGATTTTAGCCTTGGTGAAGAAAAGCAACTTCCCAGCATGATGTTGCCGCCTGCATGTTTCAAAGTGAAGATGGTGTGTCCAGGGTGAATAAATACTAAGCTTCATTTTATAGGCTGCATTCATAAATTGATCTAAGTGGAGCACACTCTGGTAGCACACGAAGATAATGAAACATTGGCTTAATAACTACAGTAAAGTTTTTGTTTTTATATTAAAATGACCTTAACCAGAACCTCGCGTTGCATTGTAGCCAAAGATACAACCTTGGTGGATTCCTGTGCCTTGTAAATTGTTGTGCAAACTGAAAGTTGGTTGCCTTGACGACTGTTGCTTCTTCTTCTTTGTCTTCTTTAAAAGATTCCACTGAACGTACAGATGCAATAAATCTGTTGTTATTTTTGAGTTGCACAACAACAATTTACGAGGTGCATTAATCCACCAGGATTCTACCTTTGGCTACATGTGTCGCAGGATTTTGGTTAATTGTGGCGGTTCTGGGGGAGGGGCCAACAGGGGCCAGTGCCCCTGTAGCCCCGATTCTGGCCCCCCCCCCCCCTACAAGCATAGATTGTACAGTAGCGCCGAGTCGCCGATGCCAAAGGTGGAACTAAAGTGCATGGCTTGAGATTCTAATCAGACCTTTTCGTGCTTACCTTAACTAGTGGTTAAGGTAAGCCATTTTTAGAAAAAAAGAAAAACTTTAACGTGGTTAACATTTCATTGCTCTCGTCGCACGCTCTGCTCACATTAATTTCTGAATGCAGCTGTTTACGTGGACTGAGTCCACTGGGGTCCGTTTTTTGGGACAATCTGATTAACTGAACGGCACATTTGAACGACATTCTGAGTTTCCGAACGTTCTGAGTGAAGCAACGCACTCAGAGCGTATTTCTCAATGCACTCACGATGAGGGAACCTGGAATTCGGGGCAACAGGCTCTAATGTTCATGGTCTTGGTTTTTGTAAAACAAATCGCCCCACCCCAGACTAGAAGAAAACCCGCATAATTGCAGAAGGTGAAGACAACAAATGCACCTCAGTGTTTTAAGAGTTATTTTATTTTGTATTTTTTAAAGGCCACTCTATGTGACTAAAGCTGTCTTTATCCTTAATACCACCAGAGGAAGCCTCATTATGTTGTTACAATGCACAGTTCTGAAACAACAAATTGGCATAAATTACCTTCAATAATGCCTTTATATGTTATTAGTGATAATTAATTATACTGATTTACTCCGATTGGCTAGCAATCAGTTCAAGATTTATCCTGCCTACCGCCCGAAGACAGCTTCGAAAAGCTCCAGCACGCCCGAGACTGTTGTGAGGATAAGTGGTTCAGAAAATGGATGGGTCAGTGAAGACACTGATCATGTTAACGTTTTCATCCATCCATCCATCCATCCATTCCATTCATTTTCTAATCTGCTTATCCTCACGAGGGTGCCTGCCGTACTGGAGCCTATACCAGCTGTCTTCGGGCAGCAGGCGGGGCACACCCTGAAATGGTTATCAGCCAATCGCAGGGCACACATAGACGAAAAACCATTCACGCTCACAATCACACCAAGGGACAATTTAGAGCAGGGGTCACCAACATGGTGCCCACGGGCACCAGATAGCCCGTGAAGACCACCTGAGGAGCCCACCAGTGCCTGGACATTGTGATTTGCTAGTAGAAATTATGATTTAAAAATGAAAACACTGGCAGTATTGCGAGACATTTTTAAACACGATCAAAGTCTGACAATTTAAATGGTCAAAAATTATAAATAACACATGTTCATATTATTGAAGGTATTTTGGACAAATATGTTATTTCAGACGTGTATCAATTTGGCAGCCCTTCATACAGTCAGTACACATGAAGTTGCTCTCACCCTCAAAAATGTTGGTGACACCTAATATTTTGTGTTCCATTAACCAGCCACACGTGTTTAGAATGTGAGAGGAAACCGGAGTACCCTGAGAAAACCCACACAAGCACAGGGAGAACATGCAAACTCCACACAGGAAGGCCGGAGCCGAATAAAACACTGCACCTCTGCACTGTGAGGCGGACGTGCTAACCAGTCCACAGCGTGCTGCCTCCCTATAACTTCATTAATTAAATGTATTGCACCATGCAATGCAATGTGGAAACCAGAGGTATGCAAACTAGTGTGACATGACACCTCTGTAAGGAGACTCATTCAGCAACAAGTGTTGCCACGTTCTTTGTTCGTGGACAGGGCCGCAGAGCCACTCATCCCAAAATACAGAATAGGTCTTGAGGACACATTGCGAAAATGAGGTGAATCTAACCAATCTGAGGGAACATTCTGACGTGTCTCTGACATTTAAAATTTACGCCAACTTCCCTGAACTTCAAGCTGGGCGGCCTATACTTTTAGCTCATCGGTAGCGCTCTGTGCCCCCAAACCAGACACACAAGTTTGACCCCCAGAGTGGGTGGACAGCGCAGGAGTAAAAAGTAAAAATGTCCCTGCATATGGAAAGATTGAAACCACAGTTGAATTCAACAGAAACTGAAGAACAAGATGATAAACCTGTGTTGCCAAAACTGGATAATGATAGTTATTCCTAAATTGTTACTTGCAGCTGTGCTTGCTGTATTCACTGTAATCCTTTTCACTGTATTCCTTGAGGAAAACGTTGTCCAACCACATATTTTAATTGGGACTTTTTCCTGCCACTGGAAATTTGTTTCATTGTATTTATTCTTGTACTGTATGTATTTTTCAATTAATTTCATTATGTGTTCTATCCAAAAGAGATGTATTTTTATGGACAACTGGGAAAACAAGATGATAGAAAATTGCCATTAATTTCATGCAATTTAAGGGAATTTTTTTGAGCAATAAATTTACAGTTGGGCGGCCCGGTAGTCCAGTGGTTAGCGCGTCGACTTCACAGTGCAGAGGGACCGGGTTCAATTCCAGCTCCGGCCTCCCTGTGCGGAGTTTGCATGTTCTCCCCGGGCCTGCGTGGGTTTTCTCCGGTTACCTCCCACATTCCAAAAACATGCATGGCAGGCTGGTTGAATACTCAAAATTGTCCCTAGGTGTGAATGTGAGCGTGGTTGGTTGTTCGTCTCTGTGTGCCCTGCGATTGGCTGGCAACTGGTTCAGGGGGTCCCCCGCCTACTGCCCGAAGACAGCTGGGATAGGCTCCAGCACCCCCCGCGACCCTATTGAGGATCAAGCGGTTCGGAAGATGAATGAATGAATGAATGAATATTTACAGTTGGGCGGCCCGGTGGTCCAGTGGTTAGAACGTCGACCTCACAGTGCAGAGGTACCGGGTTGAATTCCATCTCGTGCCTCCCTGTGTGGAGTTTGCATGTTCTCCCCGGGCCTGCGTGGGTTTTCTCCGGTTACCTCCCACATTCCAAAAACATGCATGGCAGGCTGATTGAATACTCAAAATTGTCCCTAGGTGTGTGTGGTCGCGTGGATGGTTGTTCATCTCTGTGTGCCCTGCGATTGGCTGGCAACTGGTTCAGGGTGTCCCCCGCCTACTGCCCGAAGACAGCTGGTATAGGCTCCAGCACCCCCGGCCTCCTTGTGAGGATAAGCGCATCGGAGAATGGATGGATGGATATATTTACAGTTGACTCCCGTGCAATTCGCAGCGAATAAGGACCAGGCCGACCCCTGAATAGCAAAAATCTGCATATACCATGATCCCTCGCTACTTTGTGGTTCACTTATTGTGGATTCAGTGCATCGCGGATTTTTCAAAAGTATTCATTTTATATATATATATATACATATATATATATATATATATATATATATATATGTGTGTGTGTGTGTGTGTGTGTGTGTGTGTACCAGATATATGGAGAGGGTTGTGGTAATGGACTTCCAGGCGAAGGAACCTTGAGGAACCTGGCCCACCAATAGGGAGGCCTGCATCAGGAGGGTAGTAAAAATAAATTTTTTCTCGCGAGATTAATGCGGCACGTCACAGCGGATGTTACGTTGCTCTATAAATAAACCAGAAACAAAACAACAAGTGCGCTGCAGAGGTCCACGCACGTTTGTTTTGCCAGCCACGGCAGCGCGAGACACCGAAAACGGATACTTAAAGAGTTCATGAATGGAAAATTTACTTTTAAAAAGTTGCCAGATTGCTCCACTGACAAGACCAAAGTTACCTTTATGTTTTGCAGTCGTAAACTGAGCTATTATCATTGCACGTCGAGTCTGAAATACCACTTAATGGCCAAGCACACAGCTGATGTGAGTACTCCGCCCACTCGTCTCAGATAGACAGCTGTGGATCATTTCAAAGCGAAAAAAATGGATGACACAACGAAGAACAAATTTGCTGAAGCCATAGCTAAATGTATGGATACTGCATACAAGCCTGTCAACATTGTCCACAGCTCGACTCAAGCTGAAATCATTCGCATTGCATCTAACGACTCCACTACAGATTGACAGCGAGATCCTCCATTACAAGCTGTGTAGAGATTGTACGTAGCGGAGAAGGCTAAGGTACACCAAGCGGGAAAAGACACTGTTTCGGGAGAGAAATAAGAGACTAAGTTGATGAGCCTCTGGTGACTAAAGAGCAGGTAGCCCGTTGAGTACGATGTATGCCACTGACACGATTGTTACTTGTTTGGAACTATTTGGTGTGGAAAGTTACCGTGTTCCGTGTCCATATAAATAGAGCGGGTGGAGCTTCTCTGTACAGCGAGATCCTCCATTACAAGCTGTGTAGAGATTGTACGTAGCGGAGAAGGCTAAGGTACACCAAGCGGGAAAAGACACTGTTTCGGGAGAGAAATAAGAGACTAAGTTGATGAGCCTCTGGTGACTAAAGAGCAGGTAGCCCGTTGAGTACGATGTATGCCACTGACACGATTGTTACTTGTTTGGAACTATTTGGTGTGGAAAGTTACCGTGTTCCGTGTCCATATAAATAGAGCGGGTGGAGCTTCTCTGTGTTTGTCTGACAGTGACGGTGCGCAGAGGCGGTGACATGACAACGAAAATTTAGCGGTGCAGTGGTAGCAACCTAGCGAAAATAAAACGTCTCCAGTGTTGTCATCGAACCAAGTGTAGTCATCCGAAATGATGTCTACACAAAACAGTAGAGAGACTTCCGCGCAAGAAGGACCAACAGAATCAACATAGCCTGACTGCTGTGTTCAAAGCAAACTTGAGAAAAACGAAGTATGCAACCATGGCTTAAAAACACTACAGGCTGAGTACTAGTTTACCTTAGATGTGCACTTTATAATGTTATATTCCTCTGTTTTGATTCCATAAAAAGAGCTGTTAAAGCAGCTGTTGTGTGACAAAATATTTTTTTCACTGTTGTTGATGGACAGTAATATTGTGTGAGAGATTATGTGTGAATAACTGCTCCAAGTGAAAAATGTTAATGTAAAATTGAAAATCGAAATTGTTATTTCAGTAAATATTTGCATTTTGCACATAGAAAACTGATTCATGATTCCACGTTGATGAGAGCATTAAAATGGGGAAAAATAGGACAAAAAATATAAAAGGAAATTCAGAAACGACAGAAAATGCGTGAGTAATCACGATTAATTTTTCGTGAATTTGAGTGATGACAATTGCATTTTTAATTAGATTAAATATTTTAATCGTTTGACAGCTCTAATA
>NW_017806174.1:50141-51270 GCF_001891065.2 Hippocampus comes
ATGCCGCCAAAGGTCCGCGAGAGGCAGCGAAAGAAAGTTAGCAAAACAACAGCGAGCCACATAGATAAGATATCCTTTATTTGTCCCACACTGGGGAAATTTAGTCTACAGCAAGAAGAAAGAAGAAAAACAAAGTGTTTGCATTCACAAAATAAATGTACACCGTTCAATTAAGTGCAATATAAATATAGATATAGATAAGGTGGCTGTGCTGCTTGTGGAGGCTCTCAGTCGTACAGGAAAGTTCCATCGTAGAAAGGGTTCTGTCAGTCGTCATCTGTACCTGTGGGTAAAAAACAAAAAACAAAAAAGGACGTTTCGCTTCTCTCACAGAAGCTTCGTCAGCGGTAGTCTACCGCCAACGATAGGGAATTTAGAAATCATGGGCCTCTTCACCATAGGGGCGTGACTAACCATCCCCACCCAGTCCTCAAATAGGCCACACTCAGCTTTTTAGCGCAGAGCAATTTCCCGGAGTCTTCACGGAGACTTCAGGAACTACGATGGAACTTTCCTGTACGACTGAGAGCCTCTACAAGCAATTGTTTTTCACATCATTTTTATTTTTTATTCAGCAGCCTGACAGCAGTCGGTAGGAACAAGCGGCGGTATCTCTCCTTCTTGCAGCGCGGGTGTAACAGTCTCTGGCTGAAGGAGCTACCTAGTGCTGTCAGGGCGGGCTGGAGGGGGTAGGAGGGACTGTCCATCATAGCTTTTAGCTTACGTAGCATCCTCCTGTTGCCCACCTCCTCCAGAGTGTCTAGGGAGCAGCCCAGGACAGAACTGGCCCTCCTGACCAGTCGCTCCAGTCTCTTTCTGTCCCGGGCCGAAATGCTGCCTGACCAGCAGACAATGCCATAATGCATGGCCGAGGCCACCACCGAGTAATAGAAAGTCTTCAGGAGTGACCCCTGAACCCCAAAAGACCTCATTTTCCTGAGTAGGAAGAGTCGTCTCTGTCCTTTCCTAATCAGGGTGTCCGTGTTAGTAGACCAGTCCAGTTTATTGTTGAGAAGAACACCTAGGTACTTGTAGGAGGTCACCCTCTCTATGTCCATACCCTGGATGTTCATCGGTGCAGGTGAGGACTGTTTCCTGCAGAAATCCACAACCAACTCCTTAGTTTTCC
>NW_017806174.1:51414-69214 GCF_001891065.2 Hippocampus comes
TGTCTGAAGTCCGAGGTGTAGAGGATGAACAGGAATGTGGCCAGAACAGTCCCCTGCGGCGCTCCAGTGCTGCAGAGAAGCCTGTCCGACTCACAGCTCTGTACCCTCACGCAATGCGGCCGGTTTGTGAGGTAGTCTGTAATCCATGCTGTGAGGTGGGGGTCCACTCCGGCGTTCTGCAGTTTGTCTCCCAGTAAGTTGGGCTGGATGGTGTTGAAGGCACTGGAGAAATCAAAGAACATGATTCTCACAGTGCTCCCAGCCTTCTCCAGGTGTGACAGCACTGAGTGGAGGAGGTAGATAATGGCATCCTCCATGCCGATGCCAGCCTGATAGGCAAGATATTGCAGCGGTTCCAGTGCCGAGCTTACCAGCGGTCGAAGGTAGGCGAGGACGAGTCTCTCCAGCGTCTTCATCAGGTGAGACGTCAGCACCACCGGTCTGTAGCTGTTCAGCTCCTTAGGGTGGGGGCACTGGGACCAGGCACGAAGTTTTCCACACCTGTGGAGCTCTGCCCAGCTTCAGGCTCAGGTTGAACATGTGCTGGACAATGTCACATAGTTGGTCAGAGCAGGTCCTGAGGAGCCGGGAACTGATCTTGTCCGGACCTGCTACCTTCCTCACATTCATCTTCCTCAGTTGGTTCCTCACCTGCTCTGTTGTGACGGACAGGCAGGAACCAGGTGACAGACTGGGTTGTTGTGAGCTGGTCGAAAGAGGAGGGGGAGGAGAAGAAGTCCTCAGTGAAAGTGGGTGCAGCTGGTGGTTGGGGGAAGGGACAGACGTCATGTCGAAAGGGTTGAAAAAACGGTTCAGTTCATCTGCCCAGTCCTTGTCCTTCTCAGTCAATGTCTTTGGGCTGTTGTTGTGGCCTGAGATGGTTTTCAGGCCCCTCCAGACACCAGTGACATTGCTGGCCTGTAACTGGTCCTCCAATTTCCTCCTGTATGTCTTCTTCCCCTCTCTGATCTTTCTTCTCAGCCGGATCTGCACGGCCTTCAGCTCCTCTCTGTTTCTCGACATAAAAGCCTTCTTCTTCTCCTTCAGGAGGGCCTTTATGTCGGGATTAGTCCATGGTTTGTTGTTGGAAAAACACCGCACAGTTCTGGTGGGTACGGTGTTCTCCTCACAGAAGTTTATGTAGTCCGTGATGGTGTCAGTGAGTGCGTCAATATCCTCCTCATGAACCTCGCTGAAGAGTTCCCACCTGGTTGTGTCGAAGCAGTCCCGCAGAGCATCTTCAGCTTCCGTGGACCATTTCCTGACCATTCGGGTCACAGCTGGCTGCCTGTGCACCAGGGGTTTGTACACAGACTCGAAAAATACCAAGTTGTGGTCCGCTCTTCCAACAGTGGGGAGAGGGTGGGGTTTATATGCCTCCTTGGTGTTGGCATAAAACAAGTCCAAAATTGTATTGTCTCTAGTGGCACAGGTTACATACTGCGTGAAGGTTGAAAGGGAGGACAACAGAGAGACATGGTTGAAGTCCCCAGAGATGATCAGCAGGGCGTTGGGGGACTGTATTTGCAGCCTGTTCACGACAGTCATCAGGGCATCACACGCTGCATCGCCATTAGCCGACGGGGAGACGTACACTGTCACAGCTATGATGTGCGAGAATTCCCTCGGGAGATAATGGGGTCTGAGGCTAATGGCTAGCAGCTCAATGTCCCGGCTGCAGAGTTTCTCTTTGATCGTGATATGCCCCGGATTGCACCCATTTGTCGTTCACAAAAACAGCCAGTCCCCCACCTTTTCTCTTTCCACTCCCTTCATTCCTGTCCGCACGTATGAGTTGGAAGCCTTCCAACTCGGCATGTGTGTCCGGAGTGATCGCTGTTAGCCACGACTCCGAGAGTAGCATTAGGCTAGCCTCGCAGTACTCCCTTTGATGTTGCGTTAGCGCCGCTCACTCATCTATCTTGTTAGGGAGCGATCTTACATTCCCCCTGATGACGGATGGGAGGACATGTCTGTATCTTCTCCTCCTTGTGCGGCGCTCCTTCCCGGCTCGACACCCTCGTTTCCTCCTCTTCAACTCGCGTGGGATGTCAGGTTTGTCACCGGCCAGTAGCCCGCTGTTAGCCCACCATGCTAACAGCTGGTCGTTACTGTAAACAATGGGGTTGCGTGTGCTATCGGGATCCCCGTTCACAGGATACATAAAAAGATAAAAGCAAATAAAGGAGATGAGCAGAAATGAAGCTGTCCAACCCCCCCGTAACCACGAAAAACAAAATGGGAAGAAGAAATAAATAAAGTAGAAGGACGAAAAGAAACTCAAACAGGGATATGCGCTGCTGGAGAGGCAGCCCCTCAGGGGGCGCCATCTTTGAAGAAAAAAAAAAAGAGCATAGAGCAACACATACAGTACTACATGTATATTTCATGTTTGTTTACTGTATTATATATATATGTAGGTATATGTATATATATTCATGTATAGTATTAAGTAATGTTAATTACCACAAACATTTACTTCTACGTGCATGTATATCATTCATTGTGGCCTTATAAATATTATATATACTCATACACATGTACATATACCTGTACCTGTAAAGGGGGGGGGGTGACTACTTCGCGGATTTTCCTCTTTCGCGGGGGGTTCTGGTCCCCATTAACCGCCATAAGTGAGGGATCACTGTAGTTGATGCCAATTGAAATGCATTATCTACCTTTTTAAATAATCAAAAGTGGTATTTTCTGAGTGTATTTTATAATTAATGTTGATGTTGTGCTTGTACTGTTTTGGACTGTATTAAAACAAAGAAACTAATCAGAAGTTGTAGTTTTTAAGTAATATGTACCATGATTTTACCGTCCGGCACATTTGGGAATAGATTTTCCTCAATGTGCCGCCTGACCTAAAATTATCTAGAGGGCCCTGTTTTGAGATGTTCATTGTGTAGTTGTGACCATGAGCCAGCATCACTAGGAAATGCACCAGTAATTCTGAATTATTTGCATTATATGAGCCAAATAAAACAGAGTCAGTAAAATACATATTTAAACTAAAATAATAATATATATTATTTTAGTTCATATATAATAATAAGGTTATCTTATCTTGTTGTATAATCTAGAAATGACAAAAACATTTTATATCCTGCTGTGTTTACAATCCAGCTGGCCGTTGCCCATTTTTCCACCTCATTGTCAAGGAGTGTGAAGATGTCTGTCAAGGACATCTGTGGCTCCACACGTCATAGCTCCTCCCTGGAATATACGTGGTCACAGACCTTGCCTCTCGATGTGGTTTTTCGGAATTAGGCATCTTGCAATTAAGAGAATTGTACATGCGGCCCATGGCCAAATTTTCCTCCATTGTTGGCTGACCTTTCACTTCACACCATGTCGACGACACAGCCATACATCTGCACACAACCAACTACTCGTGTGCCCATTTGTTTAGTTTTTTATCCTAGGGCACTTGCCTTGGACTTCACCCTGCTAATACTACTGCATATTTCCGCTCTGAAGCCTCCTTTATGTTCAAATTCAATACATAATCAACTGATGGTGTCAGTGAGGGTGACATTGTCTCTACAAGTATCATTGGCTGGCCTTGAGAGCACTTACACTAAATGGCTCTTTACCAAATGGCCCTTCAGTGTAAGCCAGTTCAATTGCACTGTCGAAAGGAAAATTACCTGCCAGGGGCCCCCCCAAAGGGGAACTCTTCACTGATAAAGGACAACGGGAATCATTTAGGCTAACGTCTCCATATTAAAAGGAGCTCATTTAACAAGGACGACAAATCAAGGTTAAAATTGCTGTATCTGCATGAACAAGAAGTTGGTGCTGTAGATTTATCTTGAATAGGAGACACATGGGAAGGGAGGGGGTGGGAGGAGAGAGAGAGAGAGAGAGAGAGAGAGAGTGCCTGCATACAGTTGCAACGGATTGCCTGCTGAATAAGGTGCATTTGTGCTGCTTGTTGGGGGGCTCATAAGAAAAAGTGAGGGTGAGAGGGTTGAGCTGGGGGCCCTCTCATCTTCACACCCTCTTTGTCTCCAGGCCATCTGCTGGCTTTTGGTAATTGCTCTCTGTGTGTGTGTGTGTGTGTGTGTGTGTGTGTGTGTGTGTGTGTGTGTGTGTGTGTGTGTGTGTGTGCGTATGTTTAGAACTGGATAATTGCAAAGCACATTCCATCACCTCGAAACCATTCCCACTACAGGACCAGGTGAGCGAAGCCAGCCCACAGGAAGCAGCAGACACTGTGTCGCAGCAAGTCACACTGGGAGAAAATTTACAGCTTTGGTGCACCTGCACCATTGGCAACGCTGCATAATTATGACCCCGTGATAAAACTGTCACTTTGGACCCCACCACTTAAATGCCCAAAATTTCAAATATCTTCTTGGGCATTTGTCAAAACTTCTCTACCACTTACTGCACAACTACTTGACACAGATGACTGAAAATGTATGAGTCACTCTGGTTCATTTTTTTTTGGGCGGGGGTGTTTTTTTGTTTGGTGGTGGATATGTTGAAAGTTATTCATGCTGAAACAAAAAGCAAGAACAAAGCAAAATTGAAGGTGACATTACCTCTCACCAGCAGTACCACAACAGAATCCGCTGTAGCGTATATTTGCTTTTTTTTAGCTTTTATAGTGGAATACTTATAATTCTTTGAAAATGTATAAATGTTATGGATTTCTTTAATAACACTACCCTCTTAAAATGAATTGACTGACTACACCTGACGCATGGCTCTCAGACCGCTAAATTCATCTGAAAAGAAGAGTGACAGTAGAGGGAAGAAAACAGTTAAATCACCACAGAGCTCAAAGGAGCTCGTAGCACGCATGAAGCTGGTCAGACTGGGTTAGCCGGATGTCACTCCTCTGACATGTACAGTTAAAACTGGTGCTACTGGAACATTTGTGAAGAAACACACCTACTTCAGTCTCTACGTGTGCTTTAAGTCTTGACATTTTGCCTCTTTATTCAAAAGCCGTGCATTCAACGCTGTCTGTATAAAACACGACATCTTACTTTCGCAGGTGGAGTCCGAACATTTTGCACTTGTTTTGACCTGTGCACATGATGGGTCTGTCAAAGGCTTATCGTCTCTCATTGTCAGTTTTTATCATCTCGACAATTTATGACGATGTGGATTGATTGACTGAATGTTTGTGAAGACAGACAGATCACATTCTGTATTCATGACACATTCTTATTCGTTATTACACAGTTGGAGTCTGTCAAGTCAACTTCTTCTTGCAGTCTTACCTGCAGTAGCTGATCTTCATAAATAAAAAAAACACTAAAGTTAATTACTGGCCGATTGTTCTAACTTGCAGTCACATGCAACAGCTCTCAAGATAATCATTAATAATCAATCAAATGAAGAGAATATCATTCCATAACACAATCTCAGTCATTACTTTTTACCCAAAATCTTTTCACAAGTGAGACTCTCATTGAGTCATTTTCTCTTTACAAGTTGTTGCAGTTCCAAAGTATGAGTTTTGAATTTGAAAGGATCTTGTCTGCAAGGTGACCACAATGTTTCCACCATTGCTGAAGACCCACTCAACTGGATGTGATGCAACTGTGTTCTTATTGTAACCGTGAAAAGTAGTTTTTATTCACTAATTTTTAAAAAACATATTAAAATGTTTTTAACTTCATTTAGCACACCGTTTGTAAACCATTGGAGCCGGGGCATTTCCGGTTGGCAGGAAAGTGATTGACTACTACTTACCTCAACAGAAGCAATGACCAAAACTTGTGTTTGAGGCTCTGCAGCAAAATATACCACAAAACATTTAGGTTAGTTTATAATTCCTTGAAAAAATCAAATGAATCCAATAGAACCTGGATTGAAGAATGGAACACCATCCCACAGTGGTGAGACCAGGCTGGTGATCAACATGCAAAGGAGGCGCCAGGCTGTTGTGGCTGTACATGGTCCTTCCACACCCTACTGAGGCTCCTGTGTGTAAAACTAATCAATTCTCAAATTGCCAATAGGTCTTGTTTCTTCAAAGTTCAATCAGCAATCTATGACACCAAACAAAAGTATCAATGGCAACAGCAAATAACTTGACAGAAGATTTGGCAAATTTGACATGGGTGCAACCAACTATACTTGGCTATCCCACAAATGCATATTCCTTTCAAATGAAAGGGAAAATTTAAAAGGGAAATAAACAGGCTTTCCAACAACACAATATTTATTGACAATAGGCACTGTTACAACGGGGGGAAAAAAACTAACAAACACAAATTTGCTTTTTGTGTCACGTTAAATGAAATCACTTTTATTTCTATGGGGTTAACACAAAACTTGTCCATTATAATAAATAAGACGATCGTAATATTTTTAAAAAACGGATGGACGCTTTATTGCTGTCCCACAGAGTTGCTGCCAAGTATTTGGGGCCCTGTGGGGAAAAAAGTATCATTCAGGCCCTTGAGTCTTTGTCAATCTTGGGCCCTTAAAATCATCGTCACTTTGCTTGGTGACTAATCAATTTTCTGTCATTCAGACAGGACGGGGTCATCTGCATGGACTTATAACATGGACTGTCAGTTGGCTCTCATAGCTGAAGGCAGCCATCTTTTGCGTTGCGTCTGTTACTGACAATTTCTGTGATTGTTTTCAATGAAACCACCAATTATAAGTGACGTATGGAATAATGAGAATCTTGCAGAGAGCGAATGTCACTGGCTGCATCAACCATTCAGAATATACAGTGTCATAAATTGTGACGTACCGAGGTTAGCTTTGATTTTAGAGCTGCAACTAACAAATATTTTGGTACTTGGAAATCCTACAGTGTCATAAATTGTGACGTACCGAGGTTAGCTTTGATTTTAGAGCTGCAACTAACAAATATTTTGGTACTTGGAAATCCTACAGTGTCATAAATTGTGACGTACCGAGGTTAGCTTTCATTTTAGAGCTGCAGCTAACAAATATTTTGGTACTTGGAAATCCAACTGGAAAATTCACTTTGGGGTGAATAACCGGTCCCTCTACTGAGATCAGTTTAATGAGTCTCTGCATTCTCTCCAACTACCAATGACTGAGCTGGGTGGACTTACGGTGTGATCGTAGAGGTTTTGTTTGACACTTTGCTACTCGATGCACTGCAACCTGCAATAGAAACAGGAACCTGACTGGACACACCGCATCCGTTCTTCGGGAGAAATTCGCCCACCTCCTAGCTGGA
Organism: Hippocampus comes; assembly: GCF_001891065.2. NCBI lineage: Eukaryota > Metazoa > Chordata > Actinopteri > Syngnathiformes > Syngnathidae > Hippocampus > Hippocampus comes. The sequence continues at coordinate 58,604 of NW_017806174.1, forward strand.
TAGGTTCATCTCGGATGGCTCGGAAGTCGATGGTAGACGCTCGTCGGCTCGGGTCTCACCATGTGTTGAGCGGCAGGCTCGGACGTGCTTGGAGGGAGATCGGTACTGTTCATATCCCCCGTTCCCGGAGTCTCTGCCTCAGATGATTGTCCAACCGAATCGACAATGCGATGAGTTCCTCGAGATTGGTAGACTCAGACTTATCCCGGACAGCCGGCTCGTCCTTCAAGGTGGCACTAAGCCCGCGGCGGAATATGCTACGAAAAGCAGTCATCAAAACTGCTCTTGGCAACGAGAATGCAAAATACCATGGAATAGTCAGCAACGGATTGCCTCTCCTATATGACCGCCCTCTGGCGTCTCTTCCCGAACAGGGTGGTGGAACACCCAATGAAATTCGGCAATAAAGTTGGGGAAGGAAGCAACCTTAGAACGATCATTTACATAGGTGCACGGGTGCTGATCAAATATCAAAGGAGCACTGGTGAATGAATTGCCCGCATAAACCAGGCTCGCCATCATAGCATGATGGGTGGGGCAAATTAGGGAGCTGCGGGAGCATGAGAAATTCCCATGCCCGACTGCTCAACTGGTGAGCCTAATTCCTCAAATCGTTGGGCCAGCTGGGCAACTGCGCCACTAAGTTCCGTTAACGCGGCCACCTGCTGTCCCACCAGCAGTCCCCGGCTGGCCAAACTTCCCGAAATATATCCAAATCTGCGAGACTGCTGAAGTATAAACCGAAATATATCCAAATCTGCGAGACTGCTAAAGTATAAACAGAAATTGCTGGTGACAAAAGCCATGAAAAACACGAGAACAAAAAGCGCTTGCAAACGGCAAGGTAAGGTTGATCACCAAAAATCCACAAAACAAGAATTCAATCACACAAACATAAAACTAGTCAACAATAGTTTGACAAAAAGATAGTTGCAAAACCAAAATCTAACCAAACGAAAGCGATTGTGAGCAAGAGTGAGAGGTCTAGAACAGGGGTCCCCAACCTTTTTTGCCCCACGGACCGGTTTATGTCAGACAATATTTTCAGGGACCGGCATTTAAGGTGTGGCGGAAATAATACAACAAAATAATATGGTATGAGCTGCATGAAAACTGTGGTGTTTTCGAAATATAATAATAAACACAAGGAGCGTCTAATCTGGCCGCAACACTCTGATCGCTATGGTAATGTTTAATGCCTTCAAAATACGATACAATGCAAATTCAAAGTGCATGAAAATGACGACTCACCACAGCCTCGAGCTTGATTTTCTGCAACCAGACGGTCCCATCTTGGGGTAAGAGGAGACAATGACACCTCAAGTGTGTGTTTTATGTCCAGTCTACTTCGTAATTTTGTTTTAGTCGCTGTTGCTGCAGAAAACCCCCGCCTCACACAGGTAGCATGTCGGAAATAGCAACAGTGCTAATGTGGTGATCTCAGAATATTCAGCCATAACTTTCATCCAGTTGTCTCGAACGTACTTTTAAGGCCGCCGTCATTTGCGATCTCCAGCAGTTTTTTTACTCATTTTGCGAGCTCTGGCATTTTGTTTTTAGCGTAATCGGTCACGTGACGGAGAAGCGTGGCTTGACGTGTGTCAAGCGTGACACAGACGGATGTAACGGAGAATCCGGTAATTTTTCAAAATAAAACTTCATCTTCCGAAATAAATAAAACAGAATTAAGGCAAGTTCTTTCTGTGCGGCCCGGTACCAAATGCCCTGCGGACCGGTACCGGTCGCGGACCGGCGGTTGGGGACCACTGGTCTAGAAGATGGCACTTCAGCATGAACAGTGAACAAGGTCAGTAATCCGAGAAACACTAGTCATCTTGGAAGTCCTTAAATACAAGGAAGCTTGATTGATAGACGAGACACAGGTGCACTGCTGGAGGGTCACGCCCAACACTCCAGCTGGTGCTGACAAAAACCCCCAAAAAAACCAAAGCAAAGCAATGACATCAACAACTCAAACAATCTGGAGGTCAAGTCAAGTACGCCATTGGCTCGTGACACGCTATCTGGAACAATTTCAACATAAAAGTGTTCCATATCTTATTTGGGAAGGTAAGGTTTATTTTGAAGTTGGCCTGTTCACCGGATTGGTGGCATGTTCCTATCATGAGTCTTCTTTCTCTTTCTTGAGTCCTCTTGCACTTCATGGCGCGTAGAGCCAACCATGGCAACCAGGTCTTTCCATCTGGGTCTGTTGTGTTCCAGGGTCACATTTCAGTCCCCAAGGTCCAGGGCTTTTACATCCAGCCAGCGAGTGCGGGGGGCACCTCTGGGTCGTCTCCAGCCAGCTTGCTGGGGGTTGAAGGCCAAGATGGTGCTGGTTGGGTGTTCCTGGGGCAGGCGTATGACATGGCCATACCATCACACCCGATTGCGGCGAGCCGGGAGGCTGGTGGCTGTTTGGTTTTGTCTCTTAGAGACTGATTTGTGATGTGCTCGGTCCACGAGATACCTTCAATTCCTCCTGAGGGCTCTGGAGTCAAAGCCATCAAGCCTGGATGCAAGACTGTTGTTCAGTGGCCAGGCTTTGGAGCCGTACAGGAGGACGGAGATGACTGAGGCATTGTAGACTCTGAGCTTTGTTGCCCGGGATGTGTCGGTGGCGCCACAGCGGTGACGGTCGACCTCTGTTTTGAGGTCTCCATTGTTGTCACTGTCTAGCCGAGATATTTAAAGGTGGAGACAAAATGGACAGGGGTGCCATCAAAGACAAAAGATGGTGGGTCAGGTCCATCGACAACATGCATCAATTTTGTCTTGGCCAAACTTATCTTTAGGCCAAGCGTTTTGGCCTCCTCATTGAACACCCTGAGAGCCTCACGAAGCTGATTGGCAGTCTTGCTGAACAGGACGGTGTCATCAGCATACTCAAGGTCCTTTAGAATGCAGTTGGCGAGTGGCACTCCAGGAATCTGCTCACAGACTCTTGACATCAAGTGGTCAATGACACAGTTAAAAAGCTCTGGAGCGGCAACACATCCCTGCCATACGCCGCTGTTGATGGGGAACCACGCTGAGTCTTGGCCATTCACACGTTCACAGCTTTCCGCACCCTGGTACAGTTGCTTGAAGAGTGTGGTGATCTTGTTTGGGACTCCGAGGGATTTTAAGATGTTCCAGAGAGACCCATGGTCCACTGTGTCAAAAGCCACCTTGAGGTCAATAAAAGCAATGAATAAGTGCCGGTCCTTTCTGAACTCCCGAGCCTTTTCTATCAGGAGTCGGAGAGCAGAGATGTGTTCGATGGTGGAACGGTTGGGCATGAATCCGGCTTGTTGTTGACGGCGTCTGCTTCTGGTTGCAGGTAGAGCTCGGGTGAGTAGAATTTGGGAAAGTTTACCGGGAATGGAGAGGAGTGTGATTCCTCTATGGTTGCTGTCGGTCAGTTGGTCTCCCTTGAGCTTCCAGAAGTGAGGTATGATGCCCCGCCTCCAGTCATCAGGCAATGACTCTGTGACCCACACATGGTTGATGATCTGTGTGAGCCACAGGATGATGTGGTCGCCACCAGCCTTCAGCATATCTGCTATGATTGCACATAGACCTGGCACTTTCCCATTTTTGAGCTTTGTCATGGCTGCTTTGATTTTAGCTGGTGATGCGGGGGTGATGGGACAGTCCGGATTAGTGGTGAAGTATCTGGTAAGGGTTGGGTCTTCGAGGACAGGAGGATGATTTAGGAGCTCACTAAAGTGCTCGTTCCAACGACTGCTGCACTCAGTTTCGGTTGATAGAATGTTGCCAGCCCTGTCCTTGACTAAGTAACGGCGCTGGCAGGGGCCGGCTTTCCCTTTGCGGAGGAGGTTGAAAGCTGCCGCAGATTGTTGTTTTGGGAAGCTGCCTCCATGTCTGATGCCTGATTGCTCCAGAAGGTTTCTCTGTCATGTTGAAGGGAGATGTTCCTTTGGGTGTTAAGGAGCCGATACAGAGCCACGTGGGTTTCATAACTATTTCTTTTCACCATGCTGGGTAGTTGGCCCTGCGATGGTTCGTCAGCTGTTGGGGCTGGCACCTTAAAGCACACTGAAGGGCTGTGAATCCCTGACATGAGTCAGGGGCGGAACTGCTCATTTGTGCCATCCTAGTGTCATAAGCCCCCCAAGGTGACAGGCTCCCCAATGCACCAAGCCTGGGCAGGCACTAGGTAGGTTTAATCTGTCAAACCTCAATTAGGTTACACAGTTCCTGTTCCCGGTGGGGCGAGGCCCCCAGGTCAGTGACAGATATCACTATCATGAGTAGCATAAACAAATGTTGGAGTTGGCCTAAGTTCTTCGTGAAAGTACACACGCCGTATATAAATGAGTACTCGAATTACTTGAGGATTCATGTCACTCCCATTTCATTTCATCGTTCATGGGTGTGACAAGATGATGCAGATGAATATTTGAGTGGCACTATGGGATATACCTTACGAACATTTTATAATTTCATTCTTACCCATGAAATGAGCATTTTTTTGAGAGCTTCTTACACATTTATTGGTACAACCGTACGCCACACATCATGACCTCCAGCGTAGAGAATGAATGTTGAAGCGCAGCGGAAAAATCAATGTATTCAAGACCGGTGTGCTGGGATGACAGCTCACTCCAGATGATGTGCCTCGAGTTCGTTTACCAGTCTCCAGCTCACATTTTGGCAAGTTCCACAATTTTCATTGGAGAATCATGATAATGTCATTATCTGATGAAGTAGAGTGAACATTCCCACCGACAGGCATTATTTATGCTAATTTGCATATTTATATTAGGTCGTAGAGAGAGAGGAGTCGGGGACGCCAATATTTCCTTATTGATTGAGATGTATGAAAGGAACGTGTTTGGCTTCGTGCGTACACAGTGTTTTAGTATGAATGATGATTTAATGGAGCCCTTCCGCGGTATGTTTGACCTCACCAAGGTTTTTGAGAATTGTTGGTAGCCATGTCCTAAAATGTACAGGAAATGATCAATGATTATTTGATTGTAAAATTGTGGACCATTTTTGCACATTGACAGGAGTCAAACTTTTGACACCTCAACAAATTTCATCCGATTGACTTCAAACTTGGGCTGGACCATCTTAAATCCTGGAAGTTTTTCTACATATTACATGATAAGGGTGAGACATCAAATTTTGCTTTTGAAAATAACTTCTTAACTAAGCCTTCTCAAATGTTTCACCGTGAGCTAAAAAATAAATAAATACATTGGGAGGCTTATGTAGCAGTCCACCAAGTACAAAAAAGTATTTTGGAGAATATACTAAACCTCACTAATTGATAGGATCATCTTGAAACTTTGTGTGTTTCATCTACAGATGTTTAAGATGAAAAATTTAAAGTTTTTTATCCTGTCACGTGTTTGCCATGGCAATACGCTGTGAAAGAAAAATGATGCTATTTTTTAGGCTCTAAACTTGGGCAAAAACTTTGTACACAATAATAGGAACTACTGGAATAGTTTTCCATTTACTGACATTGGTTTTCTAAAGTGATCGTGAGCCCATGTGGTGATACCGCCCGAGGAAGCAAAGGTCACGGGCTTTCAATGTTGGTTTTCGGCCTTGCCACCTAACATGCCGTGATTTATCCAGATTTGCTGAACCTTTTGATGATATCATGGCTCGTAGCTGTTGAAATCCCTAATCTCTTTGCGATTGTATGTTGAGGAATGTTGTCCTTAAACTGTTCAACTATTTTCTCATGCAGTTGTTCACAAAGAGGTGAACCTGGCCCCATCCACACCTGTGAATGATTGATCAATTCAGGAATTATACCCAGTCATGGCAACCACCTGTTTCCATTGAGCCCGTTCACCTGCAGGATTTTCCAAACAGGAGCATTCCTCAATTTTCTCAGTTATTTTTGGCCACGTGTCCCTGCTTATTTGGAACATGTTGCAGCCATAAAATTCTAAGTTAATAATGATTTGTTAACAACAACAAAGCTTATTAGTTTAGACATTAAATATCATGTCTATGTCGTGTATTCAATTATAGAACATGATTTGCAAATGAATATATTCTGATTTTATTCACCTTTAAATTTTTAAATGCCCTATTGTAATTTGGAATTGGTTTTGTAATGTATAATGGACTTTTCATCAGCACAATCACAAAGTGCTACAGACTTAAAAAGTTCAACATACTAAATAGGAAAAGCAACAAAACGACAGGGTTAAAATCATATAAATAATTTAAAATGTTCAGGCCTGTTTGAAAAGTGTCCAGACTCTGGGCTTCCCTCAACTTCAGCCTTAGCAAAAACATTTATATTTTAGAGCACAGGTATCAAATTCAAGGCCCGGGGGCGAGATGTGGCCAACCACATCATTTTAAGTGGCCCATGAAAGCAAGTAAAAAAATGACAACATCCACGATGCTTGCTAAAATCTGGAACACAATTTCAAATTTTCATAGGTAATAAATCAGTGACATATTGTCAGCATTTTCTTGTTACCAAAGCCCTCATTACAGTTACTTAAACACTAATTGAATAAAACGTTCTTTATATGGTTTCAGTCATAATGGCCCTCCAAGGTAATGTGGCCCGCGACAAAAATGAGTTTGACACCCCTGTTCTCGAGGGTTATCATCCTGTGCCATTACGCGGATGTGGCCATGGTTGTGGTGGCTCTTGACAGTTGCTCGCAGCAATTTGGTCAGAGGACTAGCCGTGACTGAGGTGTTTTGTCAGTTGTTCTGGCATGCACGCGGACTCCTGAGGATGCACTCAGTCACCTTGTTTTCTAAAAATGTCATGCTAGCAATGTAGCAGCATGGCTTTTGTCAGAAACTGAAGGGGACAGAGGGAGGAGTTGAAGCGAGGCTACATTCAAATGTAGATAGCATTTATAAAACAGCAAAAAGGCTACATTAAAAATTTTATTGCATTTATAGAACTGCAATACAGTGATCCCTCGCTACTTCGCAGTTCGTTTATCGCGGGTTCAGTGCATCGCGGATTTTTTCAAACATAAAAAAAAAACTTTTTTTTCAATCAATTTTTTTTTTTTTTAATATACATGGAGTACAGTACTGTATATGTTGCTCTATGTGACTCGCTGTTGTTTTGCAGCTTCTCGCAGGCCGTTTGTGAATCAATTTAACCTGTTTGTTAATTGGACGCTACTTCGCGGATTTTCGTTTATCGCGGGTGGTTTTGGTCCCCATTAACCGCGATAAACGAGGGATTACTGTATTCTCCTTAAAGCAGTTTGTGCACAATTTGTGCTGCTCCTTTTGGTGAGTCTGCCATGGCCACGGGAAGGCAGTATAATACAGATAAAGTAAAGTACTTCTACAACTTTTCAAAGTGAATATAATATTGTACTTTTCTACAGAGGATACATATTTGCAGTGGTACCTCTACTTACGAATGTCTCTTCATACGAAATTGTCAAGTTACGAAACACGTCAACAGGAAAATATTGCTTCTTGTTACGAAATAAATTTCAAGATACGAAAGGTAAAAATACAGTATGGGCTGGTAGTCGCAGCTCCGAGGTTCCTGAATGCAACATACTTATATACATACATGGCAATGGCCTGTGATGAAAAAAGCGGAAGGGGCGTGGCCTGGACGGGGGCGTGGCCTGGACGGGGGCGTGGTTACTTACAAAAGTGGCACTAAACATGCTGAAGATGAAGTGTATTAAATTTACACACTGTTTGAAAATTGAACAGAAAAAAATCCCAAGATCGCCACTATTCTTTCAAGTGAAAATTTGTGCAATTTTGCCTATGCATTCCTGGTGAGCACCAATATGTAACTCCAAATTTGCTGCTAAAAATCAAAACAAAAAAAGTAAACACATCCCCTGCCATATTTAAGATTTGTTCATGACTTGTATTCATAAAGTGTTGTGTAAATGTGATAAAAAGCTGTTGATTCTTACCTCATACAGTGATAGTGAATATTTATTATGCATACAATTTATTATGCATAACCGTGCTTTATTATCCAAGACAAAACGTGAATTATCAAGATGAATATAAAACGCAAATAAAAACAAATAAATGTTATCATGCTGTTGCTACAAATGCATACCAAATAAAAGTGAAAATATCATCCTCGTATATTTGAATAAAAAAGTATATACCTCGGAGTGTACCTGTCTATCGGCGAGGGGCGTCAGTGGAGCAGATTTCGTTGCTTGGTTCAGCCAAAGTAAGTACCCCAGCGCGTAACGTCTTTAGTTGTATCCGCTGACGAAGTTTGTTTGAAAAATGCCGATCCCAAAGAATAATTGCTCCGTCGAATGGCGATTTTGTCGGCATGTTTTTTCACTTTTGTTGCATGATCTGTCAGTGCCACGCATCCACGGGAGCCATAGTTAATTAAGTCACTACAATACACACAATAAGCTTTGCCTGCTACGTCTGGTTTCTTCAAAAATTGTCCAAGAGCTTCTGTAACTTCGTCGAACTTAAACCAATTTTAACCTTTACAGTGACTTTTCTGTCAAGCCAGTCCAATCGGAATTTATTCTTGACATTTGAGTCAATTTCTAGGATTAAAGACTCCTGATCTTTCGTCAAAAATTTCATAATTCCGCTCAAAACGATCCCAGAACAATGAATTTGCGAGACGAACAGGCCGCCATGAATCAGGTAAAACAATATGTTACATGCAATTTGATTGGTCCAATCGCTTGTAGTTAACCAATCGCTGGGCCGTTTATAATCGAGCTAAGACTTCCGCAACAAATAATGCCTTCAGTGATCTGATTAGTTGAAGCTTTCATACACGTCCAATCGCAGGGCTGTTTACAAACGGAAAACGGAGAGACTGTTCGGGAGAGCTCGTGAAAACTCGACGATAAGGTACCTGACCGCCCCTAAAATTTTCTCAACGGATTTAGACGATTCACAAAAATGATCAATTTAAGAAATAAAACGGCGGATTTCCGCGAATCCGCGGAAAATTGCCATGTATGTATATAGCTGCTCTGCAATTGGCTGTTTCTGAGCATTATCCTGGCATCCCATTGGCTAAGAGGGACTTTCACCACGTGTCTTTGCGTAGAGAATAGATAGAAAAGTTGTTAAGGTTATTATATTGTCTGTCTACAAATCTGGCTCTACCATTTGTCAGTGGTGGCAATGGCGAGTGATGGAAAAGGCGGAAAGGGGCGTGGCCTAGACCGGGGCGTGGCCGGGACGGGGCGTGGTTACTGACAAAAGTGGCACTCAACATGCTGAAGATGAAGTGTATTTGATTTTACACACTATTTGAAACTTGAACAGAAAAAAATCCCAGGATTGGCACTATTCTTTCAAGTGAAAATTTGTGCAATTTTGCTTCTGCATTCCTGGTGAGCACCAATATGTAACTCCAAATTTGGTGCTCAAAATCAAAACTAAAACAGGAAACACATCCCCTGCCATATTTAAGATTTGTTCATCACTTGTATTCATAAAGTGTTGTGTAAATGTGAGAAAAAGCTGTTGATTCTTACCTCATGCAGTGATAGTGAAGTCCCACACTGTTTACTACAGTGAAACTCCTCTACAACAAAATCATGTTTGCAGCAAGAATTTTTTCACAACAGGGGGTTTTTCACTGTAGCAAATTTGATCTCAGATGTAAGCACACGCACACCCACAAATGTATGTGTACACCCACACACAAATGTATGTGTACTCTATTTTTATTCCAATAGTGCATAAGTATGAGCACACACTTATTTGACACTTCAGATTGTCAGTGTAGAAAAAAATTACGAAATTTACGATCAGCATTCACTTTCACTTACATCAATTTCTTGGATATTGTCTGTGATTTTGCTTGCTCTGTCTTTCATTTTGATCACTTTTACCCTCTCTTCCAGCATCAGAACTCTTGTCTTAGCTGCTTGACAATCCAAAGGTCCGTTTTGTAGCCATTTTAGCAATGCAACGTCCATCCTCGTCTGAATCTAACAATAACAAACACTTCCTGGCATGCAATGAACTTTTAAACCAGCCACGGGACGCTTCGTAGTCCTCGATGGCCTGAGTTAGCTCTCGAAGGCTAAAAACCTTACGCTAACTGGAGCGCCTCTGTCTCATTAGTGATCAAGTTAGCGCAAGGTTTTTAGCCTTCGAGAGCTAACTAAGGCCATCGAGGACTACGAAGCGTCCCGTGGCTGTTTTTAGCATGATAACAAGTAAAGCATTCGAGGAAACGTTCGTTTATTTGAATGTCCATCGAGCCATAAGCAATTTACTCTGAGCAGCTAATCAGATGCTACAGATCTTCAGTATCTACACACATAGACAGTGAGGTCCCTCTTGGCCAATCGGAGGCCAGGATGATGCTCGGTAAACCAATGGCAGAGCAGCTATGAGTATGTTGAGTCCAGGAAACATCGTTCACGATGTAAACCAGTGTGGCGGTTGCTGTTGCGTTTTTTCGAGCGAAGCAGTAGAGGTCGCTGTTGGATAAGACTTCGTTGTAGTGAATGTCTTCGCGAGGCTGGAGCAGAGAAAATGATTTAGTGTAACCGTTACACGAAATCATTTTCTCTGTCACGCAACAGGGGGGTTTTCGTCGTAAGGGGGGCAGCAGAATGGGAATTGTGTTAATGCCTGAAGATTTTTTCACATAAGGGGGTATTTTCGCCCATG